>NC_048283.1:14619766-15219766 GCF_009762535.1 Notolabrus celidotus
CACCCAACACGCACACACGCACACACACACACACACACACACACATTGTACTGTACACACACATCTCCAGCTGGACTGCTGATCTCACGTACTGGGTTGAATATTCATCATCATCACACACTGAGGACCTTGTATGCTCAGCGGTGCAGCAGCCCAGCGGTGTCAATTAGGCACCAGAGTCTGTTTTCAATTTATTCTTTTTTTTAATGACTGACAGAGTGGCATTGATTCAACGGCTGACCCCTCACAGTGACCTCAACAATATGTATGAAGCACCTCAATAAGCCTCTACAACAAGGTGAGCTCAGGCCTCTTCTTTTGTAAGGCACATGATGAGAGACTTACTGCAAGTGTGACTAAAATTCATTAAATCGTGTTAATATTAAATTCAATTCAATTCCGGTGTATAATTTGATGAGTGAGCTTATTATGTTTAATCTTTTATTGATGTGTGTATCATTAATAACATAGAATGAACATACAGTGAGAGAGTGAGATAATGAACTGAAAGTGCATGTTTGTTCAAACCAAGCCAGAAACCTTGGTGTAGTCATAGACTCAGCAGCCACTTTAAGACAAAGTCAGCCCACTATCACCGTAAGAAGATATCAACGATTAAAGGACTTATATCTCAGCAGGATGCAGAAAAACTTGTCCATGCATTTATCTTTAGCAGACTAGACTACTGTAATGGGGTCTTTACAGGACTCCCTAAAAAGTCTATCAGACGCCTGCAGCTCATACAGAATGCTGCTGCTCGAGTCCTAACAAGGACCAAGAAAGTAGACCACATCACTCCAGTTCTTAGATCTCTACATTGGCTTCCTGTCTGTCAGAGAATAGACTTTAAAATCCTGCTGATGGTTTATAAAGCACTGAATGGTTTAGGCCCAAAATACTTTGCTGATCTGCTGCTACTGTATGAACCATCTCAACCTCTGAGGTCATCAGGTACTGGTCTGCTTTCAGTCCCTAGAGTCAGAACGAAACATGGTGAAGCAGCGTTTAGTCATTATGCACCACATATCTGGAACTCCCTGAAAGCTGTAGGTCTGCTCCAACTCTCACCTCTTTTAAATCAGCGACTAAGACTTTTTATTTCCCACTGCCTTCCTATCTTACCTTGTTTTAAATACAAATTTTTAATCTTACTTTTAATATATTTCTAATTTTCCTTTTCTTTTCTGTTTTATTATATTTGTCATTTTAATTGTGTTCTTTCATGCTTGTCTGAATGTTTCCAATGCTTTTAATCTTTTAATGTAAAGCACATTGAGTTGCCCTCGTGTATGAAATTCGCTATACAAATAAAGCTGCCTTGCCTTGCTTTTGTTTTTTCACTCTTTAGTTTCCTAAATGATGAAAAGGGTTAATGAAAACATTTATCATATTATATTTATACAACTTTTTCTATATTATGCAGAAAAAAGGTGGGAAAAGTTGTACTTTCTTCGATGTATAGGTACATGTTGACTTTCAGTGAGAAGGGGCCATAAAAAGAGCCAATTAATCTGGAGTGTAAATTCATCAAGAATGAGCCAGATTGAACCTCGTCACTACCTCAAAGTATTTTATTATATTAATGCAAAATACCTATGAATCCAACATCACTATAAAGAGGATGTGCTCATTGAATTTCCTCACCAGGAATGCCCTCATATGACAAGATATGGTCAAGGACAGGTTCACATTCTTAAATGTTTCAAGTCTATCAAAATGTGCATTGAATATTTTTACTTTAACCTCTCCTGTTCACACTGCCCCTGAATAATTCCCTTCTTAACATGTCACAAGTACAAGAGATGAAAGAGTCCAACTTTACTCAGGGACCTCAACAGACTAACTCAGTGAAGCCGAGAGGGGATGCTCCAAACTTTTATTCTTTTAACTGCGAAATTCAAACTTTCACAAACCAACTGCTTTTCTTTGTTGAGCTGAAGCAGACGTTTAACCAAAAAAAAGGGAAATGTAAAAGGTTCAGATATGTTCAGACACTCTCAGACTGCTGAAGATTCATATTGGCTACAAGGGAAGTTTGAGGAGATTACGGGAGTTTAAGGATTTGGTCTCCTATCCTACACATCTAGCATTAGGAAGCAGTCATGTTATAATCAGTATGGACAGGAGGGACATACTCAGAAATATAAATATGAAGACTTCAGGATCCTTTTAAGGTTTGACAAAATGTAAATGGACCCTCTAAATAAGAAGCTTTCTTAGTATAAGTGTAACTGCAAAAATCTGTGATGTTGTCAGCTGTTACTTAGAATTTATCAGAGTCCTTGGTGTTCTTTTTTGTAAGTGAAAAGACTCCCACAATGATTTGCAGGCTATATATTCAACAAAAGGTGAAATGCTGAAGGTAAAGTGTGCATTAAAGTTTTACAAGGGCAAATACTATCTCCATAAGCAGAGTGTGTCTCTGCAGCACAATCTGCTTTCTCAGAGACTTCACAGTTAACCTTTGCTCCTCTACACCTCTCTCCTTCTACTGACCCTCTATGAAAGTTAGTTTGCCTGAGTGAAATACAAGGAAGCTTAGCACGGGCCTCTCAGCATGCAGAAGCATCTCTTTGCACACAATGGCCAGCGTATGGGACGGCTATAAGTACCCAGTCGGGTCGGGTTGAGCGATACAGTGCTTAATAACTTATCTTGAGCTCAGCTCTGTTAGGCTCTGTGGCGTAAATGGAGCAGAAAATTGAGAGTGTGCAAAAAACCAGGGGACTGTCTTACAAACTCAATTACTCCCTGGAGGCAGTCCAGTAGATATATATCAGGTATATTTCTCTTCTTTTTCTTTACAAAGATCAATGTACAGTCTGGTCTCATCCTGGGTTATTAATGAAGAAAAGAAAACCATCTCTGAAGATCAGTTTAATTAGAGGAGATATACGAGCACCAGCCTTAGTGTTCATTGCCAAGTAAAGCTAAGTGTAATATAAACTTTTTAATGAAAAGCCACATTGACCATTCTTCAAACCTTTCATCGTCTGCATGGAAGAAAGTAGAGAAAAATGTGGGGAAAAAACTTTGTGAAATTGATAAAGTTTAATTCAAATAATTTAACATAGTTCACATTAAAGAAAAAAGTCTGAATATAGTGTTAATGTGAGAATAAATCAATAAATTTGGTCAAACTCTGACATGATATGGATTAAATACATCAAATCAATAGTTGCAACAAAAAGAAAGAAGTTAGCATTTTCCTTCACAATGTAAAAAATGTAATATTCATTTGAAATAAAACATGTGCAAATGACTCACAGTGTCTCTGACGGTGAGAAAGATAGATAACATCTTTCATCTAAGATAGTGCAGAAGTGCAGCTCTTACAAATAGTTCTCTTTAAATATATATACAGCTAGAGCAGAGATTCTTTTCTTTTTTACAGTAAATAGGTTATTTATTTTTGGAGCACTTGAGGGTTTTTTTCATGGATTGTGTCAGAATACGACCTCAAGTTGGCAAACTAATTAACATCCTGAACTTGAACAAAAAGGCATGATTTAAAGTCAAGATTTCCCTTTAATTATGCAACCTTTCCCTACAGAAACGTCTGCATGGAAGTCAGGATGACTTAAAGGCGGAACATTTGGACCATTAAATGGAATGGGTCTAATATATATTCATAAATAAATTACTTTAAAAGCATTAAATAAATATTGCAAGTGCTCCCTTCTTTGAATTTAACTAACGAGGAAAGTTCAGTGTCTCACACTTTTTCACCCTGCTAATCTCTCCTCCTCTTAACTTTGGACTCTTTAGGTTTCCGCCTCAGACTCAGAGTTTTCCAGTTGAGACACAGTGGAGCTGTACCACTCGGCGCTCTCCTCTTCCTCCTGCACACCAGATCCTTCACCTCCTCCTCCTCGGTCTCCTCGGCTGCCTCCTCTCCTCTCATTCAGCATCTCCATGGCTACTTGGTGGTAAGGGTGTTTGCGTTTAGTGTGTCGGCGTAGTGTGTTGCGCTCGGCAAAGCGGGTGTGGCAGAGTTGGCACTGGTATGGTTTCTCTCCGGTGTGGACCCTTTGGTGGCGCTGCAGCTCACCGGCCTCCCTGAAGCGTTTGGAGCAGATGGGGCATACAAAGTTCCTCTGGCCTGTGTGGATGTGCTTGTGTCTCTGTAAAGACAAACAGTTGAGATTACACATATATAAGTAACATTTTAACACATTTTGCACAGCTAGCATCAGTCTGTTGTCCCTGTTGTTCTTTGTTGTTGTTTTTTCAATAGTCTGTCTCTTTCTTTCTTTCTTTCTTTCTTTCTTTCTTTCTTTCTTTCTTTCTTTCTTTCTTTTTATCACTTTCTTCATCCAGCCATCAACAGCAGATGGCTGTCGACCAATGAGTCTGGTTTCACCTGAGGTTTCTGCCAGTTATAAGGAAGTCTTCCACTGTGCCAGGTCTATAATCCAGGTTGTTCTTTTTGTTGCGTTTTTCTCAATGGTCTGTCTCTTTCTTTCTTTTTTTCTTTCTTTCTTTCTTTCTTTCTTTCTTTCTTTCTTTCTTTCTTTCTTTCTTTCTTGTCTCACTTTCTTCATCCAGCCAGTCACAACAGATGACTGTCGACCAATGAGTCACCCGAGGTTTCTGCCTCTCATAAGGAAGTTTACCTGCCACCATAAAAAGTGCTTGCTAATTGGTGGACTCACTGTAGATGGTATTACAAAGACTAAATTAGTCCATACCTTCTTTTGATGAGATGTGTTGTGGGATAAATTTAGTTGTGATTGCATTCTATATGAATATAAATTGATTGTTTGATTGACTTTAATGATTACAGACTTATAACTCAACTTAGGGAGCCCACCTCAGCTCTTCAGAGCTTAGTAGAATCTTCCAGCTCACTGTTGTGCTTTACAATCATGTTAAATTGTATAGTTATCTTTTACAGTTGTTATTAGGGATAGACCAATATTCAGCATTTTGACGCATATCGGTATCAGCATTTTTAAAAAATCTGACGGCCGATAAGAGATCAATTTAAAACTGGGTTATTTTGGCTCTGATGCAGCCGCACCACCAGGTAACTCCAAGTAGAGCATAAATCGACGTGAGTGCTTGGATCGCAATCTTTCGAAATTCACTAAATCACGTGGCAGAAATGACACCGTCTGCAGAAACCGTAGCCTAGCTTGTGTTCCATTTCTCCTGCAGTTTCTCATTACAGGGGACGAGCTGAGCAGCATCCGTTGTGGCCCCTACAATTTCTAGTGATCTAAAACTACATGGCTGCTACTACATATAACCCCACTCAAAAACACTGAAATACCCCCATAAAACAGAGATAAGTGAAAGATTAACATTTCAGTCATATTGACATTTTGGAAAACTTTATTTACTGTAGAAAACTTTAGGAAGCTATTTATTTGTTTAAGTTTTTATTTAACTTTATAAGACATGCTGCTAGGCCTGGGAGCTCCCTGCACTTTGTGTTAGAATTTTAAACAAAGATGTCTAAGATAAAAAAAAACATTTAACATGTTGCAAATCTGAAAAGCTGTTTAATAAACATATGCTTAAAGGCATTTAAACAAAGTTAAGTGTTGTAGTTTGTATTATTCAAAATTTTGATGACAATATTTTCCCTTTTACTGTAAATGAATATCGGCTCCAAATATCGGTTATCGGCCTCCTTGACTACTAATAATCGGTATCGGCCCTGAAAATTTTTTTTGGTCTATCTCTAGTTGTTATACCATTGTAAAAGGATCCAGTGGGTAACTGTTTTTTTTTTCTTTTTTACTGTAAAGCTCTAAAAACCTACTAAACACTACCTGCCAAATACCAAACAACAGACACCAAATTATCAACAAGCTGGTAAACACAGCAGAGCACTTAGCAACTCTGGAGCCAGATTTTAGAGAACATAGACCCTTTTCATCAGGGGGACACAAATATCCAATAAATGCTAATCCTAATGCTACTCCATGTCTGCTGTGTGTGTGTAAATAAGCCAGTGAATGCCAAAATATCAACTTTAAAAATTGATAAAAATGCTACAATTGTGTTCACATCTTGTAGAGTCCCTGCGGTGTTGATTTGTAACATCTGTGATGAGTTGGTCTTATACAGCTAATGAAATAATAGTTTGTATTAACTAGCTCTGACCTGCAGATGGCTGGAGCGTTTGAAGGCTTTCCCACACTGCTGACAGACATGAGGCTTCTTCTGCGAGTGAGTGATGGCATGGCGCTCGAGGTCGGAGAGGTAAAAGAAGACCCGAGGGCACAGCTGGCAGTATAGCACCCTGCGAGATGCCAAGCTGTTGGGGGACTCCTCCGAAGAGAGGGGATCCAGTGGGTCGAGGGGCTCGATTTTACCAGAGGAGAGTATGGATCCTATAGGAGGGGAGGGAGGAGCAGCAGCACTGGAGAAGTAAAGATGGTCGTCCAGAGGTAAGTGTTGTGAGTGCAGGTCTGACGAGTCATACTTGGGCTCTGGGGAAGGTGACTGGGCCTCTGAGCTGGGCTGAGCCAAGGGGTCAAAGGTTGTAGTAGCAGAGGAGTCTGACGTTGATGGCTTCTTGTTTTCATTTGAGATTTCTTCAGTAGATATGGCTTCACTTCCTATGTTTGAGTCGGAAGAGCTGATTTGAGAATGAAGAAGAGGAGTAGTGCTGCGGACGTCATTTTGAGGAGCAGGAGAGGGCGACTGTATGGTAAGAGAGGTGAGAACAGAGCCAGAGTTGACATTATTTACCCCTGATAGGATGATGGGGGGGTTGTTGGGGCTCAGTCTTATAACGGGGTGAGACAGCGTGGGAAGAGGTGATCCCTGCTGACCAGGGGGCAAAGGGAGGGAGACCGCCGGGGCCGAGGCTGCTGTGATCTGTGACAACTGGCCGGTGGAGGGGTCGAGGACGGCAATTGGGGTAGAGGTAGAGGCGGAGTCTGTGGAGGAGGAGGTGGGTAAAGAAGAAAGGAGCAGGAACATTTGGGTGGAAGCACCAGGGGCGGTCTGGGTGACTGAAAGAGGAAGCGAGATACCCATTGGAGCTGAAGAGAGCTGAGAGGAGGAGGAGGAGGCTGAGAGGAGCAGAATAGGAGTGTTGGCAGAAGGGTTTGTGAGAATCTGAATGGGCTGGGTGGGGAGTGATATTCCAGAGGAAGCTGACAGAACAGGACTAGACTCCTGAACAGACTGCACACTAAGTTCAGTTGGGTCTGAGTTAGTGATCAAACTCGTCATGCCATCTTTCTCTGTCATTGTCTGATCAACAGATAGTTGTGGAGAGTCTGTATTAGAGGCTGGTGAGGGGAACAGATCATCAGAAGGTGCATTTAGTGCATTGTCTAAACTTTGGCTGATGCTGGGATCTGCTAAATGTGACGAATTTGCTCCTTCTGCCTCTGTTGAACTAGCCTGATCTGACTGAGGATCCTCTGATGTGGAAGCGTCGACTTGCGGCACTTTGACTCCATCTGGACTGAGAGTATACGGGATTCCCTGGTCGTCTATGAGAAGGAGGTTTTCAGTGTCACAGTCCACTGAGGAGAGGGAGCTAAAGATGGAGTTGGAAAAAAAACAGGGCGACAAGAGAGAGTCTTCAAGTGTATGTGTTCCATCCATACACAGGACAGAGTTCCTGTTTTGACCCTCGTCATCTTCTTCCACAATATCTCTGTCTCCTTCTCCCTCATATTCATCCACCTCCATGATCAGCGAGCTCTCGCAACCCGAATCATCCAGGAAGCGTCCACACCTCCTCTCTCGACTCTCTCTTTTTGTAGGCAAGCTCAGATCCAGCGGCTCTGTCTGTTCTTCCATTCCTAACTTATCAAATATTACACAAGACTTCAAGTCCATTTCTTGCAAAATTAGAGGAATATTTTCAATTTCTCTCTCTGTGTTTTCCTCTTTAATCATTTTTTGGGTTAGTATTTTTACTGTAGTAGTGCAAGGGATTAAAGGAGCCTCTAACCCATCATTTTGGATTATTTTAGCACGAGAAACATCTTTTGCTTTGCAGGTTTTCTCCTCCTGCTCTGCCTCAGTCTTGTGGAATGGTTCTGTTTTAGCATCCTCAGTCTTTTGATGAACAACTTCCTGGATTTCTCTTTTATTCTTAAGAGCAGTGTTTTGGATGTTATTTCGGTTTTTTTCTTCTTCAGCTGAGACAGGAACTGGTCTTATAAAATGTGAGCGAGCAAAGTCTTTGGTCGGGCTGATGACAGAGTTTGTGATTGGCCTCTTGCACCGTGGGGGAACAACAATTTTGAGTGTGATTGGTTGGCTGTGCACCACAGGCACTCCAGTCTTGACTGTAATTGGCTGTTTCAACCCAGCAATCTCACTTCTCCTTTCCTGAAAGGCCGGCTCACAAGGCCCGCCCACCTCTGGCTTTTTCCCATTGATTGATGGAGCATCTGTCCTCCTGATGGTCACTGCTGCTGTGACAGGGCATGGCTGGAGGTTACCTGGTACAGCACTGGGTGAGGTTTTTTCCTTTGAGTCCAAAAAAACCTCTGTCACTGGTCCTGATCCCTCTGCACACTGGCTGCCATTTTGGACATCTAGGCTGCCACTGGTCAGGACTGAAGCCAGCTGAGAATCCATTTTGGGGCATACCCATTTATATTTCTGCAAAATACAAACATAATTATAAATTAGACACTCAGAGTGACAAACTTAGAATATTCAGAAAAACATTGTCATCATGACAAAGTGTGGGAAATAAATTAGGCTACACTGGGCTTTTTTGGATAAAGTTAATGTCTCAGTTTGATTATCAGGTCAGGTTTAGTTCAAAAGCTAGAAGTCCCAAATTCTGTGATATATCTGACTGTCTGACAATGAAGCAGACTGAGCCCCTAACTCCCTGCGGCGACATGATGAACGACTCATTTGACCCCCTTCTTCTCTTCCTCCTCAGCACCAGACCATCCTGATAATTATTTTGGACACCTTGAGTGATCCTAAAATCTATCTCAGCGACTCTCTAACGAGACAAGTCGCCTGTCATTCTGAAACGCATCGAGTCTGACAGATGTGAGCGAAACATCTCCCTCCCCTCACTTCTCTCGTCAACATGCAACACAAAGAATAAAACGTTTCATTTCTAAATTCAGTTTGGAATAATATATATATTCCCTTTGATTTGCGGAAACGAGCCTTTTATAAATATTTGTCTGTGAATTAATCGAGGAGCAGTGGTCGTGGAGGACGCCATTACGCACAGTCCTAGGTCCGAAATGCCAGTAACATTATGGTGCTGGAGCGCTTTGACAGCTCTCGGACCTGGGACACCGCCATCACGTCGATAGCCAGAGCAGAGAAACGTGAATATTCACAGGCAGTCTCGGTGTGGAGTAGATCCTTCCCTTTGCACCGGAGCTTCCTCGGACCTACAGCCAGCCATTTTAGAGCCGAGGGTCCGAGACAGCGCGACTCGAGCGCAGTCCAGCAGCTTTTAGGACAAACTTTCCCCGCGCGCTGTCATTTCCTCCCACCCGTGCTGTCACAGCCGGAGGAGCACGCGCCGGACTCCCTTTCGATACATTTAAAACTGTATTTTGAACCATACTCCACCCATACTCTCGCGGCATAGGGACTGGCTTACCCGTGCTGTGGATATTTCCGGAGGACCAAATATGACTGTGCAGTGTAAAGGGTGATGCTGCGAATGCCGAGGGAGGGAGGGGTCAAGGGGAGTTGCTATGGTGTCGCAGCCTACCGGGTCCGACCAGTAGCCATGTTCAGCCTATGAGTACGATTGAACCTGCAGCCTGCGAAGAGAGGCTCTCTGTGCGCCTGGCAGTCAAAGAGCAGGGAGACAAAGCAAGAGCTACACTGGAAGCATGGAGAAATATGGACCCAGGAGCTCTTACTGTAGGACTCTGTCACAAGAAGTGAGGCTGAAACCGTTTTCACATAACTTTATTTCAAATCAATAACACTTACAAGCCTCAAGACTTGATGCGTCATATACAAGAGGGAAAGAAAGATCACACAGTGAGATATCACAGAGTCTGTATTAGTTAGGTTACATGAAGGTATCATCACAGGCAGAACTGATGAAATAATGCTTTATACGTACATCATAACGGAGGCCTATGGATTGCAGCTACAGTATGCATTAGCTCAGGCTTGAGAAAGATCTAACATATACTTTTGCAGAATATAATTATGCCTGCAGTGTGATGGAGATCCAGAATGCATGCAGGAGAGGGTGACAGAGGCCATGAAACCTACAATTCAAGATAGACAGCTTAGCCTGCCCATCCACAAGAGCTGTGAGTAATATTTCAGTGTCTAACAGACCATAATCATAGTATAGATAGAAGCAAAGCTGCAGAGTGAAGAAGGACTGCCCAAGAAGATGGATGCTGGTATGAGTCAGGTGGAGGTGCTGGTATTGTGTCACAGTGTCATGAGTGTTGGCTGGGTTGAGTTCAGACGTGCAGGTCATCACTCCACATCTCCTGGCTCACACGCTTCAATCTCTGAGACCAGCCGGTGGGGGAAGAGTTTGTACTGCAACCACGTGGGCTCTGAAAGACAAAATCAACCATCAATAAAGAATCAATCCCATCTCATACTCCTCTCATGGCTGACAGTGAATGCAGGAAAGCAAAGGTGGTGCAGGTTTACCAAGGTAGCAGTCTTGTGGGTGCAGCTCTCCATCAAAGCAGGTCTTGGTTGCAGTGAAGCTGCACTGCTTGCGAGGATGTTTGCAGAAGAATGTCACATTTTCTCCATGAGGAACCATGGCGTCTGTGATGTCAAAGGGCCAGCGCTTCACTCCACCAATCACAACACGGCTCCGCTCAGCAGGGATGAGACAACGAGCTGGGGAGACAATCAACAAAGTATAATGTTAGCATCATGCAAACTGCTGATGCTGGTATTTATGTTTGAGTCTGTAAATGCAAGCCAGTATATTTACATTCTGCATACATTGAATGGGTAAACACCATAAGAATATGATGAATGCAAGGTTATTTTTTATTCCAAGTATCTTTATTTAAACTTATTATTTGTATAAATGTCATACTTGGTGTAGTTTACAAATGTCTCACCTCTGCAGTGTGGGGGCGCTGCACTCCAGCTGCCGTCGGGCAGGCAGGTGACCTTCTGGGGTCCATCTAGCAGGAAGTTCCTCTTGCAGAGGTAGTGGATATCAAAGCCCACTTCATACTCAGTCTTCTGGACCGCCACCACGTAGCCCTGCTCCACATCCCGGGGTGGCTGGCAGTACACCTCTAGCAGTGTGAGAGAGAGGGAGTAAATAAGTCCACAGGTTCAGGGGTTTTATCTAATCTAAGAGAAGAGCTAATTAAAAAAGCCTTCAACTCTAAGAATGCTTCTGTTTTTTATTATCTTATCTTTGCTGTGTTTTAACAAAAGCCAGGGCTGGTCATAGTCCTGTCAGCATCTTGTGAGACAGAGCTAATCAACAGGCAGCACATGGTTTAAAAAATTTTTTTCTAACACTCTAAATCTGGTGTTTTGATCATTCCCCCTGGAAATACTTACTTTTGTTTAACTTAAGTGTAAAAGCCTGTTCAAGCAGATGGAATTGAGAAGAGTTTAACTGAAAAAAAAGGTGTTAAATGCAACAATGTGTTGTGATGTAAACAACACCCTACTTGTAATGTAAGAGTGAAAAACCTACACACTTTAATTACATGCTTATGGGTCAAGATATGGGAAAAGAAAATCTGCAGAACCTTGTCAAATTTGACCCTTTTCAAAACTCCAGTGCCAGCATAAATCTGCTGTCAACCAGGCCATGCAGTTCCAGGTTTGTCCACAAGATGGCAGTAAAGCACTTTGAAACAGACATTCTGTCTTATTGAGAGGCCTCTACTTGAAAGCTTTTGTGTATTCATGCTTCCCCTGCTTTGATTCAGTCTTTTATGCATATCTGCACATGCACACACAAAAAATAAATGCATATGCCAACAAAACAGACATGCAATCTCTCAGTCCATTCAGCCTCACATCAACTACCATTCATGTTCTCCTGCTAACCCTGAAAGAGTGATACCAAAGAGTGGTAAAGAGGAAAACAAGCCGAAGCACACTGACCTTTGCAGATAGGATGGGGATACTGCCAGGTCTGATTATCCTGGCAGAAATTTTCACTGCTCCCCACTATATCCGCCCTGCAGAGGAGAAAATGGAGAGTGATGGAGGCAGGTGGTGGTGTGACATTTGCATTATTGACACCTAATGAGTCTCATCTAAATAGAAGTGCTGAAAAAAGGTGTAAATGGTTCCTTTTCCCACTCTGTCTCTCTCAGAGGGTCTACATTTTGAGTGTGCACAGTTTTGGCTGACACATCCACTTGGGCCCATCCTTTCCTGTGGATGAGTCAGTGTGTAGAGGGGAGTCAATACAAGATAAGACTGTAATGACCTAGTTAGCTCAATGGAAGCATCGTCAGCTGGGAGATCAAAATGAATTCCCTGCCATTCGTCGCTCATCATCCGTCCTTCCCCAACACCTCTCCTGTAATCAAGCCCCCCCTCCTCCCCCTCCCCCTTCTTCTTCACACTCCATCCCCATCTTCTCACTTCCTCCATTTCTACCTTATCATCATTGCAGGTTTTCTCACATTTTCAGCCTACGCACATACAACCTTAGCCTCCCATTTTCTCCCCCTCTTTCTCACCCAGACAGGCAGCTGTAGCGGATGGATGTTCCGACTGTAGCATTGCCCTGGATGCTGAAGGTGTTGGTGACTTCCTCAGACAGAGGGCAGGTTTGGGAAGTGGTGGGTTGGAGTGACTCTAAAGGTAAAACAAAACAAAAAAAAGAACAGAAGGTTAAAGACTTTATTGTCAGATACTTAATTCAAGCAAGAGTGGTGATAAAATACTGCAACAAATAATGTACTGAAATAATACACACTGTTTTAGATTACATAATTTAATCCCCAAATGAGCTCCTCTTGATGGTCAGCATGTTTAAACACTTGTCCTATGAATGTGTTTGATATTTTATGATGTAAAATGCTAAATAAAAGGACATTAGTAAAGCTCCTTATGGTCCCTAACATACATTAGGGGAATAAGACAATGTTCTATTGATCCACAGGGGGAAAGTACATTTTTACATCCTGATATAGAACATGCTATACACAGCCTGAAATACACACACATGCACAAACAGGATTCATTTGACATGCACTGATGGAGAGAGTGAGGAGGCCGCACACAAATGAGCCCCCTGAGCAGTTTGGAGTTCAGTGCTTTGCTCAAGGGCACATTGGAAGTGCCCAGGAAGTGACCTGGCACCTCTCCAGCAACCAGTCCCCATATCCAGACTTGGTCTGTAATGGGACTTAAACAGGCGGTCCTAAGGTTCCTAAGCCAAATCCCTAATTTTGGCTTGGGAACTGCTGCTGCTGTTTTAATACATTATAATTCATCTGTACTTAAAAATATTTTTGAAAGTCAGACGTGCAGTGGGAGTACATTTTATTGTTTTCATCCTGCTTTTAACAAGTGAAAAACTCAAATTCTTTATCCAGTGATGTGTGCGTTTTTGTAAAGCTCCTCAGGGAGAAATGCAGGAACACAGCAAAGAGCACAGAGCCCAAAATATGTTGACAATACAAACACAAGAGGTTTTATAAGTTTGTAACAGGCGGATGTGGATGTGGATGTCATTTTACAGATAACCTCAGAGACGAGAGAAAAAGAGCAAATAAAGGAAGTAAAGTAAGAGCATGTAACAAGTGAAGCAGGGAAGAAAAGAAGATTGGGTAGGAGAAGGGACATCCATCATTCTACCTATTTGACTTGTGTTTACCAAGGTATTCAAGGTTTGTGTTTAGTTTGCGACCCACAGAGGCGTTTCACCCAATGTCTTGTTCTATTTAGGTTGAAATAGCCCTTCTTAGGTAAGATATCAAAGTTCGATGAGCAGGTGAGACACCTCTCCGAGCTCACAGCTATATCTGTGGTTGTATAACACCTGGCAGCGCTCGTTCCTGGACGTTTGAGTACCTCACGCTCATGGAAATATAAATATCAAGAGTGGTGCTTGGAGGGAGGCTGCAACGACCTGGGCTCCATCAAGCGCGAGGTTTCGGAGCTGTGCGCCGCTTTGAAAGGCAGAGACAGCTCTCGCCTGAGGGCTGTCTTAGGTATCTGAGCGGGAGAAACGTTAATATAAGAATGTAAAGGCACCTATGGGAGAGGAAGAGTTACGAGTCTGTTTGGCTGCGGATGAGAGCCCGGAGCCCAGTTTCTGTTTTCACATATCGCCCTTCTTCTGCCTTGTACTGCTGCCACCCACACAGGCTGCAGCAGCAAACTGCTCTGAAACAGGTACAGAAAATTCTTCTTTTGAAAATTAAAGCTTTTTTTTAATTTGGGATGAAACACAGCATTAAAAAATATTAGAACCTTATTTAGACCAAAGATGTAAAGCGTGTGGTTATACTGTTCTTATTCCACAAACAGATGCATGCACACAAATCTGGATAATCGAAATAGCCTAGAGTTGCATGCATGTCCTTGGCTCCCATTGTAGAGAGAGAGGGAGAGACCTTATCAGAGGCCTCAGATGGAAGAGGATGAGAGGAGTGAAAGATGAGAGGAAGAGAGGATGAGAGAGGAGAGCAGGAGAGAGGAGAGCAGGGAACAGAAAGGCCTGCAGCAGCATGAGCAAAAGAGAGCTCTCTGACTCCTCTGACTGTGATCTGTCGCCCACTCTCTCTCTCTCTCACACACACACACACACACACACACATAGAAACTCTGTAACACATGTGCAAGCCGCCCCCTACACATCTAATGTATACAGAGAAAAATCTACCTCTAAAAAAAACCCTCACACACATGCACTCACACTGTATGCGCACTGCTCCATGTGCCACTTTGACAGTGATCTGCCGCCCACTGCCTCTCAACAGGCATGAAGCAGCTCGACTCACACTCTAACACACATGCAAAAGGACACACAATACGAACGCTCTCACACGTTTAAAACCCACCTACCTTCTGCCCGTCTCTCAGCAGGAGAAAACTCTACTTTTGAGCTAAGAATCGTATCCTTATTTCACATCGAAGAAAAGCTTTTTTTTTAAAAAAGAAAAAGCTCCCCGGCTGACACCAGGACCCAGCAGGGTTTGAGGATTCCTTAAGAAAGCATGTTATTTGTAGCTGCAGGTGTGTGATTAACACAGCAGGGATCGACCTTTAAAGCTGATTTTGTGTTGCTTTTTGTCAGAGCTGTCGAGTTGTCGCAAGCAATAAGCAAGCACTTATTTCCATGTGTGGTATGATGATGAGATTTGAGGAGATATTAAAGAGTATTGATGGCTTTGCTTCAAGTACAGCTGTGCAGACTTACAGCACAGCAGTGGAGGAAATCAGATGCACAGCAGTAGAGCACATTTTGCCTTTCGTGAGCCACTTTTTCCGATTCATCTTTTCTTTGTTCCATGTTTAGACCACAGAGAGATCAAGGATTTTACTGCATGATAGTCTTGGTTGATCAAAGCTTCTTGTATTACCTGTAAAGCTTGAGTTAATTCATGACGGCTCTTTTCTAGCCTACAACGTTATTTTTGCCATGTTAGTGTATTCAATAAGGTGAACTCTGTCTACCCTTTAAAAAGGCATTTCATTCTGTCTGAGATAGGAGTACCTAATGCAAACTATACTGACAACATATCCTTTAATATGATATCATGTATATGTGTAGAGCTATTAAGACAAACAAAGGATTCTGAGGTGTTTGCAAGCATCCAAAAATGCATATGTATCAGTGTGATTTTATGCACATTAATTTGTGTGCTCAGCTTCTTTTCCCTTTTCAAACTTATCATCAGTCCAACAATGAAATCCTACAGCAGCCAATAAGAACAGAAGTGAAGCTCTGGTTGCTATAGTGATGAGGAGAAGCCCCAGTTGTGCAGTGTCTCAGTGGACTCAATCACAGAAGGGCTTCACTCCTGAAAATGTCTTTCTCTGACAGTTTCACAATAAAGTCGACATTTTTTACCTGATCTTTGACCTTAAAATAAACATATACATAATGTGTGCCTGCTTTTACTAAATGAGGCAATATTCAAATTTGAACAAGCGGCAAGTTCATATCCTGTTATGAAGAAATCCGGTACTTGAACCCACCTGTACAGACAGGAACATCCCCGCTCCACTGCCGGTCACCTTGACAGCGTCTCATAGTGGCATCCAGGCCATTGGGCAGCGTGAACCCCGGCTTGCAGCGCACCTCAAGCAGTGCATCGAAGGAGCTTGTGGGATGGAGGAGTTGAACTTCTGAGTTTTCACTGGGGGGCAGAGGCCAGGGACAAGTGCGACCTGAGGAGAAAAACACGTTAGAAGGCGGGGGAAAAGGGAACAGAACAATCCTCTGAGTGTGATAGATTGTTTCTTATGCAAGACAAAGAAATGGTTACACCAAACTAAACACTTTTTTGAAATGGCACTAACGAGGTTGTATAACCAGACTGGATCCAAGCAGTGCCCCATTTAGCAATGCATAATAAATAGCTTGTGTTCTGCACTCACATAGGGTGGATTTTCAGCCCAGATGTTGAGCAGGAACAAAGCTTTTTTATTTTGTTTTCCAGGGTAAAACGCATAGCTGTATGTTGGCACAGCTGCTACACACACAAACACCTCTAATGACTGAGCCCACAGTGTTGTCCACACTGAGGGCTCACACACACACAAATGGTTACCTGGAACCACACAGCTGAGCCCACACTGGCCGTCACACAGACACTGCCGTTTGTTCCCACAGTCTTTGTCAGTCTTGCACGGCCGGGGACAGGACTTCCTCTTCTCGTCTACCAGGAGTCTTGGCGCACACGACCCTGTGGTGACACCTTACACACACACACACACAATCACAACATCACTGTAATTGTCCTTTTGTTTACTCCTTTCACAACCCCTCATAAAAGTTGCAAATTCTAAAGACTGCTTTAAAGACTGAGATTTTTTCTGTTTGGCATTTCTGCTTTGTTTTCTGTGTGGAGGAAAGTAAACTCAGTGTGGGTGGCCGGGTAAACATTTGCCACCCAGGTTGCCAGATGACTAATTCCTAGATGGCAGGATTGATTACTCTTTGCCATTCATCTGTCAATTTGTTTTTTATAGAAAAGTGAGACTTGTTGACTTATTTTTGTGAATAGTTTGCTGTCTCAGAAGAGGAACTCTTTCATAAATACAGGATCAGTGTGAAAGAGAATAATCCAGAATCTAGTGCACCCCTCCTTGTTCCCCTCCTTCCCCCCACATGCAATCCATCACACATTATAAAACCTGAATCTTGCACTTATTTCATTGCACGCCCTCAGCGACACACCCTCAATGTCCAGAACATTTGAGGGGGAGAGCAAGGGAAGGCAAGGGAAGGGAAGGGAAGGGAAGGGAAGAGGGGGAGTCTGACAGCGTTCCCCATTTTTCATGTCTCAGAATGAAAACATGTGTGCTACTGTGTTCACTCTGCAGCACAGCACATGTGACCAAAAACACACATGTTCTGGGCTAATGTGCACATGATCATGCCAGAAGAGCATGGAGACATGGTGTACAGAACATACATGTAGCAGGTAGGATGGTAAAAATCTATATAATCACTGCATATCATGACATACTGACCAATATTACGTGGGGTCGGGATTGCATTTTGAGGTTTGAAGGTAGAATACAGTTAATGCTTTCATCAAAATACACAGACTATGTACTGTTATCAAAGATATTTGCAAATTGGAGAAACTTTGTGATTCCTTAAATTAAAAAAGCAGGTATTAACTTAAACATTGAGTCTAAATGAATTGAACAGGTAATGCAGGATGATGGTGTTTTTCTAATTGCACCTAAAAACAATGATAATTCAACTTTTTTAATCAGCCCATTATACTCAGCAGTCATCCAAATGCATGGTCATAGTGCATTATCCCAACATTAGTAAACAGTAGTAAACAGTTGCATCATTAAGTGCTACAAGTAGATAATACATATTTGAAACTTAAAGTTCCAACCACTCAACGATACATGCAGGAAAAAGTCCTATTATTACCACAATTTAGTGACAGTGTAACTGTGTCTATCATGAATACAGGTTTCAGTGCTCTCCAAGGTGTGTGCGTGTGTGTGATGAAAGCAGTCATAGGTCTTACCTGGAGTCTGTGGGGACACCAATCCAGCCAGAGCCCACAGGGACAGCAGCAGCAGTGCACAGTCCATCCTTACAGCCAGGGCCTCAGACGATATGAGGGAGGCACGCGCACACAGCACTTTTAAAGAAGTGGGGAACAAAGGGGGGGGGGGGGGGGGGGGGGGGAGGGGGGAAGAGATACGGATGAGGGGGAGGCAGGGGGGAGGGCACAGCTCTGGAGCACACATCTGGTTCGTGTTGAGGAGGGGAGAATTGGTTTCTAAAAAAAAATCCACACAGAGGGACCTTTCACCCATTTCTGTTGAGACAGCAGATACAGGGGATGACATGGCTGTTGTCTGTGCACACAGTAAACAAACAGGAGTAAACAAACAGGAACAGAGGAAATTCACAGACTTTACCTGAAGTTGTGAGGGAGCATTCACTCTTCTGTGCATTCAACTGCACGGCCTTGTATTACTTCTATCTTTGATGAATTTATATATAGCCCAATATGAATGCTTTGTTTTGTGTTGAAAACTCTACAACTACTTCTGCAAAAATCCCTCTCATTGTGAGCACTGTGTCTCTGTAAGTAAAGGGTTCATGCAATTAGGAAATATGAAAACACTCCAGACATTTTCCAGGAAAGCAGCATCGCCTCTGAGGGCAAGAATGCATATTTGAACTGTTGTCCTGTTAAAAAATTGATGCAACACATGAAAAATGTTGTGGATTTCAAAACAAATAATCCAGATAAATCTCATTGCATTGAGGAATTCAGTTATCAGGCTTAAGTAAACAAATCAAGTAGTTTTAAATCTGGCTTCTGTTGCCTGGGATTTGAGTGAAGATGCAAGCAAACATTGCAAGTGTTTAGATTTACTGAAAATGTTACATATGTGACACAACAGCTGAGAAAAGAGAAGAAGTCATCGTGAATGAGAACAATCTTTTATTGGTGTTTTTTTCTGGAAAAATCTCGACTACATCCAAATAACCAGCATTGAGTGGGCTGGGCACCAAGGACACCACTGATGCAGCAGGGCAGTTGTAGTTCAATTAGAGTCACTAGAAGATTTACCAACCACATCTGTGAGGATATTCGAGACTAAATCCTGTTGGAGGAGCAAACAATCACTGATTGAGGTGATAAAGGTGGAAATAAACCAACGAGGAGCAAATATTGAAAGTGTGCATAGTCCGTACACCGCTGGGGAACAGAGGAGATCACGGAGAAAGGAAAAAAGTAAGTCTGCATGGACATTATGTTCGAGTTTTTGAGCCACGCTCGTGAATCCATGGTGAGAAGAACCAAAGTGGCAGCAGGATCCTTTGCAGAAGTGAGTAATGTCTGGAGGTGTGAGACAGGATGCAAATTGCAGACAGAGGGTGGTTTCCATGTGAATAGTCTTTCTGAGGAACACTGAAGATCAAAGATGTTTCAAGGTGCAACAGATCATGTTCGTCCAAAGAAAGAAAATCATTCAATAATATAGAACAGCAACAACAAGAGGGATAATCGTTATAATCATAACAATAATAATAGCAGAAATGGTCATCAAGGGGATTAAAATCACACGCTATTACTAGTCTTCCCTCCCCCAGGAACATAACATAGTGTACCAGCGTAGATGTTGTGGGTACACAGAGAAGTTTAAAGATACAGATTAAAGTAATAAAAGGAGTAAACAGTAAAGGAGCAGTATTGAATAAAAGCACTAAATAGTAACAAGATTTGTGGATCACAATAGGAAATTTTGGCTTTTATTTGTCCCAGAAATCTGAGAAATTAACACCATTCCACTCAATGGTTTCTCAACACATCTCCTGGAATACATCAAACACACAAAAATAGCATAGGCTTCTCCAATATACACATTTCTTCCTCTGTAATAATGCTGATTAAAGTGTGTTCATAAAGTACAGTAAAGTAACGAGTGCATGTAGCTGGGAAGATTGATTACTATTTCAGGGTACAACATTGAGATTTCACTACTCTATGCACCGTTGAGGTACAAGAGAGACACAGGGACAAAATGTAAGAGGAAGAGTTTGCACATAGCTGTAAGGGGGATTGGCTGTAAGTGAGAGCAGACGGAAATAGAAACAGAGAAATATCCCAACGATTCAAAGAGAAGATGAAGAGGAGCAGAGTTACCCAGTGGGCATCACAACAGCAGGTTTTCATCTGCTTAGGTAAGATACCAAACACTAGGGACGATTAAAAGCACTCAACTGGAATAGAGAAGTGGAGTCAAAAGTAGAAGTATGGACTAGAAAAGGGTGTAAAGTTGAGCTTTAAGTACAGAAAACTAACATGGTTTGGGAAATTAACCAAAAAGCATGAAGTTCTATTAAAAAAGAATGCAGAAGACGAGTGTTGTAGAAAGCGCTGGTCTGTTTACACTGTGTCTCCTCTCTCATTTCGTCTCTCTCTAGCATGCCCATTCCCAGTGACAGAAACATAACAGGAAAATAATTAAGTGCTTGAGTAAAATCCACAAAAATGTTGAACTATACGATTATAAGATCATTTTTGCTCTCTATATTACAATTGTTACATGCGTCCTCGCCTCTGCTGCTGCATCCTGACTAAAATAATCGAGTCGAAAAATACCCATCGATGGCTGACACCTGTTAAACATCTCCGGAATCACCTAGAATAAAAAGAGATTTACCCTAGCTTTCCTCTATGTCCCCTGTCATGTAGAAAATATACAAAATTATTCTCCAAATTTTCTCTCCCTCTAATTTTTCTGAAGTATTATAAAATATACAATATTCTCCAATAACAAAACTCTTAAAAGTCACATCTCTCATCTGTTAAATTATTCTCTCCATCTTTACTTTTAAGAGCTGACACCTCAACAAAACAAGACACCTGAGCTTCAAAACACAAACCATCTCCTTGTCTTATACATTCATCATCAGAATCATTATCATCAGCATATTCTTCACCCCAATCTGTCCATCATGCCATTTCCAATAACTCAAAGTCTTTCATTAGATCCAGCTTTAATTCCTTTTCTTCTTGATTTTTTGCTTGCACGCCGTCATCACTGGTCGGGGAGACGGTTCTCGTATTTGCTAAGGATGTTGCGACAACGGCCGAGTTCCTTTCGGATCTCTGCCACTTCTTGCCGTAGGGCGGCATTCTCTCTCTCCAGGTAGGCAGCGCGCACAGAGATTTGGTTCTCCTTAAGACGGCGAGCATCTCGGGAACGCTTTGCTGCCTCGTTGTTTTTATACCTCCTGGTCCAGTACTTCTCATCCTGAGAGAGGAATCACAGAAACAGAATACACCGTTTATTTCTGACGGTTTGATCCTTTTGGAAAAAAAAATTTATTAAGCAAAGGAATTCAATAAAATAATCAATGAATGGCCAGACTAGTTTCTTAAGAAGTGTATAGTATTCTTGTATTCTGTTACTGATGTGTAATGTGGGTGTTTGGCCATGAATGAGCGTGGGACATGTTACTTTCAAACGCTTTATTCTCAGAGTTTGGTCAGGACTGAGTAAGTGTCTGAGATAAAATATAGTTTGCAAACCTCCCCCATTTCCCACACCCCACTGCTGGAGAAATGACACTCGGTTTTTACTGCTCGGTGTTATCTACTGTGGAACAAGTTGTGCTCTTTCAATAACATTACAAATCCTCCATGGTCACCCACTTTTCTTCACTTAAGTTCTGCTTTTGTTGATGTTACTGATTGATTTCTTCAACGCACTAAATTGCTCTTATGATTATTAATGACTAGCTTCTTTAATATCTAATACAACTTTTGTTTTGAAAAGTACAATATATATAAATCTTTATTTCCATACTTGGTGAGTCAAAGGCAGTTAGTTAAAATCAGGCAAATATGAAATTGTTTTAAATCGAAGTAAAGTATGTGTTCACTGAGTGGGTTTTCTTTTGTGCTAACTATGTATATCCCAAGAATCAGAGCTAGAACAATGAGTGGACTGAGAGAAAATAAATCTACTTTGTTAATTAAGTAATGGACACTGAGCTGCTCAGATGGCCACAGTTCTCTGTTTCCAGCTTCTCTGATGTGATTGGCTTTTAGCTCTTTGTCTTGAAAATGAATGATGTCTGTGTTTTGGAATGTTGGTTGGATAAATCTAGAAAGTAGAAGACCTCCACTTGTGCTGCAAGCTACTTTTCTCACATATTTAATGAATTGATGTTTCTAATCTCTAAAAGTATTTTTTTTAACACAAATCAATTCATATGTTATGGAATGTGTCTTTAATTGGCCCAGTCATGGTAAAAACAAATTCCTTGCAAATTGATGATTTGAACTAAATAATTTCACTCACTTTTGCTCTCACCTTCAAGTTATCTGGCACCAGGATCTTGCGAGCCTTCTTGATCATTGGCTGTGGCTTGAGCTCCTCTTCACTAAATGAGTGCCTCCTGGGGTCAAAGTTCTGCTGGCTGGGGGAGCTTGACATCTCGTTTGAATCCATGTCAAACATTCCAGCATCAGGCCCACTGCCTGTGGGTGTCAGCAGAGGTGGACAGGAGGACGAAGAGGAGGAGCAGGGTGATTCGCACGAGTCGTTCATACTCGTCTGACTCCCTGAAATCAAAGAAGGAAGACCACCTGTTTAATACTACATTTTTCACTCAGTTACTCGTGTCCTAGAAATAAGTATTTTTTGTCAGCATTAGAGAAGCTGGTCAAAGCAGTCCAACCAAACAACGATTCAAATGCATGCAGTTATACATCCCTATGGCCACCAGGTGGAAGCAGAGAGCTATTTTCTTGGCATTATAAACAATAAACAACATTCTTCAGCTCTTAACTGACTCAACACTGAGAACACTGAGACCATTTTTCAATCAGCTTTCACGGACTCTAAAACTAAAAGCTTTTCAGGGAGTACTTAATAAGAATATTGTGCGAATACACGCAGCAAAAACAAATAATTATATAATATAATACAAACCATTGTTACTATAAGGATAGATAAAAAAAGAGATGCAGGCTGTTATAGTAAGAAGTACTCATCTATAATATACTCTACCTACAGTCTATATTTAAGGTTATGCTCACGAACTCAGATGATAGAACTATCATATATGAGCAAATTATCAGTAATGGAAAGGCCTTATTGAAATGTTTTTTTCCAATTTTTCATTTTGGACATTTCTGCTAGAACAGAGGGAAGACACATTTCCTGGGGTCCAGGACTGTGCTGTGGAAGTGTACAATGCAAATCACTGCTTACAACCTGATAACTGCAATTAATGTAATTATTCAATCAGAAAATATTATAAACCAAAACTATGAAATCCCAAATCCAACATCCAGAACTTAAATTCTGAAAGGAGGGGAGGGGGGATCTGTAGGTGGAAATGTTATGTAACTCTCTACTCCTCCCCTTAAAACCAGTTTCTTAAAGTGGGGCCAGAATAGGGCCATACCTCACCCCACCTCCTTTAAGGCCCAATGCACCCAACTCAACTGACTGATTCTGGGCTTTTTTGGACTTTTTTTCAAAACTATCTGAACTGCTCAATAAAAATGTAATCTAATCAGTACTACCAAAACAATAACATGTCCATAGGGAGACTTTATACTTAGACTGTATTACAATTTGCTATGCATGGGTTCATGCTTCATATAGGGGAATCCAATAGCACCTTAAAAAATAAACTCCACAACTGTCCAGAAAACAACATTACCACATATGTGTTTGCCTATCCTCAGCTCAAGTTCTGTGTGTTGATTATAAGTAGTATAAAAGGTTAACAACAACACTGCATCCCTAAAAATCACAACAGAACTGCATGAACAAAGTCCAAACTAAGCTCCACAAAGCTGGTCATAAATGCAGACTTACTGAGTGTAAAAAACTATCAAAGAAAATATTAAAATTACACAATTTATTTAAACAGCAACAACAAAAACAACTACACACACTAAACCTAGGAGAGCACGTAGGAGGGTTTGTGGAGAAGATCAAAACTATCCCCTCTGTCTATGGCATGTGCTGCCAGCTGTTAAACATGTTATCTGGGGATCTGGAATACATGAGCAGATATCACATGAGTAATGACTGCAGAAGGTGTACCCTAAGGTGCAAAGTGTTCCCTCATGATGATCCCATGTTCCAACTAACACCAAGATACAGCCAAGCATACCTCATGATACACACTCAGTGTGTCTTAACATCACTTAAATCTTGGTGTGGGTGGGTAGTGAAAGTACCTAAAATAAGGGGAGGCCAGAAAATACTGTATTGACCTCTGAGTATGGGAAAAACAGAAGATTTATGCTTCTAGAGCCAAATAGCAGGAACTATTCAGAGCAACCACCTGGTTACAAGTTGTTTGTTAGAAAACCTAAAAACTCCCAGCCCTCCTGTGGTGCATTACTGCCTCTCCCTGTTTTTAGAGAGCTCTGGAACACACACTGCCAAAGTTGATTTGGTGCGTTTTTGTCCACGTGCTTTAACAGCGAGGAGAACAGGAGGCTTTCACTTTCCTTAAAATGGTTCAATATGTGACTGGAAACATTAAATGACTTGTCCAACTGCATTGCATAAAGGCCTGAGTCTTTTCAGTGAGTAAACAGTAGCTCTACTCCTATGAAGGTTCCTAATATAGCTATTTGTTGTTAGGTGTTCCTCCACTCATTATTTATGAAGCAGCTGTTGGCTGGGACCTCTATGACACTGCGGATTAGAACAAAGATCCTCTCGTTTCAGGCTTTGGGAGAGTTGGTGAGAATTAATCACCCAACTTCAGCAGAGTCTTCTTAACCACATAGTAAGAAGGACTTTAATTTGACGAAAGTGTTATTTTATTATTTGTAATAAGAATCGTAGTCTTTTCATCTACGACTCTAAATAAACGGGTTGAAATTTAAAAGCTTGAGGCCTTATAATGTTTATAAATGAATAATGAGTTTATGTTTATAAACACTTTTTCCTTTAAGGACAGGAGAAAAGATCTAGTATTGACCCTCCATTCAGTATTCAATTCTCTTGTGGCTATCAGTAAACTAAATGCCATTCATTGTTGATGAAATGCTTCATTTGAAGTCTGGCATCTCAGGGAAACTCTTCCTGTTGCTCGGTCTGTCCCTCCCCCTGTGGGCTCCTCCTCCATGTCTGCTGGCCCTGCCTCTAGTTCTCTCACTCCAGTACCCTCAGCCTCGGCACGTGTACTGACTCGTACACATGGCTGTGGCGTGTGAAGTGGGGAGAGATTTAAAGACACGCAACCGCAAACACTCCACACACTTCTCCCTCTTCTCTCTCTCTTAGTAATGTTTTGACCCTGCTGCACATTAATAATTGGCTGGGACTGAATGCTGATTGTGTTCTACTCTTTGGTACACACATCACATGCCAATACCAACCAAACCTTGCTTGTCATTGATGTGAGGTTGACTCATCAAAAAGCTCAGGACATTTACTACACTTCTTTCTCTGAAATCCTTCTCCTTTCTCTGTCATTTTCTTCACATTTCACTGCCTCCCTCAAACAACTTTAACCCTGCACACTGCTACAGAATAAAAGTATATATCAGCCACTGTTGGGCAGCCATTCCTAATCTGTGCTCTCTCTTTTAAGTTGACTTTGAAATGAGAGGCCATGTGACTGTATCTCCTGCCTTCAGTTTAAACCCACGGGACAGAAAAATGCTTGGTCACCATGGTATTTGTTATAAACTCAAAGGAGAGTTAAAAGTGCTGAATCACAAGCCAATGGAAACATTATAAAGCACAGCACATAACCTTGATTGCACCACAGCTACTATATTGTGGGTTGTACTGGTCTCATATCAGTGGCTGGGGACAACTTGTCTTTTTCAGTTTGTCAACTCTGCAAAGTTTGTAAGACCCTCTTTTTAGATACTGCTGTTTTGAGCTGATATGGATGAACCTTGAAGAATGAACTGACCTTGTTCATATTTCTACCCTCTTGTTCATCTATCCATCTATTTATTAAAGAACAAATGCTTTGTTTCATTGGTTGTGATTGTACTAGCCTGTTTACCTATTAGTTATTGGTTGTTTTTATTGTTTTTCTCAATAATTAGCACCATGTCACGACAGCTAAATGTGGGCAGAACATAGGTCCATGAAAAATGTTCTTCCTATGACACTTGAGTAATTACATTGTATTTTAATGCATCAATTAAGTGTAATCAATTTCAAACAGTATATAATACCAAATTATATTATAAAGTATTGTATCGTATCTATTAAATCATATCATACTGTTCTGTATGGTATCAATTCAATGTATTCAATATAATACAATTGAATAATACCAAATGATGTCATACAGTATTGTTTCATATCAAATTTAATCATATAGTAATGTGTCGTATGGTTTCTTCTTGTATCATGTGTTTTGTATTGTTGTGTCCAATCATATCAAACTGTACTGTTCTATATCCCTCCCTATGATGTTGTTTATTATGGTATGGTATTCAACTGAATCTATCACATGGTATTCTATCATATTGTTTGGTATCATTGCCAACTCACCATGAAGAAAGTCTGTTTCCTCCTGTAAGGTTCTGTGGCTGAGCCACCTCCAAGCCAAGGAGTGACGGTTGAAGAAGATGAAGACGGTGATGAAGATGTGGAGCAGGGTGGAGATGAGGGCGGTAGGCACTGGGAGCTCTGGTTAGGTACAGCTGACTGGGAGCTCTGTGAGGGGATCTGGGCTGAACTGGAGCTGTTGTTGTTATGCATGCTGCCCATTCCATTTTCGGTCAGAAACTCCTCCAAGTCCATGTACTGAAGCTGGAAGAGGCCCCCGTCCGCAGGCAGGGTGCGATCCCACAATAGGGGCCCCAAGAACTGGTTGAAACTTCCTCCTCCATTTCCTCCTCCACAGCCATTACTGCTGTTACTGCTGCCAATTCCACTGCCATTCCTCATGGAGCACACTCCCAAGGAGTCCTCATCAAGGTCCAATCTGTCTTTGTCTGCCAGAGAAAGAACAGCACAATTGTTATTGATACAGAATGCAGACAATGAATAACAACTTTTAACTCAAGCAAACAATAGTGTTTTATCACCTATCACTGAGTGTTAAAATCAGCTCTGACTATTTGTGTTAAACTGATTGTTTGGCAGGTGTATCCATTGAATGCATTTTGTGTCTAAAATGCCCCAAAACACAAGCACATACAAACAGACCAGATGGGAGCTGAATTGCAGCATTAAGTTAGAGGCAAACCAATTTGTTTACATAACACATGCATACATTCCTAGATGAATCCCACAATAGATGCAGGTATGTTTTGGCACAGCAAGCACCAACGATGAACGCCTGTATAGCATTTCAGCTAAACCAAAACATGTTAGCACTCAGGGTAATCCGGATCTTAATTTATATTCCCAGCAGGGATTATAATCCAGGTGAATAGTCAGTCTGGTCACATGACAGTCATCCTGATTATGTGTGATGGAGTATTAGGCTTAAGTATGATATTTGTGCAATCAAATATGAAAAATATAATGTTTGAAATATAACATTTCTATCACAATAACAGCAGCAGTGGGGGAAACAGACGAGTATGATTTAGTAATGTCCTCCCTTTACACATATTTGACATGGACAGTGTCAAGAACAAAAACAACAGTGTGACAGTATCAAGTCAGAGTAAGTGAGAGATTCTCACCTTTGCGTCCAATGGACTTTTTAAACGCTGGTTCTCCCTTCATCGGATGCTGCAGGAGGGACTTAAGACCTGTCATGGAGTTCAGATGCCCCCCTGTGAGAGAGCCTGCAGGCTGTGTACAACTTCCAAACTGTGGGCTTGCGCCTGCTGGGAGATCGGGGGTCGGAAGCTGGGTGAGCTGCCTGGACATCCTGGACCAGACGGGGTCGCAGAGAGATACCTGGGGCACTTGAAGAGGCGTGGCAAACTGACCCGTCTACCTACCAATGGGACAAGTTTTCTTGCTGGCTGTGCGTGAGTATGCACGAGAGTTGAAGGGGTTGTAGGGGAGGGGAGGGGGGGGGGGGGGTGGATAAGACAGATAGTTTTAAGATGTGTCCATGCAGAGCAAATAAATCATTAAAGTGAACTATGAATAATAATTACTTGGTTTAATCAAAGGCATACTTTGCATATTTAAGTTAGAAAACAAGTACAACTTTTACCTTTCACTTGTCGTTCAGAAGAGGACGTCTCTTAAAATCTTGCAGAAATGTTTTCATCAAAATATTCCATTTCAATCGAGAGACGTGGAAAAAGTGCTCGGAGGAGCAAGCTGTTATTCTGTGAGGATCAGTGTGGGAGGGACAGTCAGACCATCCGAGTAGGAATACTGTCTATAATAAAAATGCAAAATCGCACAAATACGAACGCAATCCGCACACAGACGACTCAGAGTAAATATATCAAAATCGAAGAGTGATAATCCGAGTAACTCGTCCGGTCATCAAAAAGAAGATCCCAAATAGTTGCAAAGCAAACCTCCGTACAAACAAACAACCGATCTGGAACAACGTGTATAAACCACACACACAGAGGACAGGGCAGTGGCTGTGTTGGTCAGATGACAAGTTGCATTGGTGTTTCTCTCTGTGCTGTCGCGCTTTGCTGTCCGTCGTGGGGGGAGGAGGGGTTTGTTTCCTCTTTCTCTGTCTGTACTTTTTTTTGCATCCGGTGGATCTAGTCACGGGCGCACGAGTTTTCGGTCTGTGTTTGGGCCGCGCGACGTCCACGTCCGACTGTTCTCTCTCTCTGTTCTCTCAGCTGGGACGACACGGGCGGTTCACGTGACGTCACACCTCGCGGAAATAAACTAGCGAGGAGCGAAAAGGGGGGCGTGGTCAGGAGTTAAGCGCTCTCTCTCTAAGCTCGTTTATTATTATGAGACACACCTACCCTCGTGCCGCACATCGAGGAGAACAAGCTGTTTGTTTTGTCTGACAGGTATAAAAACCTGACTTTTGCTTGTGTGTTTCTGCTGAAGCAGTGACGATGCACATTAGTTCAAGATTTAATCACATGACTGAGAATAAAACGCCCATATACAAGTACGCCTTTATAAATCACCTATTTAATCATTCTAAGTGACACTGTCTTTAAACTTTGCCTTACTCTTTAAGAGCAGTATTTTGGCCTCTTGAATATAATCAGGTAGTCTAGCATGGCTTTTCCAGTCTCCTTGTAATCCTTGGAAAACGTGAGTATGTCGTTTTTTCAGGCGAGAGGAACGCTTTAGCACGTTGCCTCCCGGCGTACAATAGCTGTTCCAGCTCACGTGTATCGAGCACGGGGAGACCAGGCCTGTCCGCTCGCGGCATGGGACTGATTGGGTGTAGCAGCTCGTCGCTCCACCCACAGCGAGCGCCTATTGGACAGAATTAGGTCGAACAAACCCGCCCGCTCGGATTCCCCCCATGCATGCCACTGCCGCGTGAGACCAGTTCGAAACACAAAAAGCGCGAGGGCTGTCTTGTCTACTGTACAGTTTCACAGCACATGTAAAACACAACGCGCAGCTGGAGTTCACCTCCTGTTCTTTACATGCAAAGGTTGACGAACAGAGTCGACAGACTTCAGTCCCTTACAGTTTGATACATTGATGAATAGTATAAGTACCAAATAATATTCAGCCTGGGTGTTTAAATTCATATTGAAGAGTACCCTGCTGAATGTGTTTGTCAGGCTTTAAACACTGACACAAGACCAAGTTTTCTTTAAATCATATCTGTCCAGCTCAAGTTTTATCCAGCTGTGGGCCTCTAATCACATGTCTCCACATATTGTATACAAATGGAAATGGGTCATCATAGTTTGTAGTTTGCAAGCAAAACATATGGATTGTAATCACAATTCCTAATCAAATTCACACACTTTTAATTTTTGGATTCCTTTAACATACTGCCAACTTCAATCCGTCACCAGTAAAGGTATTTAGACTCAAGTATAGTGGGCTTATCATACAATCATTTTATATAATGAATGGAGTTAAGGAGTTCTATTGTCAACTGTACAAATTATAATTCACTCATGCACAACTATAATGCATAAAATGCCACCTCATTCATTAGTTTAAACTGACATTAGAGTGATGCTCAAGCATTTTTACTTTGTGGCATCAATTTTCTAGTAAACAGCAGACAGGCACATAATTCACAGTCACTTAACACTTAGCCACTTTAGTCCACCCCCTATCAGTGCAAAATCCATGTGACTGCCACACTCATCCAAACCAGGACAAGTGTACAGCATAAATGAGTTGCTTACTGCCATCTAGTGGAGGCAGTAGACAGACGTTTTACACATTGATTTGATTTGTGTACACTGCTGATATACTGATATTTTTAAGCATTGAAAACATAATTTATCCTGGAGAATTATGAACATTGGTGTAAAAAAAAAACATTTAAAAAAAGGATATTTCAAGTTTGTATTCAATACAGGACATGAAGTTGAATAAAACTGTAACCTTCCTGTTGAAGTTATATGAAATGAGACATTGAAGAAAAAAGACTGATTACACTTAAGGTTTATTCATTGCTGAAATATAATCAACTACTGACTTCTCAGTAAATAATGTGATAAAAATTCTACTAAAACTATTATTTTCTTCAGAAGAAAAAAGGCTTGACAGGGGTATGAACATTTCATATGTGAATAAAGTGACATGATGTACTTAGAACTCAGGAAGAAAAAAACAAGGCTTAACAGTAAGAATATGATTGCAACTCAGCAAAAAAATAAAACATAGAAGGGTTAGGTATAAGATTGGCAAGAAGACTGATTGGGTTACACACATAAATACATGAAAAATTACATTTTGTTTCTACTGTGATAGGTCCTTGTCTTAAACATACTGTGAATTACTGTAGAAATAATCACTGCTAAAAAGAGCATACAAATAACACAAGATAAACATGTGTTACAGTCCACTTGTTTAACCTGTTTTCAATCTCTTGGTATAAAAGCTAGGAATATCTCAAATAAATGAAGTAAAGTGAACATACTAAGCAAGGCTTTTGTAAGTTTCTTCATTTTGGCGGGAGAGGGATCCTTGTTATGCTAATTACCAGCAACTTGACATTTAATCTATACGTGATTAAATCACTAGGGAATATAGAGCAACTTTCAAACCAAGTTTAACACTACAAACTTCTGGGGATATACTGAATAAACCATCACATACTGTAGGAGTGATTTCACAACCTCAGCAAAAAACTTGACCAGAGAACATACATGCACTGACAAACTATCAACAAAGGTCTTAGTCCCAATGTCCCTATTCCTATTAAATGCACTTACATTATTAAAAAAATCCCCAGAGCCTCTAAGTGAACAACAACAAGACAAAGTACACAGCAGAGACGTATATCATACAGCAAGAGGTGCAGCAGGGATTCTAGTTATAGGGGAGGGATACATTAGCAGGTCATTTCACCTAAACTTGTCTAGTAACTGCACAGTGTCAGCCAAGCATAGTGTCAATGCACTTAAGGGGTTAATGAACAAATGGAAACAGTCATGTCTTTGAAAACATCTTCCAATATAATCTGGAAGAATTTCTGGTGATATCTTATAGAATGCTCTACAGTAGTTGTTAACACACTCATTCTAATAGTCAGCAGAGTAAATGTCAACTGTGACATGAAGCAAATTCTCCTGAAGGCAGCATAAGCCTTTTCAAGTCCCTTTTTTTTTTTATAACCTTCCTATCTTAGAACTAAAATATCCCTCATGTATGCCACCTGTGCCAGATACCACAATGCTCAGTATCTGTATGGTCCCTGTAGGAATGGCATCTCCTCCTGACCCTCGTGGGCCTGTCTCTCTCCTGATCTCTTTGAAAGCTTCAGCATGTTAGCATCTCCTCGCTGCAGTCCCTTGGCCCTGCGGCGGCAAGAAACCTTGTGCCGTTTGAGAAGTGTAGCGTTCCAGAAGCGAGTGGAACAGCGTCGGCAGGAGAAAGTCCCTCTGGCACGATGGGAGGCTCGATGGATGAAGGCTGCCAAAGCCCTGTGAGACTGCTTCCCACATACACAGCACCTCAGTCGCTCCAGAGTGGTCGAGCCTTTTTGTCTGTGCTTAACTGCCATGTGGACTAGCAGTCCCGCTTTGCGAGGAAAACACAGAATTGGGACACATAGGACAACCAAAACGTTTCACAGGGACTTTGAGGGATGACAGGATCTGCACCTTCACGCCCCCAGTGTTGACAAGCTTATAGCCACCACCACCTAATCCGCCTCCTCGTCGAATTGTCAACGAAGAGAGCCTTGTTTTTTAGTCAACTGGCCCCTTATTGTACAACTTATCTTCTTCTTTCGTTTACTTCCATCCAATTTTGCTAAATTGTGGGATTCCCACTTATTTTCCCTCCAATCACTCTGTTTGGACTTTTTTTTTTTCTTCTTGTGTCGTCTCATGTCATCATGTGATAACTGGTTGCTGCAGTCAAGGTGTTGGTGAGACTGGGCACCTGACTGATGATGAGGATGATGTTGGGAGTGATGATGATGGTGATGTAGATGATGATGTTCAGTGGAGGGCAGTTCCGTGAGGGGCTGAAAGGGGGCTGTGGTGTGAAGTGTACGGCTACGGGATCCAGCTGGATATATGTGCTCTCCTTTCACCCCAGCTGGGGAATGGGGGTGCTGGGGGGCCATAATTGTGAATTTGGAGGCAGAGGTTGTGAATAAGATGGAGCGTTAGAGGCTGAGAATGGGCTGCATCATAAAAGAGGGAGAGTAGCCAGCAGGTGGCTGAGGAGGTGGCTGTTGGTGGCTATGAGTGACAACACTGAGACTCTGCCCTCCATGGCCTTCAGTGGAAGGATCCATTTGGAGGAGGGCATTGGTGGCAGCTTCACTCTCTGAGGCTGACTGATTGACATCACTCCCACCTCTGTTGTCTCCAGACCCACTGCTGCCTTCCTGCGGGTTGGACGATTCATTGCGGGTCATTCCATGCTGTGACTGCCTGTGCCGGGTAAGACTGTTAGAGTAAGCAAATGCTTTCCCACACACCTCACAGCAGAAGTGCTTTTCACCCCCAGCTTCGTGAACTGTCTGGTGATGGGCAGTCAGGTGAAAGTGATGACGGAACGACTTCCAACATATAGCACAGGTGTACAGTCGAGGCGGAGGGGTTGGATGTGGGGGATGTGGGGGATGTGGTTGAGGTGGTGGTGGAGGTGGCTGCTGGAGGTTGGTGTCTTGAGGCTTGATGTCTTGAGAGTAGGAATAATAGGAGGAGGTGCTTGGTGCTTGGTTCTGGCTTCTGTCTTGGGCCACGCTACATTGAGGATTTGGGTTAAAGCTGTTTAGGTTCTCGGGAGCTGGCGTGGTGGGAACCTCCTCCAGCTCCCCTTTCTGATGGAGTTTGCTATGCCTCCTGAGGCTCTGGGAGTATCCAAACTCTTTCCCGCAGATGCTGCATTTGTAATTCTTTGCCCCAGAGTGGACTGTTTGATGCTTGCTAAGATGAAAAGCTTCTCTAAAATATTTTCCACAAACGTTGCAGTGATGGGGCTTTTCTCCAGTATGGATGCGGTCATGTCGGCGCAGTGTCTCCCGGCGTGCAAATCCCTTACCACACACACTGCAAAGGTGAGTGCGTGGGAGCCCACTTGGCCCCATTCTGGGGGTGTATTGTCTACGTTTGGGGGGCTGTCCAGCCACCGCAGGATCTTTCTTGGCTCTAGGTTTACGGGGACGTTTTGGTTTGACAGTAGGATTCTGTGGGTTGCTGCTCATAGCCTCCTGGCTCCCACCACCTCTGAAATTCTTATCCAAACCGGATGTTGACGAGGGTGAGCCCAGAGGACCTAAACCAAGACCACCTAGTAGACCTCCTATGATATCTCCCCTATCATCCCCTCTATTTCCACTGTTGCTAGCTGCTGTTATAGCTGAGATTGCATTATTGACAGAACTAGTAACATCATCCTCTGAGTCATCCAGTAAAGAAGAAAGGGGCAGGTGGGGCTGTTGCTGCGGATGGTGGTGCTGGTTGTGGCTCTGTGAATGTGGATGCAGTGTTGGGGCCAAGGGTGCCTTTCTCAGAGCTGGGCCCGCCATCCCACTTCCACAGGGGGAGGCACCAGAGTAGCATGGAGATGGATTACCTTGAGAACGGTGGTCATCATGGTAGCCTGTGTAACGATTCCGAGAGTAGTCAGTGGGGTATTTAGCATCTGTTCTGTCCCTGTCATTTGAATTCCCTCCCCTTCCAGACTGAAACAGACCATCACATCCTAAACCTGATTTTGGTTCTCCTTCCCCAACAATGATTACACCATCTTCTTCCTCAGTTTTCCCATAAATAACCCCTCTATTGCTTTGATAAGTTCCCCCTCCTCCATTACCTCCTCCGCCCCCTCCCCCGACTCTGTCCTCACCATCAGTTCCTGTCTTGCAGCCCCTTTGTTTGGGTCCCCTACCTGGCTTGCCGCAGGTGCCTGAGGCAGCATGGTTGAGTAGAGAGGTGCTCTCACGGAAGGCACGACACAGGCAGGACATCGGAATGGCTTTTCCTCATGTATCTTCTCATGACGTGTCAGTGACTCTCTACGATTAAAAGCCCGTGAGCAGGTGGAACAGCCATATGGGCGGGCTGAAGAGTGTATAACACCATGTTGCAGGAGGTGCCCTTTTTTCTTAAAGCCTTTGCCACAATCTGGGCAATGAAATATTTTGTCGGGGCTAGGACAGGAATTAGATGAGGGTTGGGGGTTTCTTGGGTCGAATGGGGAAGGCTTGGGTCAGGCTGTGGTTTTATATGAACAGGGTTTGGGCCAGTACCGGAAGTATTGCTAGTACCTGCTGTGGTTGGCTCATGCATGCGCATATGCCTGCGAAGGCTTGAAAGTTGAGGGAAGCTTTTGCCACAATCTCCACAATTATAAGAAGGCTCTGGATCAGACCCTGTGGGATTGGGTTGCATTGAGCTCTGGTTATCAGATTTAGAAAGGTGAGAATCATTAGTAACCAGTACTGAGGCAGCAGTGGAAGAGGGAGCAGAGGAGGAGGAGGAGGATACTACTGATGAGGATGAAGATGATGAGGCAAGAAGGGATGATGGGTCGCCACCCATATTTGACATACCAACCCCACTCCCAATTAAAGCAGGGGGCTGGCCATGACTTAAACCTGCACCATTACTACTAGTGCTTGGATTACCACTGTGGCAATGGTTGCTGCTACTATTACTAGTGCCATCAGATTTTCTTTGTGGCAAATATCCTGCCATTGCTTTCTTCCTTCTGCTGCTACTGCTGCCACTGCCACTACTTCCACCTCCACTGCTTTCCCCTTTGCCATCATCCTTAGATAAGGATAAATGAAGTGGCAAAGGGAGGGGCAAACCTGCTTCTTGTTGCATCAAAGAAGCTATCTGATTTGATGACAGTACAGGGATACCCTGGAAGTCAAAGCCACCCAGTGATGGCTGGGAGCCTGGGTGAAGCGGGTGGTGAGGATGAGAATGAGAGTGAGGATGAGAGAGGGTGTGAGGCGGAAGTTGTTGCTGCTGGGGAGGCTGCTGTGGAGCCTGCTGTGACTGGGGAGTGGAGTGGCCATGTGAGTGAGAAGAATGCAAAGCAGGAGGCGGAGCAAGACCAGTACTAGGATCCCCACCTGTCTGACTTAAACCAATCCCTAAGTGGTTATGGGTTCCCTGTTGCACAAGAAATTGCTCTAAACTAGCATTAGCAGGCACACCAGACAAGAAATATTGATTAGCAGCTAACATGCAACTAAATTGTTGGTGAAGGCTGCGTGCATCAGATTGGGCCCCAACTAATTGGTGTCCCAGTGAGCTGACTGCACTGCTGCTAGAAGGGTATTAGAGCCGGCCACAGAGGTTGAAGGGGAAGGTGAGGAAGAGGAAGGACCAGATGATGCTTGGGGGACAGAGAGGCCGGGATGCAGAGGAGGAGGGGGTGGAGGTGCTGATGTTACTAATCCTCCTAATCCCCCAGCACTCCCACTACTGCTACTTCCCCGGCAAAGTGCTCAAAGCGGCCTACACCTGGATGTAACTGCTCCTGTGCTAGTGCTGCCTCAGACGGGTGGAAAGAGCGCAGGAAGGGGGGGTAGACTGAAGAATGACTTGAGCTGCTGCTGCTCATCTTGCTTGACTTTGAACGAGAACTCTGAGATGAGGAAGGTTGTTGTTGTAAAGGTGGGGGAGGAGGGGCACTCATCTTGGCAAAAATGGAGGCAGAATCAGAAAAGGCGTTACCTCTTGACCCCTGCAGGGGGCCCAAGCCAAGTCCAGACAGAAGAGCTCCAGAAGACTCAGCCTGCTGCTGCTGCTGCTGCTGGAGTTGATGCTGGTGAAGTTGCACTTGCTGTTGATGTTGTAGTTGTCGATCTAAACCGAGGCCTTTGAACTGGTGGGCCTGGTGCCCACTTAACATCTCTATAATGTCCAGATTGTATTTTCCAAATTGGAACATTTCCCACTCACTGGCACATGGGGGTGTAGGGCCAAACCTCCAAAGCCAGGAGCAGCAACAATGGTCCCACCGACTGTTGAAAGACACACTTTACTCTAAAGTTGAGCTTATGATACAATTTTCAAGGATTACTTGAATGTCTCAAATATTTACTTTTTTTCCCTCCAGATGATTACTTCTGGTGTTGCTACTCCTTGTTGAAAATCCACTGCCCCCTACTCAACTTCCAAAATGAGTGGGGTAGTCGTAAAGATGAGTTTATGATCAAAGGGTAAAAAATGTCTTTAAGACAGCAAAAGGAGTTCCACCTAAGTTCAAAATTGCTTCAGAGAGTTTTAAACAAGAAGCTGTTTATGTGACTTCTTTTCTCCTTTGAGAGTTAATGCGCTGACACTTTCCTTCATCTAAGCAAGTCTCCTCATCCTTGTTCAGTCAAGAAGTTCCTTTAGCTGAAAAAAAAAAAAGATTAAAAAATGAAAGTCATAGAGGGGACCAGAACTAGATTTCACTTCATGTGATATACAGCAGTAACCCCCCCTGCCTCCAACATAACACAACATGGAGATTTATCCCACATGGTTAGGTGAAAAGATTATTTATACCACTTTATCATTTGAAATACATAGCTACAATATGTATGCTATATGTTGCATGCAAACAGGAGTGTTGGATTTAAGCTTCTCATTTTTCAGGTTTCAGCTATCACAGGTTAATACATTAGTCCTATAAGTAATAGTTGTATTATTATTATAAGCCAATACACACCTGAGTTTAAGCGAGAAATGTTACCAACAAACTATTTAATCTCTCATTACATTGTTTTAAATTAACATTTTTCTTTTTTTGTCTGGAAAATAAGTAATGAATCAACAATTCAAGATATTTTGTTCCATGTACTCATACATTTAAGAATACTTTGTTAATTTACATTAACAATCTTCCATATTTCTAATAACTTACCATGATATGACTCTGCTGCAGTGCAGCACAAACAGAATGTTGCATGAATGCAAAGTATTCTTATCAATATGCTTTCAATGGGGTTCTAAAAGGCAAAGGTTATTGTCAACAGTGTTACTTCTATGCATAGAGGGTTTTCTATTAAAGGCCTCCTCCAAAAAGTTAAAGGTGAGAGGGGGCAGACATTGATGAACAAAACACAGCTATTAAGGAGATATGGCCCAATTCATTAAACTATATAAAGCTTACCTACACTTTTAATCCATAGCTGTTTTATGGTATACAGTATATCACACTTGTATCCGTTTAGGTGAGTTGTTCAGTACAGATACAGCATTATATAGCAATATCTGCAATAACACAGTATTTTTGAAGAATGGGTACAAGCAGTGATTTCTGGCATGAGAAAACCAAACAATTTGCACTGCAGATGGTTGATTGGAGGAGTTTCACTTACCATGTACTTGAATTTTACTCATTCTACCACTCTGCACAAGTGAAGATACTAAATGTTTTCACATGAGGATCAACCTCCTTAAAAATAATAATTGTGCCCTATTTCAAATTCTAGTGATCACATTTCCATTCTCAAAGTTCCCAGTTCTGGGATACTCACCTTTTTCAAATGTATGTTTGTCTATTATTACATGATCACAAAGCATACATATAGTCAGTACATTAACAGCTGTTAGTCTCGTATTGAACTTAAAATTAATCACTAAAATGTATGGATATTGTAAATTGTGTAGTTTTTACTTCTTTAAAGTTGATATCCATTCCCTCTTTTGCAGAGTTTAAGACTTTGTTCTCAGGCCGCTGTGTCTCAAATTGTATCTGTTTTAATTTATCTGTTATTTTGTGAATGATTGTGTGTTTGTTTGTTGTTTCTAATGTGCCTGTGATCTCGACGACATTGGAAATGAGGGAAACCTCAATATCTTTTCGAGAATAAATAAATGTTTTGAATTAAATAGTATTATAGTTTGTGCTAACTAGGGAATATCAACTATGTAGCAGTAAGGGAAGCAACTTTACAGTAGCAGGTGCTGTGTAATACCTAAGAGAAGCCAAGTGTATGACTGGCTTGTACATTTAACCCTCCTGTTATGTTGTGGGTCAAATTGACCCTTTTTAAAGTCTATTTTAGACATATATGCCTTCCAAACCAGTTAAATGATGTATAAAAAAAATGGGCAGCATGTGACAGAAGAGGTGTCGTGTTCATTTATCAACATCACTTCATAAAAATAATAAAAAATAAAAAATGTAAAATATAATAAACAAAAATCTATGTCATGTAAAACTGTTGTATTTATATTTAGGTCTTTCCAATTTACATTAAAAAAGTTTTAACATTAATTTTAATGAAAAGTGAGTGAGTTATCCTCATTGAACCATGATCTGTGAGGATTAAAGAACACCAATGGACTAAATCTTGATTTAAATGGTTAGTAATGGAGTTAAAAACTAGATTTAAAAAAAATGTGTTTTTTGGGGTTCTGACACTTTTGGATAATTGAATATTCCCCGGGTCAAACTGACCCAGGAACATTATTGCTGATCCAGAGAAACGAAACATAACAGGAGGGTTAAAGCACATCAGTGATTGACTTGAAGAATAAGAAAAACAAACAGAAAAATATTTCAGATGAAGAATTATCTCATTTTTTAAACAAAAGAGAGACTAACCTTAAAGTAAAAACTCAGATATTTCTCTCCCTCTAAGATGAAGTGCAGCTGATAATGTATCATCTCTTTTATTGTAATGATGTAACAAGCTGCTTCATAGGAATCAAAGTACTAAATGATGTTTGCACAACCCTTTTATGAAACTGAACCAAGAAAACACCAATACAATCTAAATTAATTTATCAAGTCAACAAAAGGAGAATAAAATCCCCAACATTTGAATCATGTAAAATTGCTGAATTATAATTATGCAAATTGTTGTTTACTTAAAGATGTTCTGTTATTCACCTTAGGAAAAGTCAGGTGTAGACTGACTAAAGTGGAATAACTCAATTACAGTGTCGTTTTTGCTCACCTTGTATAATCTTACCGTTTCCTCTAATCGATGCAATGAAAGTAGAGGGAAGTGAGTTCCCCTGGCAGCCGTGGAAGATAATCTATCGCATATCTGACTGCCTCTCATTTTAATGTATCCTGTGGAGAAGAGCAGAAATGCTAAACATTAACATCAGAATCACACTTGCTGCTGCTGCTGCTGCTGCACAGTGTAAACAGAAAAGGCGAAAGTAATAATAACGGATGCACTTGAGGTAGCCTCCTGTAAGCAGCATCGGCTAACATTAGGAGGAAAGAAAGAAAAACATTGGACACGCTTGCATCCAAAAGTTCATGGTTTTACATTAGCCTCATATTTTGTACACTGGCACAGCGTGTTTAGCCATTCGGTGCCACCACACGCAGTCTGAAAAACCACACAACCGCTGCTGCTAACGTTAGCAGCCTCACCAAACACACTAAAAGCACCGTTAACATTACGATGCTAGCGTTAGCATATACATCTACCTATATTCAGCAAATGTTTACCTACGCATCCAGTGACAGAGCTCAGTTGCAGATGGATGAGGGCCTGTCACGCCTTCTTCTTACCGCCTTAGCTAGCTATCGTCTGCTTCCATTTCTGCGTGCTGTTTTCCAGTCGTTAGTCAGAGCCATTTTCACTGATGCTGAGCCGCGGAGTGAAAGCTTCTCCCCCCAAGAATTCAACGCCGACGGACACTGCAGCCGTCTACTTTACACTAACTCCGAGTGTTTACGCCAGAAAGCAGCTTTCGCAAAACAGATTTCGACGGCCGAGAGAAATTGGGGTGGTCGGTGATAATATTTTTGGGTAAAAGTGAGTGACGTGTGCTCTCTTAACATTGGTCCTTTCCGGCCTTTGTAATATTTCCGGGTAGCACTAGCGGGGCTCGAATAGGGCTCACAGCGGATCCGCCGCTCGGTTAAAGGGTATCCTCTTCCACCAAACGTTGCATATTCATATGATCACCAGTTCACCTTCACAACCCTCTGTCTGAATATATCAAAATATATCTACACTCAGAAGAAGTTAAGGGATGTTTCTTCACGCTGTCTAATGGCTGATAAGTTCTAGGCCTATTAGGAAAACTATAACTAATGGTTATAACATTTTTGAAAATACATTATATTTCATGTAAACATGTATTCAGTGGTGGACATTAACAAAGTAAATTTACTTGAGTACTATACATAAGTAAATTTTTTGAGTATCTGTACTTTATTTTAGTGTTATTTTTAGAGGAAACTCATTACTTTTACTCCAATACATTCAGAAGACAATTATTGTACTTTTTACTCCACTACATTTCTACTCTCTACTTTTTCAGCTCATGAATATCCTTCTCTTTTCTGAAATCTGATCCCTAAGACAGTAAAATGTGTTGCTGTAGTTCTGTTTGTCTCAGTGGTTTAGTCGTACCTGTATATTGTGCATCTCAACGTGGAACAAACACAGAGCAAATTTCACTCAGATCAGACAGTTCATTTAGAGGTGGTAATGATGTCTATAATCCTCCACCTGAGCACCCATGGCCATATCTTCAGACCGTGTTAGAGGTTTTTGAAATGAAGAATGATACGTATCATTTGTAATGTTCCCCCTGTTTCCCAATCTGCTCAAATGGTTAAAGGTGAAAAACAGTTAAAAATGTTAAAGGGTATCCTCTTCCACTGAACGTTGCATATTCATATGATCACCAGTTCACCTTCACAACCCTCTGTCTGAATATATCAAAATATATCTACACTCAGAAGAAGTTAAGGGATGTTTCTTCACGCTGTCTAATGGCTGATAAGTTCTAGGCCTATTAGGAAAACTATAACTAATGGTTATAACATTTTTGAAAATACAATATATTTCATGTAAACATGTATTCAGTGGTGGACAAAGTACACAGCTTCATTCAGTCAACGTATAGATACTCCATGCCAAATATTACTCCAATACAAGTCAAAGTTGCTCTTTCAAAGTATTACTTGAGCTAAAGTACTGGAGTACTTCCTTTAAAAATACTAGCTAAGTATTCAAAGTACTTCTTAAAAAATGTCAAAATATTGTATTTTCAAAATACATAAATGCAGTCAAGAATATACAGAAGTACATTCTGTTACATTCTGTTTATTTAGAAAACATTACTTGAAATCTCTAAAAACTATACCATGGAATAAAAACAGAAACTAAGTTACTCCAAGCACAGACAACTTAGTCTGAAATGTTCATCTGGAATGAAACAAATGTTACATAGCTCAACATGCTTTCTCAGGTTTTACTGAGAATTTTGTGTATTTGGGCAGAGTGGGAAACAGGGAGAACATTTCAAACGATACGTATCATTCCTCATTTTAAAAACCTCTAACACGGGCTGAAGTTATGACCATGGGTGCTCAGGTGGAGAATTATAGCCATCATTACCACCTCTAAATGAACTGCCTGATCTGAGTGAAATTTGCTCTGTGTTTGCTCAACGTTCAACCATGGAGACACACAATATACAGGTATGACTAAACCACTGAGACAAACAGAACTACACAAACACATTTTACTGTCTTAGGGATCAGATTTCAGAAAAGAGAAGGAAATTCATGAGCTGACTTCAAAGCTAAAGTAGTGAGTAACTAGAGCATTGATAGAAATGTAGTGGAGTCAAAAGTACAATAATTGTCTTCCAAATGTAGTGGATTAAAATTAATAAGTACTCCAAAAAAATAATACTCAAGTAAAGTACAGATACTCAAAAAATGTACTTAAGTACAGTACTTAAGTAAATTTACTTTCTTACTGTGCACCACTGTGAAAACTAAAACTAATAGTTATAAGATTTTTGAAAATTCATTATATTTGATGGAAACATATAGGCCTATATTGCTATATTGTATTGGGTATCCTATCTTTTAGTAAGGATATACTAGCCCCACTATTTATCTTTAAATCTTACTTGACTAAAACATGAATTATGCCATATTAAGTTTGGCTAACACTTAATAAATGAAAGAGCTCGATGAACTCAAATAATAAGAACTGTAAAATGGCCTATGTGTTTAGTAAAGTTTAGTCATAGGGATTGAGGTGATGGAAGGTTTACAAAACAGGGGGCATGAATCTTCTGTTGAACTTTTTTTTTAAAACTACTGGAATTAATGTATATTTTCTCCAAAGCCATAAAATACGGCCTATGGTTTTTGCACTGGATAATGTGTAGTGAGCGGGTTGTTATAGAATAAAACCTGCTAACCAAACTGATAGATACTAAATCTATTATTATACACAAACAATTGAGTTGGACATTTTATTATATTTCTTCCCTCAGTTCTGTCCAAGGTGATGGTTCTCTGTAGCCATCCAAAAATACTTATTTTGACATACTACATATTGCTCTCATCAAATAGAATATCTGTACTGATGAGGAAGTAAAACATTGTAAACAAGATCACATGAACACATCAGCGCCATTCTTTATGTATTTTTTGCTTCCTTACAATCTGTGACACTTTTTCCCCCCCCACTTATCAGTCCTTAAACAACTTCATATCAAATAATACACTTTTCTGTTAATTAGTTCATGAGTCATCTTCACTTTCACAAACGTCTTTCTTGTAGCCTAAAGTTTTTGAAAATAATAATGACAACAATAACTTTATTTATATTGCACCTTTAAAAAAAAAGGTTTACAAAGTGATTTGACTGACAAGCAGAAGTAAGCCTGGGATCAAGGCAGCTAAAGCAGAACCCAATAGAAAAATAAAAGCAAGACAATTTAACCTAAACATCTTGAGAAACACAAGAAGAACCTTTCTTGTTTGTAACCTTTCCATTCTGTTTTCTTGGTTTTCCCATCATTAACTAACCAACATCAATTTAACCTAATGTTTTTCTGCACACTGATACAGATCATCCTCCATAGTCAGGTAAGAGCTGCATCTCTTGCAAATATCTTAATGACAACAGTGTGCTACCAATAATAGCAGACCATTGCTTTGAATTGTTAATATGTGAAGACCAATCAGAATTAAGTACTGAGCACAGCTATGTAAAAATATTTCAGGATGCACAGCTTATCGATGTGGCATTAGTTTAATGATGTATAGTTAATGTAACTACAAAGTAAATGTAATTCATAGGTAGTAAATATCCACAGTAACATGTGCTTTACTTCCACTGATCTCTTTCAGGTACACGTGTTACTCAGTATGTCTTTCTGTCTTCATATTCAATGAACCACATAAGCTTTATCATAGTATACCAAGCATGAATTTAATTTATCCCTGGAGGGACTTCAATTAAAACACAAACTTTTGCCTTTAAAATTACCAAACATATGTAGCAATTATAATATTCTTCTGACTAGTTAACTGAATGGCAATATGAAAACAAGTCACCCATATTTCTCCAGGAATATTTACAGTCTGTCCTGTTCTTCAGTGCAAATGGCAGATTTACCCAATTGAGTCAGTTTAAAAGTGATCCGGTAAAAATAAAATAATTTCTATAACTAGATAAATAAACCATTTAAGAAACATAGATATGAGATATGACTTGTCTTTAACTAAAGCTGTGAAGACAGTCACGGGAAGCTCAGGAACTTAACCTCGGGCCAAATCATCATTTTATCATAACACACATCTTGGATCTGATTCAGTCACTTTAATCACAGAGATGTGAATCATTTCCTCTCTGATTTGTAAAGATGGTAATCATGCTGCCTGGATATCTTTTACTCATCATCAGAGGAAACTGAAAGCCTTGAATCACACACACACACACATAGACACACACAAACACATACACACACATGCACGCCACACATTTGAATATTAATTAGTCTTTTCTTGCAATTTTTGTAGTTTTCTCAGCCACAGTCAGAGGCATAAACTGAGCAAAACTTGTGAAAATAGTGTTTAATTTTGCTCAGCAGAGATGTAATGCATTAATATGAATTCCTACAGGTGCTGCATAGTGTGGGTACCTTTCCATCCATAATACTTTTTTAAAACGGATATTGTCAAAGATATTAATTCTTTTATGCTCTACACATTGAAAATATCTGTGTGGGTTTTGTCTGCGAGCTGAGGACCTACTGAACCTCCTGGTGGTGAAATGTGTAAATTACAATGATTGTAGAGCATCAGAGGCCGTCAATGCTTAAATCTAATGTAATATTTTTTGCCCTTTGTGTACCTCCTGCAAAAATAATGTCTGTATCAGGACAATGCAAGCATCTACTCTTTCATTTACGCCTTCATACATTGCAGAGCAATAAATGTATTCACGGGAGGTTTTAAATATTAGCTCAACAGCCCTTACCTCACAGTGAGGATGTTGCAAGAACAGTATGATATAACTTTGCACTCAGACGGCCTAGAGATGTGAATTATGTGAAGACAATCTCACCTTTTCATTTCATTTAGAGTACAATCTTCCACTCCCACTGGCACTGCAGAGCCTTACTGTGGCTTATACAATACCTCCTATCATGGTGATGTGCGATTTTATCAGAGACCCACTTTGATGTGCTCACTAACCTACTGAAGACTAAAAGGCTTTTTGTTCAAATGGAGCTGTTGCTTCTGTCTTGACCCCTTACAAAACACTAATTTTGCTGTTGATTATTTTTAGAATGGCAATTTCATCACACATTGCCTTCTGACAAAGCCACTCATCTTGTACCGGGTTGCACACACCAACACGTCTGTAACAGTCTGATCTATGTTTGATAGGATAGAAAAGTCTGCTTCAGTCTACTTTTGATGACTGAGATGTATCTGCAAATAGTTCTTCATGTCTCAGATGATGATTTGTTTCTGTTGTAAAAATCTGTGACAATGAATACAGGGGAGCTTAAATAGGTGGGTTACAAAATGTCTGTCTAACCAGGGATGACAGCAAAGTAGATCTGATCATTCTGCCATGAAATAATGAGGTACTTTGCATTTTTACTTTCATATTGCTTTACAGCATAGAAAGGGAAATACTGGTAAAAAATTGTTTACTCCACTGGATATATTTGAACAATACAGTATCTGATTGTCGAATAAGGTTAAACATTTTTTTAAAAGTTTAAAAAAAACATGATGCACACTTTGATTAAACTTCACAACAAAACAGAAAATTGTTTGTCAGTCTTATGTGTGCAAAAAGAAAGATTGCCACAGATGGGAGGATCATTAATAATGTAAAAGAGGAAGCTTGGTTACAAACTTTGAGACATTTCTGGGCTTCAAACAAATGTCGAACTCAAGTTACATTTCCTTTTGTGGAACCTAGAATGAAAAGAATGTACAAAATTATTACAACATAACCCACATAGAGTAAAAAAAATATGCAGCTATAACAACCTTTTTCCCCCTTTCTCATAATGGCTGCATGACTAAGCCAATTCGTTTCCAGACTGTTTTTGTAATCCTTTAGTTGTTTCTTAGATCTATAGACAGATTTAATACTTGTTTATCTTGGTTTATCTACGCGTGCATGTATGGGCAGATATTTTACTATATAGCAGCATTTTGTACAATATTTATCTGAATATATATATAGACACCAACTTCTACAATCCTATTATTTTTTCTTTGTGTTTGACTTGATGGTGTGTTACTCTTTGGGAAATTTGTATGATTATGAAATTTAAAAATAAAGGTTGCATTACAGTTACACCTTTAACATAAGATTCAATAGTAAATGCCACAAATGATAATGCAGATAGCACTTTCACATGAAGTTATTTGTTCCTGTAGATTTACACCTGAAACACAGCATGAGCTAAATTTTTATTTTAATTTCTTCACAAATGAGAGTCTCCCCATGATCATTTGAATTATTTTTTATGAGCTTTGTGCATCTTTGACGTCGGTGTGAAATTTCAATTACCCTTGGGTAGAAAAGTGTGAGCAAACTAGTACATCTGAGGCATTGGTGATATTATCTATGCTACATCCATATGATTATAGGACATATAGCCAGTTTACGTAGTAGTCACATTATTGCAAGTTAAGGTGCAGTGAATTACATTTGCTTTATTCGATAGAGAAAACTCTAGTGTATTTGTATGATAATACTGAGAGGAAGGGGCATGATTGCAAAGATTTTCAGTGTCTCAAGTAGGAGAAATATAAAAAAAACGATAGATTACAAAAAAAGGTTAATGAGAAATGTAATAGTGAAAAGTCAAGAACATTGATGCAAGAAATATCACGCTCCATAAGGAGAGACAAAACATTTTTCCACCAACTTTATTATACAAATTTGTTGTTTAAGTCACTGTTGTATCCAAGGGGATCAATGCATTAAACAATAACAAAAGGGTCGTTTTGAAATTTGTAGGCATGAAAATAAATTTCTTTTGTGGACACGGTCCCTGTCCACACAATATACTGTTCATAAATCTTCACATTTTAGGTGGCCAGTACCATCCTCTCTTTCTAAATGAATTCATAATGGTAAAGACACACACCATATTCATTCATTTCTGTCTGACAACTATCTGTGTAGCTTTCTCGCCTGTGTGTTAGTTCTCAGCTGTGAAAAGGAATTAACTCCTATTGTCTCCTAGGGGGGAGGGGGGCTCTGACAATAGAAAGACAACAAAATGTTATGAGTTTGGCACTGTACAATTCATTAAATACTAACACGTCATTTGTTGAATCCTCAAATTAATGTCACTCAAAATATTCTGATTGTACTAGCTATACAAAATACAATACTTGCACAAATTAGAGTAACCATTTATAAAATTGTGATCATGAGATTCAATGAATATGGCTTGTGAGATTTTACAGACTTTGCTACAGACCTTTTGTGGCTCTATTAAAAAAATCTAATACTACTGTATGTCACCGGTCCTATTTCCCTGAAAGAGACACTGCGCTCAGGTTTCCATTACACCTCTGTGTCTCTCCAACATTCACCCCAGCACACATACATCATGGCATCAAGGGTTGAGTGTGTACATCCTGTGATAAGTTATTGGGTTGGTGGTCCGTCCCAATCATCTCTATCCTTCACTGAAACACCATCATCTTCACATACATTTAGAAGGCGGCAGATTTTTTCAATAGAAGGTTTTGTACCCGAGTGGAAACCAAAGTTATCACTTGAGATCAAGACGTCATAAGGCCGATGTCTAGGCACAGTACGTACAGCTGGGAAATCGGCCATATCTAAGCGTGAGTGACCTTAAAAATCCAGGCGGACTGTAAATGCCTCTTGGTGAAATGGAGCTGGCATGCATCAAGATTTCTGAATGTTTTTAAAAACTCGAATTTACGACCAGATGTATGAAAAAACAACCAGTCATGAGAATGCTAGTTATCTAAAAACAATAAACACTTAAATCCCACCAAGTAAAAGAACATCACATCATAAGATAATTGTTAATAATAACCATAACAGTTATAATAATTATTAATAATAACACTCCATCATATTCAGAACAACTACATTTAGCACTGTGTATAGGAAGATTGTCCGAATGAAATTTCTTTGTGTCAGTTTTTTGTCTCTGTATCCTTTCACATGACTGAACAAAAGACAGCAGTGACAAGTTCCTTCTTGATCTCCCTCTGCTGATTTAAAAAAAAATCCTCTCTCGATACTATGCCTCCCATCGATCGGTCACACTTTCGGCTGTGCTCGTACAGAATGTAAACCTTGAGGACACAATACAAAGTATGTTTGTATCTGGTGCAAATATCAGGGGAAAGATTTGTGCAAAGTTTTGTCTCTGTGTTTCTCTTTGAACTGTGCTTGAATTGCTCTTTGTTTTTTGTACACGTTAATACTTAATACATCATGACAATATCAACACAAAATCAAGAGAAAGAGATAGCATTGTATATGGACCACAGATATCACATACTACAGTATAGGATAGGATAGCCCTTAGTATTGATAAGCATTGTTATTGATGAAGATTTTTTTTCTCTTTTCTGTGTTTTTTTTCCTCATACTGGCTGAAGTGCGATATGATACAGCAAGATCTTCGTCTTGAGGACGGGCAGGGCTTCCTAACCATCCAGTCTCTCACGTCGTATGGAGCCAGGCAGGAGAAGGCCCCAGGTCTCCTGACTCAGAGGTTTTTTTGGCTTTCTCTGAAGCCGATTTCTTTGACTGTACAAAATATCACTGACTTGTGTGATTTGTCACCTGGAGAGAATAATAAAATGGTGATTGTCAGACCAGCTTCCTCTGTGGTATTTTCTTTGTATCTCCATAAATGGCTTTTGAAGGACAGTTGTGTAAGTGCAACCTCTGCGTCACGGTCTATTCATTTGTGCTCTGTAGAAAAACCTTTCGCTCTCTGTGCACAGCCTACATTTAAGAAAGTTGCCCTTTTATTGGTAAACTGAACACACGGGTCTGTTCTGGTAGCTCTTGATGCATCTATGTTAATGTCAAGACTTCTTAAGAACAGATGGCTCTATTTTATTTGGTAGCCCATTTATCTTACAGTTAGGTCCTGATCTAAAGATAGGAACGTTAGGGAAAAATAATCTAGAATGTAATCTAACAGCAGTAAACACTTCTGTGGTGTAGCAGTGATCAGAGTGAGAGTCCCTGTGGGGGTTTTATCTAAGGTCACATGGAAAACTAGGCAACCCAGGCGTCAGATCGGTAATGTGGGTACGTCCCCAAGTTTAAATCGGGTGCGGAGTCCTGCCAATGGTGTCAGGCTGCTGAGTCCCGGTCAGAAAACAGCCCCCACCTCATTCAGTCATACATGGGAAGCAATAGAAAACAGTTCTGCATCCCTGTGTCAGCATGAGGTTGGTTAATAAGAGTTTCAGATCTTCCAGAAACCGTCATCAGGCACACGGTTCATGCAGATTCATCTGGTCCATCGAGCTCTTTAATATGAGAGTCAGTTTAATAATTTATGCTGACAGTCCAGCAGGTAGTTGGCTCAAATCTCTGTTAGATTCTGTGATACAATATCCCACAATGCCCTCCTCTTTTTAATCTTTTTTTCTTAAATATATACATCTATATATCTATATATCTTATCATTCCCTATCTAATATGGCTCCTGAGTGCTTTTTGGAAAAACATATAAAGAACAAAATCTTGAACGACACTTCTGTTGGTTTTGTTACACCCTCCCTGTCAGTCTCTCTGCTAGTAATGGCACCGCTGTTTATGGCAATATGGCAAACTGTCTTACAAAATATGGCTGATGTAGGCTATCACATAACTGGAACAGATATTCCCCGCCAAGGTTTTCTTTGAGTATAATATTTAAGCTATTTAATAACAAGATAACATTAATTTGAATAGCCTAAGCACATTATACTGTTACTATACTTTGTACTGCTAGTTTTATCTGTAGTCATATATCTAATAGCTAAATGCAGAAGGTTGATCTATTCCCATATCTATAATGAGAGTACTCTATTTTAGGCACTAACCTCACACCGTCACCTCATTTTTACTCCCCGTCCTGATCCCCTGACTGCCTCCCCCACTTCCTGCTGACCCCCCACCTCCCCCTCCTGGTATGAAATGTAGCTGCTCAATGGTGTTCTGCCTCTTTGCCGCGAAAGCCATCCTCCTGGCGCTGTGGCCCCCTAGCGTTCCTGTTCCCATGACTACCCCTTGTTGCCCGGGGGCCTCCCCTGCCCAGCCCATGCCCCCGCTCATGTGCCCGGTCATGCCCGGGTTCCTCTCCTGCTCCCGCCCAGATGTGGGGTGAGAGTTCATCTTGATCATGTGGTGCCGGTCGAGGGAGGGCGTGGCGCACACGTTCTGCTGGGACTGGGCCTTCTGCTGGCGTGGCAGCGTGGGGACGTGCCCTCCTGGTGTGTGGGCATACGGATCCACCACCCCCATCCCGGTGCCTCCCATCCTCTCCTCCAAATGGTCTGGGGACATGAGTAGCCTATCCTGCCTCTCCTGTCTCTCCTGCCTGTCATCTCTCCTGTCATCTCTCCTGTCCTCTCTCCTGTCCTCTCTCCTGTCCTCCCTCCTGTCCTCTCTCCTGTCCTCTCTCCTGTCCTCTCTCCTGTCTTCTCTCCTGTCCTCTCTCCTGTCCTGGGGCTTCCTGGTTAGCGTCTGCGTGTTGGAGTTCTTATTGGAGGCAGCCATTGCTTTGTAGTACTGGTGCTGCTGGTTCTTGGACAGCCTGGACAGCGTCCCTGTGTTCCCGGGAACGTCACCCATGTTGAGCAGCTGGTCGGACGACTTGACTTTCCTCGCGGGCTTGGACAGAGTGTCATAGTTTGGGTTGTACTGTGGCTCTGGGGGATCCAGAGGGTAAGGATTGGGGGTGGGTGAGGCGGGCATGCCAGAAGGCGGTGGAGGGATCCAGGGACGGGCTGCATGCCTAGGAAGGGTTCCTCTCCCACTGAGGGTGTAGTCACCTCCCCAATGGAGGTGGTGCTGGGAAGACTGGAGGGCCGGCTGGGCTGTGTGAGGCCGGCGCTTGGTGGTGCAGTAACCGGAAGAGTACTCATCGAGACCTTTCTCTGGAAGCCAAAGGAAATTTCTCTGAATTGTTTATCACCACAGCAAACAGCATCAGCACATAATGACGCATCCTGCACTCTATGCCGCAGTGTCAAGAGTGTCACCGAATTTCAGTGCTAGTGGAACAGCTGCAGAGACAGAGCGAGGGGCAGACATTTCTCAAACATGCAGGTACTTACCGAGGCGTTTAAGAGAGGAGTATCTGTTGAGCTCCGGCTTGGTGGCGCTCTCATAGGAGGGCGGCAGCTGAGCCAGGTTGTGCAGGGAGTGGTGGAAGGAGGGCTGGGATTTGGTGTTGTTGTGTTTACTGGAGAGCAGGGTGCCTCCAGCCGCCAGCTGAGCATTGTTCATTCGAGGCGTGCGCTCTGCAGAGACACCGGGGAGAAAACAACCATGTGTTAAATGAGATTTGCTCCTCTGGATATAGCACGCTGCACAGAGAAGAGTGTGAATGTACCAACATCAACTGGAACAGACAGAATCAACTTACTTTCAGCACCAAGCCAAGAAATCAGCTATTAAAATCATTATCATTGTTGGAATAAATGAGTCTACTTTACCAAAGTGAATACAGTAAATGACGCATTGTGGCATGCACATGTAATTTACATGGGAGCTGTCATACCAATAGTTGCAGTGTGTTTGGGGCTGGTGCCGGATGAGTGGATGAAATTGTGCTGCAAATTGCCCACTGTAAGTCAAAAGAAATAAGAGGTATTCAGCTCAATATATTCACGAGACAGTTCCAAGTTCAGTGATTCTTTCACACACACACAAAAAAAAAGAGATGAAATCAGATTATTTTCCATGCACAGGGTTTCTAAACATCATTTAGTAAATCGTTCATATTTTTGAAATTCTAACTTCCACAATCTTTTATATTATTTCAATCTCAAATTGCAATCTTCATGATCTAAAAAAAAAAAAAAGAAAAAGACAAATGTACACAGATACAGAGAAATTACACAAAAATCCAAATTTTGTTGCACACCACCATTGAGTATTTTTTCCTCTCCCATAATGCCACATGGTTACAAAGACATCTTGGGGGTGGGAATCAGAAAAAAAAAAACCTGCTTTTACATGCAGACGTGACAAATACGATGTGCCTCGGCATACAGAGGATGCAGTTACAAAAGCTCTGATTGTGCCTCTGAGTCTGCTATTCACTAATGCAATAAAAGCCTGAGACGCTCACATCTGTTGTCCTTGCTGGGCAGGCCTGGGGCGTACAGATTTTTTGGAGCTCTCCCCAGTGTGCCCGTTCCATCGCCTACAGTCAGAGCCACGCTGTTGTTTCTCTCATCCTGCTGGACCGGGCTCGACTGGTGCCGCAGCATGTCCACCAGGGCTCTGATGATGCCACAAACACAAGCAAAAGGAAGAGCGAGAAAATAATGAGAGTGAACTATTGGCTATTGGCAGACTATCACATAGAATTCAAAGTGACAAACATGTCTGGCACCTTTAAGTCATTATGCTAAGCAGTCTTTGTTCTATGACTAGCAATTTTGTAATGATTATTTTTTATTTTTTAGATTAATGTTACTTAGAGTGTATCATTTTAAAGTTGATTGATTCCTATTCCATAGGAAACAGAGTTATTATTTGCAATGTTCATGTGAAGGATAAAGGCTAATGTGATTATAATGGAAATTATTTTAAAGATCTTTTTTTCATAATTCTACCTTGTTAAATTATACACAGTCTTTTTCAAATTCACCTGCCTATCAAATAGAATAAAGTTCAGCTGCAATATATTTTTCTTAAAGGTTATCTGCATTTTTTCATGGACCATAAACACTTTTTTATCTTTATCAAACACTGTAGTCCAAAAAAGAACATAAAACCTGCTAAAAGTGAGAAAAAAGACAATTAAAACACAATCTTCACTGCAAAGACTACCAGCCGTTTATGAGATGAAAAGCCCAGAGGAATCAAAACAGCCGTGAATTCCACAGAAGCCACTTGAAGAAGATCAAATATGTTTCAGAAGATGACTAATGACATTATTCCAAGGCCAGGATGATGAATCTGGGCCATTCATGGAGGCCTGAAAACCCAATTTGATTACAGCTTTCATACATGCGATAAAGTAACAAACCATGGGGTGAAGTGATGAATCGAGCATTGAGAAATGTGAAAGTGAAATCTTCACCTGGGCATGTTGAGGTCCCTTTGATTGGCCTCCTGCTGCACCTTATTGAAGGCCACCTTGATGCCCACAGCGACGGCCACCATGAATATGACCACACCTCCGATGACAAAGCCTGTGTTGTGGCTCTGCTGCTTCAGGGGGTCAAAGTCTGGGTCTGGGCCTAGTTCCTCAGAGATGATCATGGAGTCTGTCTGTGGCTTGGCCCAATCTGGTGAGTCGTAGTTTTTGCAGTTGTCCTGGTCCAGCTGCCGGCTTCGGTCTGGACAGCAGAAGCGGTAGTGGCAGGTTCCACAGCAGAAGACGAAGGTGTCTTTGGAGCAATTGAAAGCGCTGTCAAAGTGTCCCATGACGTCATAATAACCCCGACATACATCCATCCATATATCCATCATTCTGGGTCGAATGGGCGCCACCTGGGCCGCACCTAATGGAGGAGCGAGGGCCTCTGAGGATGTCACATTTTTGGGGAACATGACCTGGGGAAGGGGTCTTGGAGGCGTCTCTAGAACTCCCTCTGAGGTTTCTGGAAGTTTCTCAGTGGTTTTCTTTCGGCCTTGCAAAGCAGCAGGTCTGATGTTGGCCTGCATGGCGAGGAGCAGCAGAGAGGGGCTGGGGTCGGTCTGAGGCTGCTCGGTGAACGGCCTCCCTGAGTGGTCTACATGCTGAGTAGGGGGAGGGGACGGAGAGGTCTCCACAGCAGTGGCGAGGGGGGCCGTAAGGAGGGAGAGTAAGGAAACAGCGAAGACTCTGAGATTGGTGGTGGGCGTCATTTTTACATGACTAAGAGATCTATTTTCTGTTGTTGAGTCAATGCAGTTACAATAAGGGATCCGCTTTACAGTTTAACCCACTAAAATGCCATGTGAAATATTCAAGTAGCATGTACAACCTGCTGGAATCTGATGACGTAAAGTTTCATTCACCTATGTAGGATGATGAAATCTGAGGCTTGTTTCCTCAGAAGCTCAGTATCTTCACGGTGTAATATTAGAGAAGCAGAGGAACAGTGAAACAGAAAAGGACTAACACCGTCAGAATCTCTTGGCAGGTTTTCAATAATTGCTGATAATGGTGTTAAAATGATTTTAATTTACTGCTAGAGAGGAACTCTGAATGAGTAATGACTTCTTCTTCTGCCCTCCAAAAACACCTCTCAAGTCTAGAACACTGTGCATCTTTGCAAAAAGGACAAACTGAAAACAACAATCTTCATGCTTTTAGTCCTTATTGCCTTGTCCTAAATGTCCACCTGCACAAAAGAACAAATATCTGACTTAATGCAGGAGGAAATTATGTTTTTGTAACCACAAAGGCCAGTCAAAATTATGCTCTAACAGTGTTTTCATTAAAATATGGCAGCCCTGTACATTCCTGTGCTGATCATGGCACTTGAACAATAGTATATGGCCTGTGTTTTATCAAATGTAAACAGTTTTATCTAGTTGGTTCATTTCTGGACGACTCTTTTAGTCTGGCACTTTTTACAGTCAGAATTGGCACTTATTTAAACTGTAAGCAAATCCTTCCTGGAAAACTGTATGAAATCTTGAACTCTTTTTAAATATTTGGTGCTTGTTGGCATTGTAAACAATCAAATTAAATAAAGAGACAGTATCTCTAATGGAAACTGTGTGTTAATAATGCCATATTTCTCTGTAGCTTCATGTCAACTTGTTGTAAGCACTCATTACATCTATAGAAACACCACATACTTTATCTCTATGTTGTTCTGTTGGATTATTGTGCATCAGGACTCGGCTGGCACAGACTGTTACTGCAATTGGGAAGGGGGTGTTAATGAGGGAGGCTCGGCTGTAGTGCGAGGAGACAGAAACAGCGGAAAATCGGGAGTAAGCATAAACCAGTCTATTGCAAAATAAGAGGCAAATGTGATGGATTTTAAATGCTCTGTATTCAGCTTTTAGGCACAAAAAGTTGTCCCTGTCATTCAACTGTAGCTCTAATTAGACGTGAACTGAATGGCTTCTCCCTGTGACATGTCTCTCTAAGTAAAATTATTCCGGATTAGTCTCAGAGGTTCAAAGAATATCACTTTTGTTGAGAAATATGTAAATGTGTGAAGTTATTGTGTTGGAGGTGTTGGCAATAATAGACAGAAGCAGATCTGTCTCCCACAGAAATTATAATTACATGTAATTATCAAAAACGTCCCTATCTGTGGCAGAGAATGTAGGCACAGATCGGGGGGGAGAAAGAACGCTGAAATCACTGAGGGCTCCGCTTGTTTCAGTTACATGCTCCTCTGACCTTCTGAGGAGGGTTCAGCAGAGGAAAAAACGAGAGAGACAAAGCACTGAGTAATGTTCGAAAGAAGGAAGAATTTCTCCTCCGTTGAATCTAAATGTTCTGCTTGATTTCCACAATCGTCTCCAGAGTTTGCTCGTCGATAACCAAACCTGGAAAGACCACTGCAACACACATGAAAAACATGATTAGAAGCTAGTTCTGCAACATTTGTGTGTGCACATTTAAGGTACACATGTGCAGACATTTTTATTAATTGCATTATGTGATCAGATGTGTATTACTGTGAGGCAGATTGTGTGTTAGTGTGCCTGTTTGGTTGCAGGAGGAACACGAGAAAGGGAGCAAGCAGAGGGATAAATGCAGGGTAGGGATTTAAATGAGCAAAAAGAGATTGTGGCGAGCGGGGAAGAGCCAGAGGTATAGATGTGCAGAGACGACCGTGAGTGGGAGGGCGGCGTGTGTGGGTGGCACAGAATCAAGTACATTTCTCCCAGCACTTACCAATACAACATCACACAAACAGCACCACCAAAGAGAGCTGCAAATACAGTCAATGCCACACACAAGAAGAGTGCTAATCAAGACTATTAATCAGCTGCTGGTTGATTAGTTAAAGGAGGACACGCTGAGCCCCAAAAAAATCTTTGCATGTGTGTAAAATTTTGCATGTGAGAGACTATAGTATGCACTCTTTAAACCTCCTTTAGTCCTCTCCTTGCTCCCTCCTTCTCCTCTTTTCTCCCTCTTTCTGCCTTTCTCAGATACTGTGCGTGGGTTGAGGCAGCTAACTCTCTCAGAATAGCACTGCAGCTCTGTCTGTGTGTGAGTGAAAGAGGCAGTGAAAGAGAAGGGAGGCAGAATCAAATCTACACCCATTAGACCAACCAGATTTCAAAGTCACATCTGCTGAACATCTCTTGGTTGGAAAAAAAGATGACAGTGATGCCGTGCGCTTTCTTCCAACTTCCTTTTGCCAAATTTCGGCACTCATTCTGTTGAAGATTTTCTGGACAATTATGCAAACCACTTCATGATATATGTGCACTTACATGTCGATTTAACAACAAACAAGATTTTAAATTTTAAGCTTACAAGTAAATTAAAAATCTGGAGTTTCGGTCATCCTGCAGGCCAGTAGCTTTAAATCTGATGGTAAATCTTTCAGGCAAAGTGACTCAACATACAAAAGAAGCGCATGTTTTCTTGTAGAGATCTCTATACTGTGCTGTTGAGGCAATGCAGCAGAGAGAGGGGGGAGAGAGAGAGAGAGAGAGAGAGAGAGAGAGAGAGAGAGAGAGAGAGAGAGAGGGGGAGAGAGAGAGGGAGAGAGCGTGAAGCTGGGAACCAAAGGGTGAAGGGCACACATTCAGAGCTGTGAAGATGCGTCCCTGAGTTACGTGGCCACTGGAGGGAGAACAAACCGTTTCCACAGACTCGAGCAATCGTATCAAAGCAAATGAAGCAAGCGGCACCCTCACTTTTTTTCTTTTTCTTGCAGGAAGCCGAACAGCTGTGCAGACGGTCTGAGCGTGCAACAATTTCAACAGGTGTTTGTTGGAAATAAAACAAAATGGCTTCTTTTTTTCTTCCGAAATGCTGCTGCAAAACACGCACTGTGGTGGAAATCAATTAAGAGACATCCTTAATAAAAGTCGTGTCGATACAAAGATATGTAGGATAAAAAGAAAGCAGCGTTTGCTTTGCTGTATCAGTGGAATAAATGCTGCGCAATGACTTCGCAGCATCATTATCACTAAGACTCTTCAGACTTTTTCATTCATTAGGTTAATAAGTTGCAATGAACGAGCATGCAGGTTATGGACATGACTTGCATGTATCAGTAGGCTAAAAGTGCGTGGGTGTATCCGTGCCGGTGTGTGTGTGTGTGCGTGTGTGTATGTATGTGTGTGTGTGTGTGTGTGTGTGTGTGTGTGTGTGTGTGTGTGTGTGTGTGTGTAGTCCGGCTGGATGTGTTGGTTTGTGAATGTGTTAATACCAATATGTTCTTTATGTCCTAATGTGCTCCCAGTTGTCGATTAAGTGGTGAAAAACATGTCAGCGGCGCACACAGCCCCTGTGAAGATGTTTTTCTGTGGCGCAGCTTTCATCCAAATGTTTTGTTTAAGAGCCTCCGGCACAGCTGATGCGTCCAAAGACATGCCAAACTCAATTTCCACACAGACACAAACACAAATTGAAGGTATGAAACGGTTTTTTCCTGTAATTACGTGCCTGATGTTGCATTAATCAAAGGTGCATAATGTCGTGTCTTACCTGTGCGTTGCTCTGGGGTTTGATGCTGGCGAGGAGCGCTGGGAGAGCTTGCGCACTGGATCTCTCTCAGATGGTAGCCTGTTACTGTAACACAGGATGATCAGGACAGCGTGAACTGTTGCCGGATCTGCCACTTGTTTTTGAATGTTTTTTTTTTTCTTCTTCTTCTTCTTCTTCTTCTTCTTCAATAAACTGAAGATCTCAATCGCTCTTCTTGATTTGTCTCCATCTGGCTTCTGTTAATCCATTATTGCGACAGAGAGAAAAGAACAAATACGCGAGCAGCAGACCGAGGAAGTCAGTGTCCATAACAAGATGTTCTGTTATATTCTGAAACATGTGACAATTAAAGAATTCACTACAAAGGAAAATTCTTGTAGAGCAGAAGTTACAGAGGGACTATCCTGGAAAAAAGCAGAAAATCAAAATGCGTAAAGCGTCACCAAAAGATAGAAAAAAATCTCCCTAATTGAACTTTCCTCCTAGAACTGACAGAAGCTGGCTGCCTTCATAATTTCCAAGCGAGATATAGGTTACACCGCCTAACTGCGACTGGCCTGACGGAGGTCCGCCGGTGGGGGAGCGCTGTGATTGGTCGCTCAGTCTGGTGCTGATGAGACTCTCCGCTCGCGCTGCTGTTGATGATGCTGCTGGTCATTAAGCCCATTCAACTGGTGGCGTTCATGTTTTTTCCCCTCCAATTCACTCCCCTCTTTAATTGAATGACCCTGGAGGCTTCCAATTCACTGACTCCGGCGAAAAAAGATATCGGTCAGGGATCTGTCTGCACTGTTCTTACACAAAGTATCAGGCAGGGATGAAACAAACATCTATAAAAACATGTGGAAGATAATGTACGGAATAAAAGCAGACAGCAAATTCAGAAGAGAAAAAACCTTCAGGATGCAAAATGTGTGTGTATGTGGTTTTTTTTCCCTTTGTATGTGTGTGAAGGAGAGAGAAAAAGAGAGACATGGTTGCCACAGCAACTGTGTCATTATGTTGGTGGCAATTATGAAAGCAATGAAAACGGGGAAGGGGAGAGGATTGGCGCAAAAGCTTTAACAGTGGAGCGTGAACGAAACTGTCAATTAGACCCGGACCTGCACTGCCAATTCAAAGATTTGTCCAAGTCTAAGTTGAGCAGCAGGGACAGATTCAAGATCTGCAAAAGAAATACATTAAGTAGAGTGAAGGAGACACAGTGTGAGGTTTGTGAGAGATGGAGTTGGCTCCTGTTTGTCTCCATACAGTAACAGCCTCCTCACGAGCTTCAGATCAGCAGCGCATGAATGAAACCAGATTTGGGTTTTTTAGGAAGACCGTTAACTAGGATTGCAATGCATGAATTGAAATTACACATAAAGCCCACATAACCAAAATAAACACCATTATCTTGTCTTTGACACAGGAAAACAAGCATGTCTTCCCCTGAACACCTTCCCCAGACTGCAACAGACCAGAGATGTATTTTCAAAAATGACTTTAGGATGACAGCAAAGATAAAGGAGGTTCAGGGTAGGTTGGGAAGGAGGTAAGCACTTTCAAATGTGGTTTGGGGAAGGTGTAAAGGGTTTTGTGGAGCCCCAGGTGTCCAAGAAAGGCCTGATTATTACCTGCATGGCAGGCTGCTATTTCTACACAGGTGGGTGGGCTGCTGCATGTCTGCAGCAAAGGCTAGTGGAGCCCTTCATTAGACGATCCAATGACGCTCTACCGGGTGCACTTTCACTCACTGGTTTGCTGGGGTGGATGCAATTACTGATTCCCCCTCATAATGGTTATTCCATCACTGCAGAACAGGAGAGCACTATAAACAAAATGAAGGGATATTATACGTAACTAAACAGTAAAAGCTTCTTTCTCTGCGGCTATACTGATGCACACACACACATCTATTATTGCACAACACTTAACTTTATACCCAGATTAACAATTATGCATATGAAATGCCACTCAAAAAAAGAGCAAATATGAGTCATTTTTCATTTCACTTCTGGTATTTCAAAGTTTTATTAATTTAAATAATTTAAAATGGACACAAAATATCCAGCCAACAGTCTGCACAGTGACAGGAGTTCCAGAGGCACATTTTCCATCCAAATTAACACAAAGCTTCAGTGTGTTTCCTTGGGAAATGTAAGCCCAGCATGCATTTACAAAAGGGAGAAAACCTGCCCAAGAAACCGGCCAGTGCGACAAGTGGGGAGACAAATTCTATCAAACGTGGAGGTTTTCTTGCTGATGGCTCTTAAGATACCCACATGGCTTGTCGAGAGTTGGGTATGTGAGAGCACTAAACTGCTTTGTAGGGAATCAGGGATACATGTTATGCTTTCTACAAATAATAGCTTTTTATAAAGTGGTCTGGCAACCTACCCTGTTCCCTTAAAGCCACTGATCTAGGTCTTCACACAAAACCACAAGACAGCTGAATATGAACATGTCGATTATAAACAACATTTGAAAATACTGGACAGTGAATCTATTTTAGAAAAATAAAAATCAAACTTAAAGAGGGGTTGTGACTCCATAAAGAACGTAGCAGACCTGTTATAATCCACTGTTTCATACCTATGTCTCACCTGGATTACAATCTGAAAAAACTACATTTTAAAAAGGAGGGAATTGTTATGTGTAACAATATATCTCTCCCAGAAGTGAAACTGCTGCCTTCTTACATTAAACAACTATCATTATTTCCTTCAAGTACCATCCTGGTTTAGACTTACAAGCAAGCCTGGCTGAGCAGTACACAGTACCATCACAGCAGTATTTACCAAGAATGACTTTTAAAAGAGGTGATACCAAGTCTTAGAAGATAAAAGTCAGGTCACATTAACAGGCAGATATAAGAGGCAATGCTTTTGAACAGTAAAATCAGATTCCTGTGCTGTTCATTTACATAGACCCGAGAGAAAAATGCAGCTAATGGCATGATTCAGCTGTGAGAGAGAGTTGTGGTTTTTCTGTTAAAATCTAACAAATATATTTCATTGTATCTTGGAAATAACTGACACACCTCTAATGCCAACAGGACAAAATTCAGATATGAGTACAAAGTGGACAGTCAGGGTAGGTGGTAGAAATAGTCAGAAAAAGGGAACGATAACATTATCGGCACACTTCAATATTTATATTTACACAATCTCTCATTCACACACTTACACACACACACTGAGAATTTCAATGAGGTATTAAAGTCGCCTCAATGCACGCTTTTTATCTGCTTTCTTTTTCCCTGCTACATTATTAGTGTTACTACTACTGTTACTATTACTGCTGGTGGTGCTGGCTCCGTTAGCTCCGTTACCCAGAGCCGCAGGCACAGCTGCTGCGCTGGGTCCTGCTCTCTTTGTGGGGTCGCCTGCATGCTTTTTCGGCTGTGGGCCGTCATTAGGGTCCTGAGGTGCTCCAGAGGTCCCGCCGGGCCCGCCCATGGCATGGATCTCTGTGAGCAGACGAGCTCGGGACTCATATTCTGCATAGTCCTCTAACAGCAAACGCCCGGCCTCTTCGTTCAGAGCCGACTCAGGATTTGGATGTATGAGAAGACACTTGATTGTCTGAGGGGAAAATACAGGAGATGGAAATATTAAAAAAGGTATGGTAATGGGGACAACACATCCAAAAAAAAAACTAAAACTGATGATTCCCCTTACAAGTAAGACATGTCGGAGTCCGAGTTCTGCCTTCCAGTCCCTCTTCAACACGTTGACACAGATCTCTCCCTTGTGGCCCACATTGGGGTGAAAAATCTTGGTCAGGAAATACCCCTTAGGTGGAACTGCAGGGAAGTCCTTCCCAAGGACCAGACGCATTCGGAAAACGCCGCCAGCAAACGGAGTTCCCTCTGTCAAAGCATAAAGAATTCATCACATGAACAGTACGTCCTGACCGAGCCAAAATCACTCCAGAACAAGAAAGAGGGTCACAGAGAGCCGACTGAGTTTACAAAAAGAAACTCAGATCTTTCTTTCCAGTTACTTTAATTTTACATGTGAAGTTATATTCTGCAACTTCCCCTTAAATGTAATAACAGGGGAGAGCAATGTGTCCAGTAGATTGTATACAAATACTAGCACCTGGAGCAAGTGAATTAAAGTGATGCACAGAGGATCTTGTGTGGAGGAGTTAAGAAAAGTGGACAAGTGTCTGGTTCTTCAAGGCCTACTTATTAATAACAAGGTCTTCACCAATGATCTTATTGAAGCGAGATAGCATAAGCTGTGTGGTTGAAGTGGCTTTTACAGCACAAAGGACTGGTAAGGACTTGTTTGCAATAATAATGAATGTATGAATGACGTTTAAAATGGTGGCAGATCCTCTTGTTGTGGTTTGAATGATCTAAACATAGTGGTGGGGACAGCCGCTCAAACTGAGTCATTGTAAGGTAAACAGGTAAAAGGTGTTATTAGCCTTGGGTGATGATAGAAGGTTGTTCATAACAGTAAGAACTCTCTTCAGTGCCAAACAGTTTTTAAGATCATTTACTGAACATGTTGTGATTGGCTTGTTGACATACTGTAAGCTTACATGACACACACACACATATTTTCCAAAAGTGTAATTAAAAGAATGAAAAAAACATACTTTTATTCAACCAGAGCAGTAAGGTAGCTTTACACTTTGCTTACTGTATGTAATCTTTGTAGTTTCTTGTTATGCTCAATATAAATATGATATGACTCAGAGTTGTTGTCCTTACCGGGTCCTTCAATGGCTGTGTGCAGTTCAGTTATGTCTTCATCACTGGGATAAATCTTGATTCCTTCAGGGGGGTCTGCCGCTAAAGCTGAAACCTCTTTGTAGACCAGGCGTAGAACATGAGGAGGCAAATTCTCCACATTGGAGTTCTGGTGAGAACACAACTGTAAGTGTCATTATTTAGTTTAGCCAACTTGGGTTTTGCATTAGTAAAAACACAAACGGAATGAGTGAAAATCTGAATGTAGGGGCTTCACTGAGGGGAATTTGTGACTGACTGTAGGAGAGACAGCTGAGCATGATGGTAAACTAAAACATTTACTTTTCTACTTGTGTTTTATAAATTAAGTACAAATAAGTCTAGCAGTGCTGGGATTCTTACATGTATTATTGTTTTATTCTAACTTATAGGTAATTGGGTCTGCACCTCCCTTATGGCAATGACTACACATAAATGCAACAACAAGTTTGTGAGTATAATCTATTGGTAGGTAGTGGTATTGAATTTACTAGTACAATAATGGGAAATAGTTTCAAAAATAGATATATTGGTCTAATACAGGAAGGATAGGCTGTTGATCTACTAAGTTAACACTGTTAAAGAATGACAGTTACTAATATATACTATATATATATACTATACTATATATACTGCACTGGTAAGTTATTGTACTGGTTGGGCTGATACTAGTAACTAAATTAGAAACTTTAATAAGCCCTTGTCCTTAAAAAATGCATCTCTTTATCACCATGTATTTTTTACTTTACCTATCATTACGCCTATTTTAAAATCTTAACATTGGCTGCCTGTTGCTTTTCATATTGATTTGTAAATTATTTTACTAGTTTTTAAAGCGCTGCATGGCCTACATATCAGAGCTGCTTTTAGTGTACAAACCAGGAAGGTCTCTCAGATCATCCAGCTCCTCTCTTTTAGCTGTTCCTCAGAGCAGAACAAAAACATTTGGTGGCGCTGCTTTCAGCCACTACTCTCCTAAACTATGGAACAGCCTGCCGGAGGATCTGATAGAGATGTTGAGACTTTTATGTAGGGTTTAACAGTTGTATTACTTACCTTTTACTGTAATATTGATCTAAATGTTGATTTATGATTTCATTAATTTTATCTGTTATCTTACTCTATTTTTATTTATTAATTCATTTATGTATTTATTTTATTTATCTACTCAGTTGTATTGATATTTTTAGCCTTAGTTTTATTTTCAACTCTTATCCCTACCCTTTTAAAATCTATTTATTTTAACTATTTGTATCCTTAATTTTGATGCTATAACTTATTTTAATTACACATATTTTATTGTTGGTGTGCATTAGTCTCTATTTTATTTCATGTCTGGGTTTTTTTTAGGGGGGGGGGTTACACAAAATTATAATACAGCAACAGAACTCTGACTGGACAAAGTCTAACACACACTGTTACACAAACTAAAAGAGAAAAACAAACAAATAAACATGTGATAACCTACAACAGGGCCAGACTTGGAAGCAAGGGGTGGAGCATACATATTGTTGGGTGTATAGATAAAGAGATAGAAAATTGAAGGAGAAGGAAAAAAAAGTATACAATCATGTTCACTCAAAAATAGATGGGGTTAAAAACTCAAGTATCAATAGGAGTCAATCAACTGGACTGTATTCATGGTGATTGACAACTTCAATCTTTAGAATAGCCATCAAGGACTTTTATCTATCACATTTTCAATTTTAATTATAAATAATATTTTCCCCTAATATGTCTTGCCATTGTTTTATTTCTGCTTCTTCCTTTTTTCAATCGCTTTTGGGTTGCATTTGAAGTGTATGAAATGTGCTTTAAATAAAGCTTGATTGATTGATTAAAATGTACCATTGTAGGATTGAGACACAAAAAACACCGATGCAACTTTAGTGATGTCTTAGCAGCACATTTAAAATTTAAAAGGATCAACCATCACTACAGATTCAACTGGTATAAGTTGGATCTATAATCTACACCGACTGACATCTTCTTTTTGTACTTTATTCAAGGAAGGTGATGTTTAAGTGTGATATTTACACGGGAAGTCTTCTTAAAATCAGTTTACCTAAAATGAATTGAAGCTGTGTTAGCTACAAACGTCTTTAGCATCAAAAGTTTACAAACTGAAACCAAAAAAAGTTTTAACTCTCCCTGTTTAATGAGAAAGTATAATTCCCCAGAACGACCCCCATTTAATTTTGATGCTTTAACAGAAACCATCTTTAACTTCAACACTGATGTTACGTTCACCTCTCGTAGCGTTAGCACCACTAGCTTAGCCTAGGTCTGAGAACGTAAATAATAAAGCTGCTCATTCTAAAAGGGTGTGATGAAGCAGTATGTTGGTAAAATGTAGTCACGGCTTTGTACAGATGAAGATGACGCTTCTAAATTACTGTCAGCGAGTACAGCAAGTAGCTATAACCGAATTTAAAGCTCGACGGCTCGCTGCGGCTACATATTGAATCAAGCTAGCAGATGCTGCTTTTAGCCATTAGCAATATGCTCGGCTGAGACTTACCATCTTCAAATGGAGTTCTGCTAAGGAGGAGGGTGTTTGGATGGTGTCAGATATGAGAAGATTTTTCCGTTCTTTTTGGAAAACTATCTCTAATGAAAACTTATCCGGGTCTCACTGGCGACTCTTCTTTTCTTCTTTTCGTTGACACAGGAACAAAAATACGATCCTCTGTTTAACCTACTGGCATCACCAATGGGCATCTTAGTGGCGCGACACGTCACAGATGAGGAGCCAATCGCGGCGCAGTGTTTGAGCGACATTGTCAGCGGAGAGCCAATCAGCAGCGCGGAGTGGAAAACATTTCTGATTCTTTGTTCCCATTGGTCCGTTTGAAAAACTCACATCCCCCATGAGCCATCTGAAACGGTAAATCATAAATCAAATACATTTTACAAGGCGAAATAAAGTGAAAGGTTTACTTAAAGTACATACGTATTACTCGGAAAGATAAAAGATTTCATGAACAGAAAATAAGTTCATCCTTTTGCATTATACATTTAGTTTAATTTGGCTTTTGTTTAGCTCCTTTTGCATTACAAAGAGTGAATTATCATTATTCAACTACAGAAAATGTTAAGGATAACCCAGTAATGCCATATTTCAAATAAGACTGTGGGTGTGTTGCCAAAAGCCTTGAGCCAATTTGACTTCTCGTTCATCTTTGATCAAAGGTAACACATACCAAAGTACATACTTATTATTTGGAAAGGTAAAACATTTCATGAACAGAAACTAAGTTTATCCTTGTGCATTATAAATTTAGTCTGATTTGGCTTTTGTTTAGCTTCTTTTAAGAGATAAGATAAGATAATCCTTTATTTGTCCCACAACGAGGAAATTTAAGTGTTACAGCAGCAAAGTAAACAGTGCAAAACAGTATAAAGCAAACAAGAGCAAGTATAGTGTAACCGGTGTGTGCATGCTTTCGGTGTTGTGTGATGAACCAGCCTGAGTTATCCTCTTTTGGCATCAATACGCCGTTTATTCTGTTTATAACAGAAGAAATAACAGTTTCACAGCCGCTCCTGTAACAGATACCGGCACAGGCTAAAACACAGAAGGGAAGAAAACATTAATAACAAAGGATTTTGGCGAAATTACTCCATATTACACTGAATCCATATCAAAAGACAACATATGAAAATACAAAGGGGTAAGTTTTACTATATAATTTCGTGTATCTGTTACAATAGCAATTATTAAAAAGTTATTAGCAATCAAAATTAAAGAAGTAAAAATAAGAATATCATACTGTGAATATACACAACTAAATCAGTAAATTTACAAATATTTACAAAACCAGTGACGTGGTAAAAAATGTGCACAGAATTGTAGCATAGGTATAAAACTTGTACAGAACAGAACTGAGAAGATGAGTAGAAAAACGTATTGCACATGTAAGAAGAGAGGGATGAGTAATTATTGCTCGTTAATAAATAGATGGGGGAAATATTGCACTTGAGTCCGTTTTGGTGAGGTTATTATTACTGATTATAAAGTCTGATCTCTGCAGGAAGAAAAGACCTGCGGTATAACTCCATGAGACACAGCAGGTGAAGAAGTCATTACAAAGAGTGAATTATCAATATTCGACTATAGAAACAGTTAAGGATAACCTAGTAATGCCATATTTCAAAGGTAACACATACCAAACCAAGTACAAACATGCCTACATGATCTACCAAAGCTGCCTATGATACTTCCTATTAGGGACAATGCCATATTTAAGTCAGTTTGCATCCCTTTGAATTGTTTTCTGTTTCATCTCTTGCCCAATGTAACTTGCATACAAGATACTTGACAAGGTGAGAAAAGGTTACCACTCTTATTGCTTTTATTACACAGAGCACTCATAAAATTAAGATTCTCTGTTGAGGTTGAAGAAATATAAGGTGGTGAATGTGCAGGTGAATCCAGTACAGTAGAGTTTCAGTTGTATTTATTTTATTATATAAATCTACACAGTAACTTTTAGATGCTGCTGTACTACAAACATACATTGGATTGCAATATTTCTAGAATGAGTCCAGATCCCAACCTAAATGTACTTAGTTAACTCACTCAATATTTTTGTTTTATAATAAACCCTTTGAGTGTAAATGGATGCCATTCAAAAGGAGCACTGGTATTCATACTCAATTCAAGGATTCATAAGCTCATTGAGACTGAGGATTCAATTACATTTCCAGCACACCATTGCTTATGTATACACATATCATGGTGAGGAAGTCTCAGAAACTCAATACTTTACATTGTCATTTAGTTACAGTTAGATTACTGCAGCACCAGTAGCAGGAATCATATAGCTATAAGCCTGCTGTCGTTGCATGGGATTTGTAGTTCGCCAATCTCAAGACGAAGTGAAGTTGATTGCAATATTTCCCTACCCAGTGACAAAGAACTACAAGTTTGAGAAGATAGTTAGGCTACACTTGTAGAAAGGAAAAATAACCCAAGATATGATTGAAGGCAGTGCAAAAGTTTGCTCAATATAACAATAAATATTTCAATTTCAAGTTATTATTACAGTTTTTTCAACTGAATAAACACTAAAATCAAAAGTATTACACAATTATCAAAACCTTACACTCAAGGAGCAAAACATCCTCCCACTATAAGCACAATGTGAGCCTCACTTTTTGCAAACATTAAACACACTCATTAGACACATAAGTACGTATATCATGATGTCACTTCCTTGCAATTCCAAAGCACTGACTGTCACAATACCACACCTATGAGCCATTTGGTTTAACACAGCCATCAGGTGCGCAAACACGATTGCTCACCAATCAGGTTTAAGCACTATAAAAATGCAGCAGGTGACAATTCTCTGGCCAGATCCAGCTAGGCGAAGAGACAATGTCTAGTATTTTCCATACTGTATTTTTAGATTTTTTCTTTTTACTGTAATTGTAACCTGTGTTGGATACAGTATTGTATATTTGTCTGATATTTGCTGAGCATACAGTGTTATGCAAACTACTGTAGTAGCATGAAAACTGGGACATTTTTTATTGTGATTCGACATGCTGACATGTTGACTGATTTGGGTATATAGAGAGAAATAGATTTTATGTTCATCAGTCTGCAGTGTTGGTCTTGTGTAGTGCGGTGATTAATTTATTGTATATTTGTACTTTCTCTGTGTACTTCACTTACAGTATTCTTATCATTGAGAAGTAGAATTGCTAAACGTGTTTTAGGTTAACAATAGTAGTGTGTAACTGCTTCAAACAGGAGGTAACAAAATGATTTTTATAAATTATTGTATAGTTTTTTCAAGAGTGTTTCATTTTGCAAAGGATCTGAGGTGATCTGCTACTTGTGTGCGCGTTTGTGTGAATTGTGTGTAGTGTTTTGACAAAATGGGCCCTGTTTTCAAAATCATGTTTAAGCAATAAAAAAAAACTGTATCACCAAGAAGCAGAATTGCTAAAAGTGTTTTAGGTTGCAACAGTAGTGTGCAACTGGTTCAAACAGGAGTAAGTCATGTGAAACATGTGTTTCATCCGGTAACAGAACGTGTTTTTTATAAATTAGTGTAAAGTTTTTACAAGAGTGTGTAATTTTGCAAAGGATCTGATGTGTTCTGCTACCTGTGCGTATGGTTGTGTGAATTTTGTGTAGTGTTTTGACAAAATGGGCCCTGTTTTCAAAATCATGTTTAAGCAATCAAAAAAAACTTTATCACCAAGAAGAAGAATTGCTAAAAGTGTTTTAGGTTAGCAACAGCAGTGTGTATCTGGTTCAAACAGGAGTAAGTCATATGAAACACACAAAACATGTTTTTTATAAATTAGTGTATAGTTTTTACAAGAGTGTTTCATTTTGCAAAGGATCTGATGTGTTCTGCAACATGTGTGTGTGTGGTTGTGTGAATTGTGTGTAGTGTTTTGACAAAATGGGCCCTGTTTAATCATAATAATAATTCATAGGATTTATATAGCGTTTTTCTGAATACTCAAAGTCCCTTTACATAAAATAAAAGTAAAAATAAAACAGGTAAATTAAACATAACAAGGACAGAGGTGGGGCGGGGGCAGAGGTCGTGTTGTATGCTTTTTTGAACAGGTAGATCTTGAGGTGGTTTTTGAATGATTGGAGTGAGCCAGAGTCGCACATGTGTGGAGGGAGAGAGTTCCAGAGAGCTTGGGGGACTTGTTTTCAAAATCATGTTTAAGCAATCATAAAAAAAACTGTAAAGCTTGTATTTATTCAAAAACTGTAAATCACAAACATCAGTTGATACCCATTCTCGCCACTAGAGGGCGCCTTGACATAACGGGCCCAGCCTGGTGGTTAGTGTTCAGTGTGTGTATCCGCCTTATATCCAATGAGATAAGTAGTCGGTAAAGTGTATTTGAGAATATATATTTTGTATTTTATTTAAACTAACAGAGTAGGAGCATAACGGAATTTAGCAGACGGAGCAAAGTTACACAGTGAATCCCATAAATGGGCGTGACAGGCGCACAATAACAACACAACAACAACAAAGGAACTGCTTCCGGGGTTCTGGATGTAGCTGTCAGACTCCAGCATCGTTTGATCGGGAAATTGCTTTATCAGCAGGTCAGTGCCTCATTTGACCATTGTTTATTGATAATTGTTCACTTCGCCTTTGATTTGCAAAAATGTCAGCGACCAAACCAGAGTATGATGAGAGTGATGTCACTCTTTAGCCACCCTTTGTTAGCTAGCTCAGACTTTTAAGTGGTCGCTCTCCTGAATGGACTGTGGACTGTGCTAGCTTCCATGTAGATGTGCTGTTTGGCTGCTGCTGATGTTTGCCTCTGTTATAACGGTGGTTTCTTCTGTGTGCTCTTTTTTTTTGTGGCGATGAAGCGTTAGTATGAGCGAGGGAGAAGTGTTTCATGAGAAGCAACGATTGGAGCTGTGCGCGATTCATGCACTCAACAACGTGCTCCAGGAGCGGGTCTTCACCAAGGAGACAGCCGATGACATCTGCAAACGGTAGGGGAACGTTTTCACAACATGTCTGTGTTTCTGCTGATTAAACTATTACAGTGAGAGGTAGAAGAAGAGGGGAAGACACGTAATAAGATGCTGCTATAGTTTAAAAAAAAAAAAAAACATATTAGATTAGCAGTGGTGGACAGTAACAAAGTAAATGTACTTGAGTACTGTACTTAAGTACATTTTTTGAGTATCTGTACTTTACTTGAGTATTATTTTTTGATTGAACTTCTTACTTTTACTCCACTACATTCAGAAGACAATTATTGTACTTTCTACTCCACTACATTTCTATCAGTGCTCTAGTTACTCACTACTTTTGATTTGAAGTCAGTTCATGAATTTCCTTCTCTTTCTGAAATCTGATCCTAAGACAGTGAAATGTGTTTGTGTAGTTCTGTTTGTCTCAGTGGTTTAGTCGTACCTGTATATCGTGCATCTCCATGGTTGAACGTGGAGCAAACACAGAACAAATTTCACTCAGATCAAGCAGTTCATTTAGAGGTGGTAATGATGGCTAGAATTCTCCACCTGAGCACCCATGGTCATATCTTCAGCCTGTGTTAGAGGTTTTTGAAATTAAGAATGATGCGTATCGTTTGAAATGTTCTCCCTGTTTCCCACTCTGCTCAAACATACAAACATTCACTGTCCAACCTGAGAAAGTGTGTTGAGCTACATAACATTTGTTTCATTCCAGATGAATATTTCAAACTAAGTTGTCTGTGCTTGGAGTAACTTAGTGTCTGTTTTTATTCCATGGTATAGTTTTTAGAGATTTCAAGTAATGGTTTCAAAATAAACATAATGTAACAGAATGTACTCCTATGTATTCTATACTGCACTTATGTGTTTTGAAAATACAATGTTTTGAGATTTTAAAAAAAGTACTTTGAATACTTAAGTATTTTTAAAAGCAAGTACTTCAGTACTTTAACTCAAGTAATAATCTGACAGAGCAACTTTGACTTGTATTGGAGTAATATTTGACCTGGAGGATCTATACTTTGACTTAAGTAATGAAGCTGTGTACTTTGTCCACCACTGTAGATTACTATTGTGGTGTAGCTAAGGTAAAATCTGCCCCATGGTCCCCAGTCCTACATATGACGTTACTGTCCACATATTATATCACAATCCAGTAGATCACTTCTTTTTTAAACTTGTTATACAGAAGAAGGTTGTTCTTCAAAGATATACCAGCAGAGAAGAGGAACAAAACATTGGAACATTGTTGTTTTCCTTTGCAAAATTATTATTATTTCAAGTCGGCTGGAAAAGATTAGTAAACACGTTCATGTGATCTCTGTTGACTTAATGTTTGAGTAACATACAGATGGCTTTTTTTTTAAATCACATCTTGGCTTAGTTTCACATAGCAGTGCAGTTTAACAGTGTGTTTAAAGTTAATAAAACCTCAAGTTTTATGATATGAGGGGAATGGAAACTAATACTTAAGAGTTGTGTTTTTTATAGACAGAAAAAAAACTAACACTTGGACAAACACTTTATGGCATGTGGACAATGTTTACTGAAGTGGTTTTCTAACCTAATTAACCATGAGACATAATAAGTTATAATCTATGTAGTTTATGATTATGGTCAAAGAATTTCATGCCGGAAACTTTGTGACCTGATGTAAAACAAGCTATATCTCTGTGTGTATTCATCAGGGATGTTCATCTTGACAGATAATCCCAGTGTGTAGACATTCGTATAGAAAATAGAGCAAACAGAACCTATGAAATGTCCTGATTTCTAATAATCATAACACCCATGGTCAACGCTGAGCTTTACCCAATGTGATGTCCCTTTTTAAAGATTTATTTTGCTCCTATTAATCATCTTTGCAGGCTGGCTCCGCAGTGTGTGGTGAACCCTCATCGCTCAGTGTTGGGCACGGGGAACTATGACGTCAACGTCATCATGGCAGCACTACAGAGCAGGGAGCTGGCTGCAGTGTGGTGGGACAAACGCAGGTGAGAGAGACACACAGATTCCTGTGGGACGATACACTTTTCCAGTATCTCAAGCTTGACTGCACAAACATGTTTGTATATCAAAGCATTTCAGGGGATGTCATTTCGTTTGGTCATGCATCTGATCTATTTTCATGCAAAACTGGCAGAACATTAATACAATTGTTTGGAGAATTTGTGTCTTGTGTCAGGCAATCATAAAACAAGGACATCTTGTTTGACTTTAAGAGAGATAAAGAACACTCTAACTGCACAAGCATTGGACCATAACACGAGAGCATATGTGCACTTTGCACTGTAAATCACATTTTAACCATCTCCACAGTCATGAGTATCTCTATTGTCTTACTTTATAACATCTAGTGCATCAAAAGTATGTGAAGCAGGAAGCAGTCAAGTGTGTTGTCTGCCAAATTAAATACCTTTAATGTACTGAAATAAAAACTCATTGAATTACTTAAAACATTTTAACTTCTCTCACTCTTTTTTTAAAATTCAGGACGGTTCAGAGCCTTTGCATGTCAAAGGTCCAGGGTTTCATTCTTAATGTACCATCACGAGTATCGCTTGGAATTGTGTCCCTCCCGCTCCGACGGCGGCACTGGCTTGCTGTCCGGCAAGTTAATGGACAGTACTACAACCTGGACTCCAAACTGAAGAGTCCTGCCTGTATTGGGGGAGAGGCAGAATTACGGTAAAAATGTGTTTACATCAAGAAAATGTCTCTTAGCTCTCAGGAGCAGATGTGTAGTCTCTATGTTTGTGGGTTCGCTCTGAGTTACATCAAATCTTGGCTTTTGTTTTCTGCTTAAACTCTTGTCTCATTGAGTGACTCACCCCGTGTAAGTAGTCACATGAGGCTTACCTCACTGTTTGTTTGTGTGCGAATCCTTCACTCCATCACTGCCCTCTGTCTGCGCCCACAGTTTTCTAACCTCTCCTCTTGTGTTGTCCTTTGTTTGTCTTTCAGCTCGTTTCTCAGTGAACAGCTTTCTCAGGATGTGGCCGAGATGCTCCTGGTCGTCAGGCGGGAGGTGGAGGAGGACGGCTCGTGGCTGAACTCCGACAACTCCAAGAAGTGATCTCTCTTTGTGACGGGACAAAGCATGGGAAAGGAAGAAGAAACTCCTCTGGGAAAATTAGACTTTTTTTTGTTACAAAATGAACACCTCATGACAGAAACCTCTTCAGGGAATGCACTAAATCCATGTAATATCTACACTCAGACTCACAGAGGATATTCCAAAGAGAAGCAGAGACGTTTGTTCACTCCTGACATGAAGAACTGTATTGATTGTAACAGCTGTAAAAGCGAATACTTGGATGTGACTGATGTCTCTGCGTTGTCCTGCTATGGTACCTTGTTATCACTGGGAGGGTTTGTTGAAGCTAATGTGGTTGGAGCTAAATGTGTGCTAGTTTGATGATAGGTTGATTGTGACACATGACTGATCTCACTGTTTCCTGATAGGACATCTGCAGTGTTAGTGCATGAAAAACCATCTGCAAAAAAAGTTAACTGGTCTACTTTGATAACTTAAACTATAATGTGTATCATTTTAGTGAGATGTCCACCTTAGATAGCCTTGTCACAGATTTTTACATCCAGGTTTGCCAATTTTAGATCAATATGTTATATTTGTGCAGGATGGTCGTGCAAAATCTGATCAGTCACAACCAAGTGCACCATCTCTTCCCAACACCTTTCTTTAGAACCTACTATGCACTGCAGAGTTAGATTTGTTAGCACTCTTTGTTTGTTTGTGTGAGTCCATACAGGCACGGGTACTGTGAAGGCATCACTTGGTGAGGCATTGAAGAACAACCAGTGTTTTTGCATGTTTTAATCCATTCACTACAACAGTAGAAACACTTTTCACAGCCTGCCTAAGCTGTGGAATTTTCTTTTGTTTCCTCTAGGCAGCCTTTATTTTCCTTTCATTAAACTTCATTAGAACAAAAACCCTGCAGAGATTTGATATGTGGTTGAGATCAATAATCCATCAAGAAGCATAGTCAAAGTCAAGTTATTGATGTGTTATAATGCAGCTGAAATGAAAACAGTAATGAAGCTTTGACAAAATAAAAGCTGGCATGGTGCTGAGTATGATGGATTACCATCTCAACCACATTTCATGTCTCTACAGGTATGTATCAAACAGCTGTCATGAATAAAAGCCTGTAGATCTCTGCAGTATCACCTTCCGTTAACTCTAAAAGCATCACAGGATAAAAAGACACTATTTCAGATATGCTGTATGAGTCAAACATGCAAAAACACTGGTTCTATGACTGTTGATGTAACTTTTATGTTTGTGTTGTGTCTCTCCTTTTTGATCTATGCATATCCAAAAGAATAGGAACACTGGTACCCACTAGTGACCTACTCACACATAAACCTATTGAAGCTTATTTATATTAAAGTTTGAACTCCTGTTTTAAGTATGAATCTTCTGTAACTGTGATCATTCTCTAAGCATTGATTTGTAGACACGATGCAGACGGTATGAAGGTTATTGAAGTTATTTTTATTTATATTAGACTCTTTGAGTGTAAAAGGATGCCATTCAAAAGGAGCATTGATAACCATACAAACTCAATTCAAGGGTTAACAAGGTCAGTTGGCAGGGACGGGGGATTCAATGAAATCTCCAACAAACCATACCTTATATATACACACAACATGGCGGAGAAGTCTCAGAAACCCAATGCTATACATAGTCATTATTGCTAGTTACGGTAGGGCTACTGCAGCACCAGTAGCAAGAATCATATTGCTATGTACCTGCTGTCGTTGCATGGGATTTGTAGTTCTCCACTCTCAGGGCTTGAGTGGCAGTTGTAGTTCTCCATTCAATCATTGAAAAAGGGTCTTGGCAGCCCTCAAGTATTTTTTTTAAGAGCAAAGGTTCATGATTATTCAGATATTATAGACAGTGAGATATACAGAATACCATAAGGTAATACAAGGAAAATACAGAATTGCCACCTATAAAAAGTAATAATAAAAAAAATGATACCAAGTGAGGAAACTGCATAACCATTCACAGAAAAAAATGTGTCTTGTTGCTACGTGCCAGTGCTTTTCCTACAACAATATTTATATAAAAACTTAAAAATAAATCGGTGGTACTGATACATTTAAGAATATAAAACTACAACGTTGTAACGTCAATACCATTCTGACTTGCCTCACCACTGTTCACAGTTTACACAGAGTTTGGACAGACGAGGGGAAAGAATTTAGACCAAGTGGACTTGGTTCAAAGCTTTGCTCAACCAGCATAAACCCTGTCAGTCACATCAACAGTCCCTTTAAACCTGCTTCTTTTAAGTGCTTCTAATTGTAATCATACTCAGTGGTACTGACGTTACGCACTTTTAATTGACACCTAGCATTCATTTTATTTAGATTAGTTTCTTTTTCATTTCAGTAAAGTGTCCATTCATATGAAAACTAAACATTTTTTTTCTATACATGTCCTAACAAAAAAAAAGTAAATTATAATCAACGTGAATACAGGTTCCGCGAATGGGCAGGGTTGGGGTGTGATTGACCTCCCCCGTAACCAGTCAGCATGCTGGGAGAGTACTGCACTTCCAGAAAAGATGAAGGGAATCAAGAGAGGAAGGGAGATATGGTCCAGAGGTGGATCCAGAGAAAAGGAAACAGAAGAGAAAAAAACGTATTATTCACATGTAAAAAAAATTAATACTAATCAAAAGTGCAGGCAGCATGTTTTCTCACTATCTGACAAACACACTTTATCTAAAACTTTCACTTCACCCTCCTGTTATGTTGCGTGTCAAATTGACCCTTTTTAAAGTCTATTTTAGGCAATATGTGCCTTACCAACCGGCTAAATGCAGCATAAAAATCTGGGCAGCATGTGACAGAAGAGGTGTTAATTTAACAACATAACTTCATAAAAATGAAAAAATTCTAAATTTAAAATAAAATAAACAAAAATCTATGTCATGTAAAACTATTGTATTCATATTTAGGGCTTTCCAATGTACATTAAAAATGTTTAACATTAATTTTAATGAAAAGCGAGTGAGTTATCCTCGTTGAACCATGATCTGTGAGGATTAAAGAACACCAATCGACTAAATGCTGATTTAAATGGTTAGTAATGGAGTTAAAAAATGTGATTAAAAACAAATGTGTATTGGGATTTTTTGGGGTTTCTGACATTTTCGGATAATTGAATATGCCCTGGGTCAAATTGACCCAGGAACATTACTGCTGTTCCAGAGAAACAAACATAACAGGAGGGTTAAAAAAGAAACTGTGTGTGTCCCAGATTTCAGCGCCATCTCATGATCTTCCTCAAAGAAAGTAAGTCCGCTCATTTGAGCTCTTGATAGTATCGCAACTCTAGACTCCAACTGTTTTAGAAGATCATGAGAAGACCGTCAGAGAGCTCATTCATTTTTGTGCTAATCACAAACGCGAAACGTACTCGACCGGCAGCGCACTCACAGTTTCAGTCAGAGTTTGAGTTTCTGAAAGTTAGAAAAATCCCGTGGTAGAGTTAACCCAAGCGGCAACCTCGGGTCTAAAAATATGAGGCCAATGCGGAAGTGCTAAAAACTGCAGTTCATCGAGGATCCGCTTGAGGCTGGCTAAGGAAGTACCGGAAGTCACATACACACCAATTCAAAAAAGACGATCTTTACAGAAGAAATAAACATGTTTACAGCCTGGTACAAAAGACGAGTGTAGTCTGGATAGCTCATTTCTCGATCGGCACACACTGTACGGGGAGTGAATTTTTTTCTAACGCGGCAATTTCGAAGATATTGAGATTACGAGTTTTCCAATGAGAGGCACAGCTGACTTTATTGACAGGCGGGAACACTGTAGCTGTTGGCCAGGGGGCTCAAAGCCCGCCTCTACATGTTGCAATCGCTCGACAGCAGCAATATGGCTGCCGCCGCCGATTGGCCTCAAAACAGCGTTCAGGAACAGATGGGTGACGTCACGGATACTATGTCCATATTTTATACAGTCGGTGAGTTAACCGTGTCTTTAGTGGCTGATGGCCTAGCCTCTACCCTGACTCTCAATAGTTTCTCTGGCTAGTTTCTCAACAAGAGAGCTGAGATGACCCAGATCCCTTCTGTGAAATACAGTTACTATGGAAGCGCACCTTATATAACCCCACCGAATAAAAATTAACTGTCCCTTTAAGGAACCTTTGGTAGATTTTTTTTTAAATCCAGTTTCTGTAGTTAGGAAAAAAATATTTATTAACATATGCTCAGTAAATGCTGTAATGGTCAAGCTAAGGTCCTCTGTAAAATGGTCCGATGGTGAGATAGTCAGATTTATGTTAAAAATAGTTGTGTAAAGGCTTGTTGTTCAAGGTAACATAAGCATATTGAACCCGCAGGGTCCTCGCCACCAGGTTAGTCAGTTTGACACTGATTATCAAAGCGAGCGTGTGCACTGACAGCTACGTTTAAAATGCCAGAGACTGCGGTGGTGTCACAAGTACAGGAAGGAGGAACTCACAGAGGGGGGTGGGGACTGCCTGTCAGTCAAGGGGAGGCTCTCATAGCCAGGGTTGCCATTGGAGGAAACGTTTGGAGTCCTGTATAGAGATAGAAAGAGACAAGGACAGAAGAGAGAGGGAGAGGAGGAGAGGAGGATGAAGAAGAGAGGGAAACAGGGGTAAGACACATTGAGAAGACAGAGGGGACGCAGGGAGGGGAAGGCCGCAGGGTGACAGGACCCAAGGACAGGTAACAGGAAAGAAGGAGAGATAGCGGTTAGAAATATAGTGCGGAGAAAACAGCACTCAATATAACTAGTTTGTATCAATACTGCTGGCATTGTGAGCACCATACAGTCCACTCCTGACTGCAGGATTCATACAGTAGTCTGCATTTGCATGCATTTAAAGCTAAGTGTGACTCATCAGTCCCATCTCAGCTGTTTGTTTCATGACTCTGTTGATCTGCATGAAAACCCAGAAAGCTTTAAAGCGATCCCGAGCAGATTCCATCTTAAAAGAGTGGACTGTATTTTTAGTGCTGGCTGAGTTTCTGAGCTTTATTGGTTCAATTGAGTCAGTATCCATTTGTTTTTGTCTTAAAATAAGATATGGAAGCAGCTGGTATTAGAACATGAAGTTAAAGAGTCCATGTTTAGGTTTCTCAGAGCTCTCACTAAGCTTGAAACACCAGTGAGTGTGAAAGGGAGGAGGAAACTTAAAAAGATGAGAAAATTGAAAGTGAGAAAAGGGAAAACTGAAGAAAGCAGGAAGGAAGAGAAAGCAAGAAGCAAGAAAGATAAACGGAGAGATTGGGACTCCACAGCGAGGAGATGGATGAGAGAGATGCAGGAGGGTGTTTTGGTTGTGGGTGGGTGGGTGGGTGAGGGAGGGGGGTTACCTACAGTCAACCTGAGCCTCACATCGCCGGAGTTTTTACGAGCGCGGCCTCGTCAATGACACCCTCCCCCCAACACAGCAGCACTCTGCTGCTGTTTAGGAGACAGGACGCCATTTGAGACCAGGTCTGTGAAATGAGCGAGCGGTCTACACATCGTCTGTCCTGAAACACTCGACAGACGGATAGACAGACACACAGACAGACAGACAGACCTCTGGAGTTGTGTCTGTTTCTCTGCCTACACTGGAGTCCATATTGACCTGTCTGTGTGTCTGTCTGCAATGCATGTGCTTGACCTGACTGTGGATTTACACTAATATAGACACAACTGTGCAAACCTAGCTGACTGTACTACACTAACACTACTCTCTCGTGGAGTTAGGTGTGCTTCATCTTGTATGTGTGTCATAAATAGAGATGCATGGTCTCAATGAAGAAATCTGCAGTTTTAAAAAAAGCACTATGTGTCTGCAAAAAGCTCTACATGGATCAGTCTGTTTGTGTTGTTTGAACATACTCTGTGTTGTCATATTGTGTCTAGATTATGTATAATCCCTAACCTTGGGGGGCATCAGAAAAAAGTTGCCCATTAGAACAGATCTACACACAAAACCACGTGTCTGATGCAGAACTGTATCTAAGAGCAACATCCTCCCCTTCCTGCAACATCTGGGCCGCTCTGTCTGTCTGTCTGTCTGCGTGCCTGTGTGTCTGTGTTACTCACGGGAGGGGCGGCGCGCTAGAAAAGGGGGGTGTCCACCCGGCCCCCGGGTAATTATAGAAGGGGGCCATGGCCCCTCGCTGAGACCCCGAGGCCTGAGGTCTACGTGCCTGATGGGAAGTGAAGGGGTCCTCACTCTCGCTGTCCGAGTCTTCGTACTCCTCGGATTCACTACGGTCACCAATGAAAGAGAGAGAGAGGGACACGTGTGAGCGGAGAGGTGAGGAGTACCACATTGTTCTTTTTGACACATATATTTGGATATAAAGGAATCTCATAAGTCAAATCTATCTCTCCTTAGTCTTTGAGATGGGTTAGACACTCATATATAAGGGTAAAAATCAGTGCACTCAAAATGGTAAGAAATAGTGCCAGCAGAAAAGATGCAGCACTTGAAGAACCATCACAAGCTATCACTTTAACACTTGATAATGAATCTCATATGCATACTTGTAATGTCTCAAAGCAGACTTAAAAAATGTACTAATATTTTACTCTTTAATATTTAACATTATTTTTCCACAAATTAAAGAACCCAACATATTCACCTGAGTAGAGACAGAACTCCAGCAAGTCTGTATGACTGTGTTACATCATTTTTGCATATGCCAATTCATGTTTAAAACCTATCTTGACTATATTTGAGCCAACCATATCCAATATTCTTTAATATTTCCTCTTGTAACATCAAAGATTAACTGATTCTGGATGCTTTGAACACCATTTCTTATTAATGTTGCAGCAGAGGAGTTTATATCCTCCTCGACACTGTGGATTTACTGCTTTTCAATGGAACTTCGACCCAAGATCAATTCATGTTGGCTTGCATCACTTTTTCTTTTTACTGCTTTTGGCAGTGTTTACACAGCTTGACCTTATTTTCTACCAGACATTTAAAGATGCTTCTTTAGAAAGCTACAGACATATTCCCACTCTCTCTCTCACCTGGGGAAGCTCCTCCAAGCACCGGGCAGGGAGCAGAGGATGGCAGTGAAGGCCAAAGCAGAGAGGAAAGAGTACAGAGAGAGGTAGAGCAATCCCTCCATCCCATCATAGCACAGGCCTTTCAAAGAGTCGATGTAGTCCTGCAGAAAAAGGCACAAAATTAAAACAGAAAAGCATCAATTTGGTAATCTCTGTTTTTCTGTTGGTCATCGTTAGTATGCGTGCACTGCGCATGTTGTTACCTTATTCAGTCCTCGGCAGTTCAGCAATGCCACTAGCTGATGGAAGTTTCCCTCTGTGGAGTTAAGTATCTGCTGAACCTCCCTGAGTGATTTCTACCACAGCAGAACAAGGCCCAAGTTAAAAGAAACAAACGGACTGGAAAGCTAAAGGATTTGTTTATGTTTGAGCTGCTTTCTTACTCTTTAAAACATACCTCAGCTTTGGGGAACTGTGTGAGAGCGTTTCTGTCCAGACTGGAGAGATGTGTGTGAATGTTGGACAGAGCCCTCTGTGACTGGGTCAGCAGCTGAAGCCAACAAGTTAGTGGAGTTAAGAACTTTCGTTTTGCTTTATTGCTGAAAAACAGCATTAATATGCTGTGCATGTAGAGCACATCATGTAAGGAGAGGACACGCAGTAACAGCTGGGCCTCCCGTCCTCACATAATTTGTCCTTAACCGGCCTTGAGCCGGCCTGACATGCAGCCTGCTCACTCACTTTAAATCAATGAGGGTGAGAGTGTCAGCTGAATGCCTGTGTGCAGTGTTGAATATATGAGACATGTGAGGTCACATTACCTGCTGGAATGGACTGTTCATGCGCCTGCTGCAGGTCAGGTAATAATCCAACACATCTGAATGGGGAAACAAAACAGCAGAGGACAAAAGAAAAGTGTTTTTACGGTGGGTTGTGCTGACAGGAGCACAGTTTGGAGGTAAATCAAGTTTACTGCAGAACCAGAAAACAGCCAGCACTTTCAGGCTTGTGTTATTTGTGCGGGGGCTGATGAAACACCATACCTGAGCTGGTCCCAGAGTTGAACTGTGTGGAGTTGAGTACAAACATGTTTGGATCGGAGCAGAAGTCGCTGAGAGCCTGATCGTGCAGGAAGAGTGACAGGGAGAGTGAGAGAGGATGACAGGGGAGAAAAGCAGCAGGAAAGAGGGACAGATGATGCAAAAGATGGAGGGCAAAAGAGAAAATGATCACAAGGGAAAAGTTAGTAGACACACTGACCGACTGACATACTTACCTCCTCAGATATCTAACAGCAGCTGACAGTACAGTGGCGAATATTGATCTGATGCATCACATGCTGTCCTGAATAAACCTGCACTACAATCTGACATCAAGTTTACTTTCCATTAGCTCATCAGTGATATCTACCACTCTGTCAACCTCTTTTTCCGCATCATCTCCATATATTCCTGTAAAATCCGACCTACTTTCAGACATGGTTCACCCACAAAACACGCTCAGCTTGAGTTCGCCCCACCAGAAGAGGGAGTGAGAGACACACAGAGCGCCAGGCGGCTGACGGGAAAAGCAGCAACCCGGGACAGAATAAAGTGGGCAGACCCACAGCTGGGCCATTGTTTCCCTGTCAGTGGTCAGGGACAGAGCAGCTCTGTTTGGACCCACAGGACTTGGGACATCTCCTGCCAGCTCCACATGACACTGGGACTTTTAAAGTGGGCAGCAGTGCAGAAAAACAGCCACATTTTACCCTCTTCAAACACCCCAAAACAGAGTCCCCCTTCAGAGAGTACGACCAAACTTTGCAGGGTGAACAGAAAAAGGACACTGCTCTGTTTGTGACATGAAAACATTCGTGTTTTTTTTTTATGTCCCTGCCTTTGAAAGTGGCTGTATTTCTGCCTGTAAATCACATCACTCTTGTTTTGTTGTCTTGTTGAGCTGTGAAAAGCATGGCTGGAATTTTGTCTAGCTATCATGTTTGTGAATTTCACTTTCACAGGATTAAACTCACACTTGCTTCTCCTTACATCCTCCTTCAGAAGCCCGAGGGAGGGAGGAACAGCTCCATCTTAGAGCCTTACACAGCTGATGGCAAGCTGTTGGTTTCTCTCTCTCTCTCTCTCTCTCTCTCTCTCTCTCTCTCTCTCTCTCTCTCTCTCTCTCTCTCTCTCTCTGTAAACTGGAGATGCACTCTCCTCCTCTTCCTCTCCTGAAAGCACTTCTTCTCATCTTCCATCTTCACTTCACCGAGCCAAACGCCCACATACTCGCAAACACACTTAAATGGAAAAACACGCACTTTCCCGCACAAACACACTTTGTTCACAAATGTGCACACGCGCATTGAATCTTTAATCTCTGCCCCATTTTCCAGCCTTTTTGGTCCTCTGCCACGGCTGCAGCGTTCCCTAGGAGGCAGGTCTTTTCACAGTTTAGCACAATGAGTACAGACATGACACACACACACGCACACACAAACGCATGCACACATATACACACTGCTTTGGCCTGCCATCATGGGTCGGCCTCCTATAGCTCCCTTTCCTCAGCTGTGGACAATCCTTCCAATGACAGCCTCATTCACTTCCTATCCCTCCAGTTCTTCATCCCTCTGCTGCCTCCCTTCCTCCCGCTCTCCCTCCCTGCGCTGAGCAGAGCACTTTTCGTGGGTTTACTCACCACTACAGTGGCTGTCTCCAAACCCAGGGAGCCCCAGCTCAGGAAAAGAGCCAGCCAGGCCAGCACAGTCATCCTGTGAGAGGAGAGCAGCACAAACTCTTCAGCCAAGAGGACACCCTGACATCAATCCACTGTTGTTTGGTTTGTGTTGAAGGAAACAAGTGTGTGTGTCCTTGTGTGTGTGTGTGTGTGTGTCCATGTGTGTGTGTGTGTGTGTGTGTGTACACTCACAAGATAAGCAGCCAGCGAGCCTGCTTGGCCAATCCCAGCAGGATGAACAGACACACTATGAGGTCGAGTAGCAGTAACAACACATAGGATAACCACCTAAACAAAGAGACATACAAACGCCACATACTGTAAATTATTTCTCATTACAAACTGTTGTACATGTGACGTGTGTGAAGCAAAGTTATCTATGATTCATCAAATCTTCACTCAGCATCCATTTGCAACTGTTCCCTTGTAGCTTTAAGCTGTGTTCAGGGCAGTGTCCCGGCATTTTTGACAGGGGCAGCATGAATGTGTGCAAACAGATTCTGATTATTTCTTTACCCTTCATGTCACCACTAGTCAAACTACTTTAACACCAAGTTATGCATGAAGAAAAAGTTGTAGTTTGAGCACAGTTTTACAGGCTGTAGTTGTTGGTGTCATTTAGTTGTGTACTGGACAGTAAGTGTTGTTCACAGCTTGTTGATAAGGATGGATTTTCACTCTCTAAGTTAACCTTGAACTGTTCTCTGGTTTTCAATGTAAAGGGAAACTAAAGCAGGTGCTGTTCGGTTATTTTTCCATCATTGGAAGTCGTTGGTCTTTTTCAGTTTGACTTTTAGTGAATAAAGGTTTCCACTTTGATTTTGTATGCCAGGGGTTCCCAAACTTTTCAGCCCGTGACCCCCAAAATATAGTTGCCAAAGACTCGTGACCACCACTGTCCCTCAAAGTAATTTAATGTTGCTTCTTTTAGCTTGTCTGCAGAAAATGACCCTATACTACATGAGCATGTGGCTGTGTTTCCTGTGCCTTTATGAATTAACCTACTGCCACTGATGCTTTTGATAACTGTTCACTAACCCTAAACTTAGGAGTCATCTGGCAAAAAGAAAGACAGAAAACTCATTACATTTTCTATTTTCAAGGTTTTGTTTGAAATTTAGCTACTATCTTTGTTGATATTTTTACTATAATGGGTCAAATGTACTTTTTTTTAGATTACTTAAAAAGAAACATTCTAGAAGACAACTCACGACCCCCCATTTGTGTCTCACCACCCGACCCACACTTTGGGAACCCCTATTGTAAGGTATGGATTTACTGTGATTTCTGGATATGAGCTGTGACATACATTTTCTAAGATTTTGTTTGTGCTTTCAATTTATTTAATTAATCTTTTAAATCAATACTTTTTTATTTGCCACTGCCTTCCTATCTTAGCTTATTTTAACTCACTTCAAATTTTAAATTTTAAATTTACTTTTAATATATTTCTAATTTTCTTTTTCTTTTCTGTTTTATTATATTTGTCATTTTAATTGTGCTCTTATATGCTTGTCTGAATGTTTCAAATGCTGTTAATGTTTTAATGTAAAGCACATTAAGTTGCCCTCGTGTATGAAATGCGCTATACAAATAAAGTTGCCTTGCCTTGCCTTGCCTTGCCTTGCCTTGCCTTGCCTTGCCTTGCCTTGCCTTGCCTTGCCTTGCCTTGCCTTGCCTTGCCTTGCCTTGCCTTGCCTTGAGGATAGGATAGAGTAGGAGACTGGGAGGAGAGTGTGGGGGATGACATGCAGCAAAAAGCCACAGGTGGACTGTATCTCTGCACATGGGGCACGCAATTTAACAGCCCCATGATGTGATATTTACAGATGTGTGTGAGTGGGAAATGGAAGGAGTCTACCTGGATATAAAATTCAACAGTCTTGACCTATAGAAATGTTTAAATTGAAAGCAGTGCAGAGGTCATGTGAGCTCCTTTCTGTCCTTCAGGCTTCGGACCCTAAAATGGTCTCATGTTCCTTTAAATGTATCTTGAAAGCACCCCAAATTATTATTATTATGTTTTAATGTTGCTTTGGATTTGATCCTTTTAGGAAAGGACAGCTGGACAGAGACAGGAAATGGGGGGAGAGGAGAGTGGCCTGCTCTGACTGAGCTAAACCTTCCTCTTGAAGGAAAACTGTGGTGATTTCACTGTCCCATCTCTTTATGCTAGCTGTAATTTTCAGAACAGTTCCTCCATTACTTCTTAAGAGCCCTATTAGCACTGATTTGTCATCTTGGCCATTGTATTTGTTGCGATGTGACAAATAAACTGTGTTTCAGTCATTCAGCTTTTTTCACCTGATCTCGGATTAAAACTTTCTCCTTTCACACTGTTCCCAGAATATAACAGCTGACAAGTGTAATAAGATTATGAGGACATCTCTGTCAGTGTTAAACAGAAAAAGTGAGTCATTCACACAGCGTGTGCCTGTGGTGGGATGAATAGTTTTATCTGCTGGTAAAAAAATGGCAGTAAGTCAAGGGAAGTGGTGAAGTTATGAGGGAGCTGAACCCTGTTTAACCTCTTACTCTCCAAAGAGACTGATGAATGACATCCTGTGTGTCTGCCGTGTCTGCTTTTGCTTATGGGAAGCTGTACTTTAACAATGTTGTAACTGCCAACATTATCAATCAATACCATCAACATAGTTATAGACTTTTTCCAAGCAATTTAAGAGTGCACATTATGGAAGATGTTTAAAAAGAGGTTATAGAGGCAAACCATCACCGCATTATGAGTGGGAGTGTTTGGTTTCCATTGCATAACCTCAACCATTGCAGCCATCTTGATAAACATGCAACATTTATGAATGCTGGTCAGAACAGTTTCCTCATAATCTCTTGAAACTGGGAGCAAGGGTCTGGCAGTGTTGATAAACAATGTGTACATGTTGAAGTTTGTGAAATCCTAAGGGTTTATGTGCATTCTTCTCCAAATACTTCCATCTGTTTTTTTGTTACGTCAACTTGTCAGAGTAGGAGACATTTCAGGACGAAGTTAGCTGGATTTCTTTTGGGGGAAGTTTACAGACTCCAAGCTGCAGAGAATGATAAATGTAAAGACATTAAAGTTTAAAGATACAGAAAAAAGGTCTGCAATACACAGCACATGTAATAAATTATTTAAAAAATAAGTTAACCTCTCCCACAGTTTCAGGAGAATGAGCACTAAATCAATGTGTTTATGCTCACAGTTGATTTGACTAATAAGTGTTTGTGAGGAGGATGTTCTAAGACCAGAAGAGCAAGAATTCAAGATTATTTTATGAGTGGAAAGATGAGAAAAGGGTTCCAACATCTATTTCATCAGGCACCTCTGAGGCTTGGTTTAGAGTTAGTGTCACATCTTGCACAATAAAGAAGACAAACAAAAGCTTTAATGAGGAAGACTATAAACTAAGTTTATGATCCTGAGCTTGTTTACTCTCATTTCACAGAAAACTAACAATCATTGCCAGTGTTGACCCCTGCTGCTGAGGCGTTATACATGAGTGTTTGTATGGAGTTGTTGAAAATGATTTCTGTTGATGAATAAGTAAACATCATTTGATTGAATCTAGATAGATTTGTCCCTCTATAATATAGGGTATAATGAAATATTATAATGTACTGTTACACTTTTTGGGGGATCTGGATATAGTGTACTTACTTTGATTCTTATGATAGAATAATTGGTGATTTTTAAGATCTGCTCTATTTGATGCCAACTTAATACTCCATTCACACTGCATTTATAAAAACTTTTATGTTTACTTTGCGGTTAGAATACATTTACAAAAACCTCCTCAGAAAACTTTGAATCTGTCTATTGTTATTTGGTTCAGTCAGTCAACTCACATTGAATTGATTAAAACTTTATTTCAGCAGCAAAAAATTGTTTGTGAACCTCATCCTGCCTAGCAGATTAACATTAAAAGCAAAAATGAAGGAGTGATGACATCATGTCTTAAACCCCCTTTAGTCTGAGCCTGCAGCTGGATGCTGGGGAGGTGGTAGGGCTGAAAGTTTGAGCATGGCACTGTAGGTGTAGGGCAGCAGTGGCATTGGCAAAGAAAAGGGAGAGACCTGAAATCTTGCAGCTAAAACAGAACGATTGGGATTGGGAGGATACTTTATCAGGTCAGAGTGACTCATGGCAAACATGAAAGGGGTGCAGCTTAAGTAACCTGCCTAGACTAGCATCGTTCAATAAGTTACAGACTGATCCAGGGGTTTCCAAGTAAGGGGTTTGGACCCCCAGCAAAGTCGCAAGATGTCTTTCAAAATAAAATTAATCTTTTTAATTGATTAAAATTTATATTTTATAATTTTTTTGTAACATTATGTATAAAATGTTTTAAAATTCTGAATAAAAGAGTGTTTTGGATTGGCTCATTTCTGTTAATGTACGGCTGTGAGCAATGTTTAACCCCCTTGAGGGATTGGGAGGTTTCCAGTCTCTGACACTGTTACTTTTGGGGTCACAGGCTGAAAAGTGCAGGACCTCCTGGCATAAACTATGGCTCAAACAAAAACTACACTTTGAACTGCAGTGCATTCTGTTATAAAACATCTGTGACAAAAAGAAACCATTACGTGTTTTTGATAAACTAAAAATGTGCTCTTCAACGTCCCTCTGGGTAACAATAAAATCACTGGTAATCATTTAAGAGATGCAGCCACTGGCATAGGAACAGTTTCAAAGCTACTTAATGATGTTTGTTTAATTTGTAATGCATCTATCACAAAGGGAGAAAGACCTTGCTATACCTCTCACAAACCAGCAGTAGAAAGTAATACTCTCGTTCTAACTACCTGTCAAAATGTGTGAGGTGAAATATGTGAGGTGATCAAAATGAGCATTTTGTAGTGATTACATATTACCTCACAGAAAATGAACTGTGATGTTTTAGGTTTGTGCTTGTGTGGCTTTGGCACTGACCAGAGGCTGAGACATTCTGGATTAATGTGACAGGCCTTTTGAGTAAAGTATTGGGTATCAATATATCATATTGTCCAGCAGAGGCTCTACTATGAAATAAGATAGATGGAGTAACTTCTGAAGAATTACAGCACTTGGTCAGTCTAGCTTTTTTATCTATGAAACGGACTATACTTCTGAATTGGCAAGCCAAATTGTTTTGATTTGAGCAGCTGGAAGTGGTATCTGCGGAGCGAGCAGCATCAGTTCTTTGTAGAGAGGAGTGAAGTGTGGCCACAGGCGTTCTTTAGGCATTATTATTACAGCTTTAAAAAGAAGGCCTTACATATTGGTGTTGGTCACCTTGAACATAATTATGTTTTAATGGACCCTTTCTGGAATCCTAATTTCAAGCCCCATGTGTATGTTGATAACTTAGAATTCTTTACTTTGTTTGTTACCTCCTGTCACAAGCCTTGTTCTGCTGTAGGGTATCAGGTCATCTAGATACAGTTAGGTCCTCAGTGCTTGACGGAGCTGAGCTGTCATCATTGTGTTTTTGTTTTTGTTTTTGTTTGTTGTACACGAGCATCCTCTGTGAGTCAGTTTTATGTTGTTGTACCATCATTTTGTCAAATCAATTACAATTAAAAAAACAGCTGCCCTATCTGGACTTCAGCCTCACCTGTAGTCCTCATTAACCATCAGCGTGTTGGCCGCCCAGCCCGGTGAGAAGGGGTTGGGCAGTAAGCCGCTGGCGGGCACCACTGTTGGGGCAACAGAAGGAGGGACCGGGGTCAGAGGGATGATTGATGCCCCGCTCACGCTGCTGTCATTCCCAAGGCCTGCGTCCACACTGGAGCGGGCCAGAGAGATGGAGGAGAGGAGGTTCATAACGTTCTCAGATAACCTCCGGCAGTTCCGCGTCGACACCAGGAACGGTTTACTACCCGTAAAAAGCTCCTCCATTGAGGTCAAAGGGCCAGAGACAGAGAGCTGCAGCCCGGCAATTGTGTCTGAAATCTGGAGGAGGAGGAAGAATGAGAGGGGAGTTAAGTGGGATGGTTACCACAGAAAAGAGAGGATGATGCTGGTACAATCATTGTGGTTGTTTTAAGGAGATGGACAACAGGCGATGTGGGGTTGCCGCAGCTTTCTAATGAATGTTCTTCCTAATCTATAAAGCTTGTTACAGATTGATCAAACTACCTCATACAAAACTCTGGACTTCACGTTTAATGCAACTTGAAAGCTGTTTATCTCATTGTCTCTGACATGAAGATTCTCTCAAACTGGAGATATTTGAAGGTTTTCAGGCTGTTTAGACAAGATAACAGAAAGCAGTAGTACAGAAAACAAGCAAGTGCAGACTATTAAGGATGTGTTTTAGAAATGCCTGTGTAATTACGATTAATTATTTTTTACCTACCTTATTCAGAACAGGGGGGTTTGAAGCGTACTGCTCAGGGCTACTTCTCTATTTGCAGAGACTCCACATTAGTGTTAACACCATGGCTCTTTATGACCTAACTGTGTACATGCATAAGTCTAACTTCTAAATATTACTACTTGTATTTTTATTTGATTCCTATGATGCAGCAACAAGAGAGGATACATTATCAGCTTCATCTTAGAGGGAGAGAAATATCTGAGTTTTTAACTTTAAGGTTAGTCTCTCTTTTGTTTCAAAAATGCGATTTTTCTTCATCCGAAACATTTTTCTATTTGTTTTTCTTATTCTTCAAGTCACTCACTGATGTGCTTTAACCCTCCTGTTATGTTTGTTTCTCTGGAACAGCAATAATGTTCCTGGGTCAATTTGACCCGGGGCATATTCAATCATCCCAAACTGACAGAACCCCAAAAAAATCTAAATACATTTTTTTTTAATCAAATTTTTAGCTCCATTACTAACCATTTAAATCAAGATTTAGTCCATTGGTGTTCTTAAATTCTCACAGATCATGGTTCAGAGAGGATTACTCACTTGTTTTTCATTCGAATTAATGTTAAAACTTTTTTTTTAATGTACATTGGAAAGACCTAAATATAAATTCAATGGTTTCACATGACATAGATTTGTGTTTATTTTTTTTTAAATTTCTAATTTTTTAAAATGTTTTCCTATGAAGTGATGTTGATAAATGAACATGACTCCTCTTCTGTCACATGCTGCCCAGATTTTTATGTTGCATTTAGCTGGTTTGGAAGGCATATACTGCCTAAAATAGATTTTAAAAAGGGTCAATTTGACCCGCAACATAACGGGAGGGTTAAGGATTGGTCAAAAATGATGCAGTTTTTTTGTTTGTTTTTTATTCTTATGATTCCTATTTTTTTCACATTCAAAATTATAGATATTAACACTTTTTTTCCTTATTTTTGATATGTAACGATAGGAAAATGAGTGTCAAACATAAACATCCCTTCATTATCTGCAGAGAAAAGCAGCTAAAAGATAAATATAACATTATGTATTTTACTCTGAATGTTTTGAGTCCACAATGCACGAGACAACTGGCACAGCAACACAGAACCTTTACTGCTGACTTTTTCTTTCGTGGAGTTCAGCGTGAGGGAGGATATGCTGATGTCACTTTTATTTCTATTCAGTAAACTTAATATTTGTCATCTTTTATAAACTTCCAGTGCTATTTTCCTTCATAAAATACATTTTTGAATATATTTTGATGTTTTAAAAGCTTCAAACAATGCACATGTCTGCCATGTTGTTTGAGTGGAAACAGGTGATACTGCTACAAAGGTTGAGGAGGCTGTGTGAATCCTCTTCTCTGATTGGATAATCTTAATCTGACACAATGTGTGATATTAAATGTGACTGAAGCTTCAATGGAAAAAATGCCCCTCCAAAAACAAGAAAAACTTATTTCAAGGTACTTTTACCCTGAAATAAGCTAAAAATTCTGCAAAAAGAACAAGTGAAAATTTACTTGGTAAGATTTCTTAAAATAAGACATAATATTTAGAAAACTGTGATCTTAATATTAGCAGGGAAAACTGATTTTAAGCAATATTTTAACAGTATTTTAAAGCTCAGTGTCACAGAATCAGACAGGAATGCTAACAATTAGTATTTTTTCACTCAAAAAATATTTTTGGACTAATAAATTTCATGTCAACTTCTTCATTAATTTGAGTTGTATTATAGCAGCACTTCTCCAGGTTTAAGACAATCTTGTACTCGAAGTAAGATGACAAAGTTTAATTTGAGCATTTTGAGATATAATGTCTTCTCATAGTGAGCTGGATATACTAATATTCAGTCAGGTTGTTTTTTAGGATAAGCCAGCTATGCTCTAAAGTAGGTGTTTCATTGTGTGCATGTAGTTTGAGGATGTATATTTTTATCTGATTTAGAAGAAACAGTGCCTGAAAACTGTAACCCACCCTTAAAAAAAACAACTTTTCTTTCTTTCTTTCTTTCTTTTTTCAATGGAGCTGTTTTCTGATAGATTCTCCAATAAAATACATTTACTTAAATCAAGTAAAGGGTTTGTCTTAAATCAAGATTATCCGTCTTCTACAAATTAGATCTCAGCTTGAAAAATGTATGAAATGTAAAATTACAACTCAAAACAAGATCATTTAAAGATTGTTTGACTTAACAAGATATTTAAGATGCATTGTCTTAAAACAAGTCTCTCTATCTTGCTCAAATGTTACTTGTTAAGTAAATGTATCTTAAATTAAGTGGGATAAGACATTTTGACAAAAAATGAGACAAGTTCACTTGGTAAGATTTTGAGTTTTTGCAGTGTTCGCCTATTCCTCATAATTGTGTCTATTTCTATAAAGTTGTATAATTACATCCCAGGTTGTACTTTTCAGAGTCCTTCAGCCTAACTCTCTCACGCTTTCACTTATCTTATGCTTCATGCTTAACAAGCCCGTTAGATGTGGTTAGATTGCATTGGACAATTACTCTTATGACATTTGATATGAGTGGAAATAAACTGGACTGATACATTTGTGTGTGTTCATTCACACATACTCATGTGTGTTGTTGTGTTTTCCTGGCCTGTATCTTCTACAGGGCTCAGCAGAAGGAGGACATTTATCAGCCTGACACACAAACCACTGTCTGACCACAGGGAGATCAATGCGACAGAAGTTTGTATCTGATTGTCTTTGGCTCTCTGCAGACCACATGCAAGCATCAACACATCCTCTTCCTCTCTCTCTCTCTCTCTCCCTCTCTCCATCTCCCACACACACACACACACACACACACACACACCTACACACAGACACAAACACACACACACACACACACACACACACACACACAGGGTAGATACTCTGCATGACAGTTTACTTGCGGAGAGCAGCACTCACCAGCAGATCGATGGAAGCTAGCGTATAATTGGCTGTGAGAAGAGACGAGGTCAACTGATACATCCCATCATTAGCCTCGCTGTTGCCATAGAAACCAATGCCTATGGCAACACTGCAAAGAGAAAAAAGGAGACTTGAAAACACTGTGGGAGGATGAATGTGTGTGTGTGTGTGTGTGTGTGTGTGTGTGTGTGTGTTGAGGGGGGAGAAGAAGAGATAGCAGAGGCATAAATGCAATGTTTAATTCAGTGTGTATGTACATTTTAAATGAATGTGACACAAGCAGATAGAGTTGAAGAGGATGGGATGTGTGTGCTCAGTGTGAGCATACCAACAGAGCAGTGCAGGGGAGGAAATAAACAGATGATGGGTGGGAAGAAAAGCTGACTCGTAGCACAGAACAGTTAAACTTCAGGGGGGAAAATATTTCCAATGTTTAACATAGCAACGTGTTCACACACTTTTCTGTTATTCAAATATTCAGATTAAAGCTCCAGCCAGATGTTTGTCAAATCCCCTGAAACCCGAGAGGAATGGTACGACCCAATCTCCCACAAAGTATGTGACCCAGATTAGAAAGCAGGGGGGAAAAAGGAGGAATGTGTGTCTGCGTCTGTGTGTGCTTTGCATTTCAAGCTGCCAAATGTGAACGCGGTGTAATGTGGCTGCACTTCAGATGACACACTGTTGTTTTTTTGTGACAAAAGGCCACCATCTGGAGCAAAGGGGTGTCACATGAAATATTTTCAAGATGTTAAACGCTGCATTATTTTTTCATCCTGTCTGGCATGGAGAGCTCTTTTATGGAGCACCACAGAAGGAGACGACTCCATTACTTTACATTAAGATCCATAAGGGGGAGACATGAACCACACCAACCTCAAGTCTGTACAAGATGACATCATTATGACACTTGAAATCTCATCCACAGTACATTATGTCCTGTGATATAAAAACAGTCTCAGTGTATATGAACCTGCATGTTATGGACTGTGATTTAATAACAAGCACTGCTGAAGCATTCACTTGCAGTCTAATTTTATTACAGCACACAGCTGGGCCCTCAGTGCACATTTTAAAAGGTCTGATGGGCAGCTGAGTCGTGCTTCCTCTATATGAGAGTGTGGTGGACAGATGTCAAGCAGCATTTCTGTCTAATGTACAGCAGAGACAATGCAGCGACTCGATGACTGCGTGTTCACCAGATCTAAAGGGGAACACCGGTGGGTAAGTGACTGTACTGTAGGTGGGCATGCTGAGATCACCCTTACAGACACAAGCAAAGGGGAACTACTGAAATACACACACACAGAAATCACTGTCACAGGCCTGTGGTTGGTAAACAGCGAGTCAACATGACCGTCAGCTGTCAGCCAGGCCTGCTGTCCTCTCCAGTGACATTGGTGACTGTGTGGGAGACTAAAAAGCACATGACCATAGAGGCTGACAGCGTGTGATTCACAGCCTCCATGCTGCTCCACCTTAAAGGCAGTGATGTGAAGTAACTCAGCACATTTGCCAGAATTTAAAGTTTCAGAGGAAATGCTGTGCTTTTAAAGGCATCAGTCCTACAGCGTCAGTCAGTCTAAAAGACTTTAAAAAGCTCAGAGAAACCCATGAAGTACAGTTCAGTTTTAAATATTAACAGACTGTCTTCTTCAGCCCTCGTGCTACATTTCAGAAATTTATGAGCTCTTTTAATTTCACCAGTACATTTAAAGGAACAGTTCAGAATCTTGGGGAATAAACTTTGCCTTCTTGCAGAGAATAAGATGAGAAGCAAGGTGCCGCTTTTTAGTCTGCAAGGTATATAAGACCGCAGATTAGCTTAATTAATTAAAAGAGTGGCTGTTCAAGGTTAACTAAATAAAATAAAGTTGACAGAATGAATTTTGCCAGAAAGGTATGAAAAAGCCAAAGTTTGGGATAACAAATATACCTTATATTAAGAGTATAATAATCACTTCTGGGTGATTTATTCACATCTATCCTCAAAAGTAGCTATTCTGCCAAAAAGTATTCATACTACAGATACAGATGGATCCTGTAATTGTAATATTGTACATTTTAACATTTTATCTTACTGCATCATTATTATACACGCACTGATGTATAAGAGACCCGTTTTTAGAGTTTTTGGAGGTGAAGCTTGCTCTGTTAGATATTTCCTAACCCTGATCTCAAATAATGCATCAGAGCCAATCTGGGCATTTTTTTTAACTGATCAGGGATCAGATATGTGATCTGATCACCTCACCCTGAGTCATTCATGTCAGCTGTCATTACTTACTTAGAATAGAATAGAATAGGAAATGATGACTAATGTTATATTACATTATTATTGTTTACTACAACTCATGGTCATATTACATACCCATATCTATTTATTTATTGCTTAATCTGCCATTACCAACCATAATCACATCATGTCAACCTGTCACTACTGAATCACTTACTAATACTGCCTATAATTACTGCTGTTTAATCTATATTCTATTTGTAACATTGTATATATCTAAATTATATTCTATCTATATTTATCTATTTTATTTTTACTTATTTTATTTTTCTTATTGAAACCTTTTCTTGATTGTACTTATGTCTGGGTTGCTGTTACAACTGAATTCCCCCCCCAGGGGATCAATGAAATGTGATAAAAGTCTTTACAAAAGGATTCACAAAATAATGAACTAATGATTAGGTAAAGAATAAGTAATAATGAATTACAGAGTAACTACCCATTGTAATGCCTCACTTTGTTCTTTGTTAAATAATCATTAGCTGCTCTAACAGGCTTGATTGGGAGTTACTCACTATCCACTGATTAACTAATGGGTAACTAATACTTAGTAACACATTTGTTACCTATCTAAAAACTAAATTGACAACAAAACAAGGCACATTTACTAAAGTAACAGAGGGGAAGGCTGCTGCACCAGAGCAACAAACTCTGGACTTTTAAAGGAAGAACAACTCTTGTTGAGAAAACAAAAAGGACAGATACGGATAACAGAGGAGATGGTTGAACTCATCACTTTGGACATCTCTGTGGGAGGGAATGCAGGTTTTTGCTGTCTTCTTAAACTTTGGATCCACAGTATGTATTCTAACACAGCACTGAGTGGATTTGGGATTTATTTTTGTGACTGAATATTAAAGGGAAACTGAACTTTGACGCTATTACACTGGACCCCTGCGAAGAGGACTGTGGCCTCTGTATGTGGGGTGCTTAGACCGCTAGGCCAGCAGCACCCCAATGTTACATTATATTTTCACTTCAGTAAATTCTAAGTGAATATTTCCTGACCCTGCTTAAAAATGACTTGTGTGTGTGTGTGTGTGTGTGTGTGTGTGTGTGTGTGTGTGTGTGTGTGTGTGTGTGTGTGTGTGTGTGTGTGTGTGTGTGTGTGTGTGTGTGTGTGTGTGTGTGTGTGTGTGTTTCCATCAAATACAACAAATAAGAGGTCAATAACGATGTCTGATTCCTCCTCCTCACCAGCACAGCGTGACAGCCGCCACCGCCACCCACGTGACACAGCAGATGCCCCTCCCCTTCTTCCCGCTGTAACCGTGACCTGTGCTGCCATCCTCATCCTCCTCCTCTTCCTCTGATCCCTCGCCCCGGTCGCCACGGTGACAGCAGCAATAGTGTATGAGGAAGGAGAGAACCACCAGGAGTGAGATAACGAGAGCGATGGCTGATAAGCTGGACAAAACCAGCAGAGTCTGAAAGCAAGGGAGGAAGAGGAGGGGAGAAGAAAAATCAGCGATGAGGGGATGAGGCAATGAAAGAGAAAAATGGCATTTTAATTCCATTTTTACAAGTGGAAGGGAGCAATTGAGAGAATCAAATATCACTTAATCCTGTTTAACTCCATAGCTTGTCTGTCCTCATTAGCAGCAGGAGATAGTGATTCAAAAGTAGGAGATGATCAGCCATGTGTTTAAAACAAGTGACACGGTACACTTCTTATAAACATACATTAAAGAAGGTGGAGAAAATACATTATTTGCAGCAAAGACTGTTTATATTTAATTCAAATGCTTTAACTCTTCAAATCCCTGATCGGCCTATGCACCAGAGTGATATTAATGTCACTAAGCCATCAGACTTTGCTTCTGATCAGGCTCCATGTCATAAAGTCAACATTACTGAAATGCATTTCACTCTCACACATATCTACAGCATTATCCTCCATCCATCTGCCCGTCTGTCACTCCTCGCTCCTCCACCTTCTCCCTATCTCACCTCCTGTTCCCTGAAGCCCCTCCCCACCACCCCCCACTCCACCCAACCCTCCTTTCCCCACGCTCTCACACTCTTCCTCTCCCCCACTCTCTCCCTCTCTCTTTCTTTCTATCCACACTGCTGAATCTCTATTAATAATCTGTGACCTACTTAAATACATTCACTGCCACTCTCTCTCTCTCTTTCTCTCTCGTTTTCCGTCTCTCTCACTCCCACTCCCTCACTCGCTTCTCTCTCTCTTTCTCTGTGTGCCCAGTCTTCTGTTCGGCAACCTCCTCGCATTACTCATTCCCTCTCTCATTCTCCCTCTCGGAGCACTTTCACTCTCTTTTGTCTTTCTGTTCTGCAGGATAATTTGCGTCCCCCTCCTCCCTTCTTTTCTTTGTACCGCAGAGAAGTCACAAACATGCACTGTGAGATGCTTTTTTTTTTTTTTTTAGTATGAGAGGGAGCCTGTTGGAGGAGAGGAAGGATGAAACCTTTGCAGTTTTGCAGCAGAAAAACTGCACAGTTCAGAGCAGACAATAGCGGCAATGAAAACCTGCAAATGAATCTTGTGCACTTACTGAGAGCAAAGTAGGCAAAATATCTTCATGAACAGAAGCAGAAGGGTGAGAAAAATGATGAGGAAAAAGTAGCTCTGAGTTAAGGAGCTCTTGAAGGAGTTAAGTGCTATCTTCCTGACAATAATCAGGTGAAAGATTTGGCATCAAAATGTGATTGAATGGACTACAAATTGCTGCTTCTTTGAGGGATTTCCGGGTCAGTTTATAGTGTAATGAAGCAAATTGCTCATAATCTGGTTGCTCAATTGTAGAGCAACATTCCTGTGCACTGGTACACTGAAACAGAGCAACAGGACTGTAATTATTATGCAATGAGGCACCTCAGACTGAGCATGTGGTTACAGCGTGTTACGCTAAGAGCAGATGTGGCAGGTGTCTGTTACCTGCTGGTACTCCCAGCTGTCGGGGACAAAGATGTTGTCCTTCATCTGCATGCTGAGGTCCAGCCGGGGGAGGGCGTGACACACTCTCACCCACAGTGAAGGGGTATAGCTGGGCACCGTTGTCATGGCAGCCATTTTCTATACTGCCGCTGTTACCCCCTCCTCCAACCCTGGGAGAGAGAAGAAAGAAAGGAGAGAGAGGTCAGAGAAAGCAGGGATGTGGAGTAAGAGAGGAGAGGAGAGGAGAGGAGAGAGGGGAGGTGAGGAGGAGGTAAAGGGCGAACCAAGAGAGAGGTCACTGCAAGCTCAACACAAGCAGTGTGTGCCTGCTTCAGGTGGAGACAGAGAACACAGCTTATGACCAGAGATCACCTGAGAAAAGTACAGGTCAAGATGTCAGCCATAGTTACTTCAAACAGGCTCTTGGGTGTGGGAATCAGTGCACACCACTCACTTAGAGGAAAGGTAGCGGTGTGATGTTCTGTTTTTTGTTTTGTCGGTAATATCGTAGCTTTTAAAAACACAAGACAAAACACATACAGCTCACTTTCAACGGATATTAATTTAAAGGGCTGTTATCTTTCCTAATCTATCCTTTTATCATTTTTTTCCAACACTTGGCTTATTTCACAAACAGGACAGTGCAACATGGGGGGGGGGGGGGGGGCAGGTACTGAAGATAGCATATTACATTTTATTATATAATTATCTTTGCCATATTATATTATGTTATATTACATTATTATTGTTTACTACAACTCACTGTCATATTACATACCCATATTTATTGTATTTATTGCTTAATCTGTCATTACCAATTATAATCACACCATGTCAACCTGTCACTACTGAATCATTTTAATACTGCCTGTAATTACTGCTATTTAATCTAAATTCCATTTGTAACATTGTATATATCTAAATTGTATTCTATCTTTATTTATCTATATTTATTTTTACTTATTGAAACTTCTTTATTTTACTTATGTCTGGATTGCTGTAACAACTGCATTTCCCCCCTGGCATCAATAAAGTAATATCTTATCTCTCTTATCTCATTGGGACAAGAAAAAGAAAAAAAGAAAAAAAGAGAAAAAAAATGTCTGTTGCATAAAATAAAGAATCAAGGCTGCTCGGTTTGGTGAGTTACAGAAAAGGCAACAAATTAATGCAAATACATAAATGGGATCCATCTCAGTTGGAGTTTAATTCAGCTGGGTGAGGATTCATCATCACTTCAATACACATAATAGTGTCAAGTTTTCACATAGTTTTAAGGATGCAGGGATGATGGTGGACATGTATTGTCAATATAATTTTTTTTATCAAATTTAAGGGACCATCACATCACTTAAAGATCCTGTGGGGAACTTTTACTTTGGCATTTTTCCTGTTATATTTTTGCTGACTTTGTCCTATACATGAGTAACTTTAGTTTTTAACAAGAAATCTTAGTCTCCTTTCTTTTAACAGCTCAATGCATAAGTAATCACAAGTGTCTACTACAGGCCATATAAAGGCTTCAAGTTAACCATCACAACTGTGTATTAACCATAGACTGTATAAAATATGGACGTACTGTAGTATCCATGACGTCACCCATCTGTTCCTGAACGCTGTTTTGAAGCCAACTGATGGCGGCAGCCATATTGGAAATGCAGAACTCAACCAGGTCGAGTGTGACGTAAAGAGGTTTGAGCCTCTTAGCCAACAGCTATGTGTTCCCAACCGGGAGTCCAGTCAGTCATGTCCTTATTTGGGCAAAAACTAGTAATCTTAATATCTTCTGAACCATTGTGTTAGAAAAAAATTCACCCCCCGTACAGTGTGTGCCGATAGATAAATTAGCTACGTAGAGCCAAACCGTTTTTTGAACCAGGCTGTAAACATGTTTATTAATGCTGCAAAGATCGTCTTTTTTGAACTGGTGTCTATGTGGTTTCCGGTGTTGGGCTTCATACTTTGAGACCGGAGAATGCTGCTTGGTATTAACCAGCTAAAAACTCCTCACAGGAGCTTTAACTCCCCATTTAATTTTTTTTTACATATTTTGAGGGGAAAAGAAGCTAATTTTCCTGAGCTTAGGTGTGACTACGACCCAAACTAATGTAAAATTAAGTGACAAACCAGGCAATCGACTGCATTTTTTCTAATCATTCATTTCTAATCATTCATTCAGTATTTCAAAGATTTGGACTGCTAGTAGGATGAGCAAAATATAAATCAAAGTATATAAGTGTTTGCATTTCCCTTTCTCTTTGCCAATTTTAAGCCCAAATAATTCATCAATGAGTTTAAAAACAATCAGCAGATTGAATGATAATAGAAATAGTCATTAGCCAGAGGGGCTTTAGCCTTTGAGATTACATGACCTTATTTGACAACAGGCTGTGATTCACAGTCCTCCCCCTTAACCTTATAAAAACGGTGTGTGTAATGGGAGCAGTGTGGATCATATAAGGGCTGTATGGGGTTCTTTGAAGTCTTCATGGTGGAGTATATACAGCAGAAGAAAGCTACACAAGGCACCAAGAAGACACAAAGGCAGCTATATTTGACTCAAACATCAACCCTCTGTTCGGCGTTCTCTTGCTAAAGCCGACCAAGGGGGAGAAAGTAGGGTAAATACAAAAGGCAAATCCGTTTATCCAAAACATACACTGCAATCCTCATTACAATGAAGGAGCAGAGGGAGGACGGAGGGCGAGACGGGGGCCTGGTAGGGTCCTGATACTGGCTGCCCAGATTAAGAGACCAGCAGAGCTTTAGTGTTTAAGAAAAGAGAGTTTTATAATGACAGCTCAGAGAGAGAGAGAGAGAGAGAGAGAGAGAGAGAGAGAGAGAGAGAGAGAGAGAGAGAGAGAGAGAGAAAGAGAGAGAGAGAGACATTCACAACAACAGCCATGATGCTTCAACACAAAGAGTCACACAGCTGAGCTCAGTGCTGATATTACAGGCAGATACAGTTCTGTGTTTGAGTGGAATACTGTTTGATAGATCCTGAATTAAAGGCTTCTTTTATTGTCTTTTAATGCAGCTGTTATTTATTCAACTCAACTTTAAAACAGTACATTATTCTACACTGCAGGGGCTTTGTACTCTCCCTATTGATCCAACCCATGGCCCATAAAGCTCTGCATGATAAAACTTTGGATGGACCCACAAGTCACATTCAATGCCAAACAATTTCCCTTTCACATTCGGGGCCGTTATGGCCCAGAACAAGTTAACAGCTCACCCATAGGCCAGACAGTGCTGCTGCTCTAAGCCCATTACAATAAGCCGGTTCACCTTAATGGTTCCAACAGCCCAACTGTCACAAATCGAATCACTGCCAGCACTCCATTTCCCTTATTAAAACTGTGCTGAACATAATGGTTCACACGCTGGGAGAGCTGCATCAGGCCACCACACATCAGCTCTGTAAACACACTGTACTCTGGTGTTATGGTATTCCCTCATAATCATTCATCTTGGCTGAATTTATTGGATTAGATGTATATAAGGAGCTGTTTGACAGGTCTATGAGGCGCATTCATCAGAGTTTGGAGAGGATAAAAGCAGTTTGAGCGTCGTTATAATCAAGTAAGGGAATCATTCCGCCATCAAAAGAAAATCAGGCTACCTGTTGTGTTCACCACAGCCAATAAAGTGGGTCAGTATAGAAAAGCGTTTCCTTTGATGGATGATGTTACTGTATAATAATGATTTTCACGATGGGTAGGGTTTTCTGATACGGATGCCAGTATTGGTAACAGGCTCCAATACTGTCTAAAAGTGATATAAGGCACTCGAGAGTTAACAATCAAAGCACAGATCAGACACCATATCCAAATTACCCAGCAAAATAATAAAAATCAGGTGAATTGTCATGTGACAGTAAGAAATAAAAACATTGTGGTGCTAACACAGAGTTTGATAAAAGTCAAAGAAAGAAAATGTATGCAATCAGGGTTTTCATGAACATGTTATGTATATCTTTAAAGATCCTTTGAGGAGTTTCCAGCTGGTAATGAAACAAACTGAAATGAACACTAATGCCTGTTATTTTACATGCCAGTCAACCCTCGAGCAAAGTAGATGTAATGGGAGTTGATCAACAGTACACTGCCGGAGCAGATATTTCTATTCTTTTTTCTTCTTACTATATTGAAGTTGTCAGTGTGAGTTGCATGTTAGATATTTGAAAGGAAGACGGATTAGCTGTTGTTTTCTTTGTCAAAAATCTCCACTTTCTAGTGTACAGGATGAGATCAGGATTTAAAACTCACCTTAAAACCCATTTTTATTCCTTGGCTTTCAACCCCGCATGAGACTCTGCTCCTGTTTTAGTGTTTTGTTTTGTTTTTTTAGTATTTTTTTGGCCTTTTTACCTTTATTTTATAGGACAGCTAAAGAGAGGCAGGAAGTGTGGGGAATAGAGAGCAGGGGAAGACATGCAGGAAATGGTCGACCGGCCAGGAATCGAGCCGGCAACCCCTGCGACGAGGACTGTAGCCTCTGTATGTGGGGCGCTGAGACCGCTAGGCCACCATCGCCCCCTGTTTTAGTGTTTTATGGTTTGTTTTTATTTATTGTTTCTTTTGTTTTATTGGTTTTGTTGTTTTCATTGTTTTACTATCCTTGTTTTATGCCTGCGTTGTTTGTCTATTTATGTACAGCACTCTGTTTCGGCTGTGGTCGTTTTTTAAAGCGCTTTATAAATAAAGTTGAGTTAAGCTGAGATCAATAAAAAGATAAGATTTACACTTTGTCCACAGGGGGTGCCAAAAGATACATAACCACAAAGTTCCTCACAGGAGCTTTAATCACACCAGCTTTGGAGGTGTATTATGAATTTGAACAGTACTCATGTCAAGGTATATGAAGGTATTGAGAAGGGATCCAAACAGGTTTATTAAAAGGTGGCACACATTGAACAAGCCATAAGAACCATATAAGGGAATAATCCAAGGTTCCCAGCAGGTGGTCTGTCCTTTTGTGATGTCAATTTATGTCCCAAATTATACAGGTCATGTGTATAACTACGGTAATAAAGAGTGATGGCACACATGAGGTCAAAGTTCAGGTAGGATATTCATGCTGACAGTTATTGAGGGGACCTAATGATGCGCTGATGGAAGTTAAAGGGGGGTGGAGGGGGGGTTACTGTCCAGGAGCAGCAGTTACTCAGCAGTTGTCACAGATATGAAGCCTCAAGTTGACTTGATGTTTCCTGCCAGCTTGTTATCATGCCTGTTACCATTGCATAAGTGAAGCCAAATAAATGTGATTTCTGAGTTCAGTCGTCAGCAGAGGAGAGCAAAAGGGATAAAAAAAAAAAGGGAGAAGAAAACCACTGACTCTCACCCCCCAAAATGTACATTTCTAAAAGAAAAAAGAAATCCCCTGTTTTGTTTTTAGTCTGCACGAAGCTCAGGACGACAGCGAGAATGAAATGAGCTGCATGATATGAGACTCCATCATGTCTGAATGTAAAGTACAGGGCCATTTTGTGAGACAGCTAATGAGAGCAAGGATGAGGCATCTCTGTCAGCTGAATTTAGGATCATCTGTAGCACGAGGACATCATCTCCACCTTCATCTTTTTTTATCACAGTTGGACTCGCTTGATCACAGGATGTAATTGATGTAGTCCTGTTGCTGCTGGAATGATGCATTTTGCCTCATAAAGTCAGTTACGATCCACATTAAAGCCAAAGTATCTTTCCAACAGCCCCTTAACCAACAACCTTAATGACTGTGATTTATGACTGAGGATTACAGCCCTATGACACTCTACACCAGCCAGGAGAAATTCATTAACGTCTTCACAAAGGGGTGCTAAGTTACATTTAACTCCTGTCTGTACAAACCAGAAAAAGAAGAATAATCTCAATTAAAATTCAATTTCCACCTGACATTCATCTGCAAAATTAATGCTCAGCTGAAACAATGAGACCTGGAAGTGAGTGCAGCTGACCGAAGGTAAGTAAGTGCATCTCATAGTCAGTAAGTCAGAGCGAATCAGTGCTGTGGTGTGTGCAAGAGTCCAGCATGACAAGTTGATGGTGACAAAACGCTTCCACTCTAGTGACTGAAGCCTGCACAGACCTAAATATTCAATCATGCTGCACATTAGACAAAAAGTGTTGAAGAATTTTAAGAAAAAATAATGCATGAAACAGGGTGGGAAATTATGGGATGCAGTCAAATCATTACAGCATCATGTGATAATTTTCTTTTTCTGCATGAGAGGACATGCATCCATTAGGTGTCACAGTAGAAAAGATGTGCATGTATCCATTTTGGTGTGATGCTTTCATGAACATTCGTGAAGATTTTTCTTAATAATGCATAAATGTAAAATAGCAACACACTTATTTTGTTTCACTGGATTTATGGTAATTTAAGCAACCACATAAAAATTAAGCAACAATCAAGATGAAGAATAGATCTCTTACCTCTGTCGGCTGCGTTGGGAGGTGTTCCTCTCCTTCAGTCTCTTCTCTTTGCCCGGTGTCCGTGAAATATTTACCCACTCAAAGAGGTATACTGCCAGCCATCAGCGCTTGATGCTCTTGAAAAAACATCATCTTGGAAAAAATGGCTCGGTGACATGCCAAAAATAGGTCAAAATGTAGGGGGAAAAGGAAGAAAAATAAGCAATAATTCTTGCAGTTTTTCAAATATTAAATAGCCAATAATTGTAGGGTAGCCTGGTGGCAGTGGAGAGGTGCTTGTGGTGATGGATGGGAGAGAAGCTCTCAGTGAGAGCGAGCGAGTGAGAGAGTCAGAGAGCAAAAGAGAGTGAGAGAGAGAGAGAGAGAGAGAGAGAGAGAGAGAGAGAGAGAGAGAGAGAGAGAGAGAGAGAGAGAGAGATTAAGATTGAGGAGACACCCCTAAGGGACCCTTTATCGTTGCATTGTAGCTCTTCATAGCTTAACGCCCATGCGACTTCACAACACGGCAGCAACACGATATTGCCCAAAGATAATTAATCTGTTAGCGGGGATTAGCAGGGTCCAACCCCTCTCTTACTTCATACCGAGATACCAGCGGCACACTTCTACCGCCAACCCCCACCAACATCCGCGCACACTCCCATCAACCTGACCAATCTGTGCCCAGACTTCCAGTCTGAACCTTGACCAGATTACTGAGAGAAAAGGTAAAAATGCAAACCTGCCAGCCAAGTGTGTGTGTGCTACATAATTGTGCAAAGAGTATTTTGTTTAGAAATCCACTCACATGTTTGACTCCCATTTTACCAGCACAGTCAGGTGGGGATGTGTTGGGAAGGAATGTGAGGTAGAGATGAAATAATTAGAGAATAAGCACACATGGATAATTAAGAGGGGTGAGATGCAGGGAGAAGCAACATACAGAGGGGAAAAAAAAGTGGGTTCCCATGGAGGGATGCTGAGAAAAAAGGGAGGGGGAGTGAGATGGAGTGAACAATGAATAGAGAAGGGGGAAAGAGGGATGCAATGGATTTTTTTTAAGGCAAAAGCAGTTTTCAGTGGCGGTGGTGGCTGCAGAATAGCACCAGCACTGATTGAGGGACCAGGAGGCTGAGGAGACATGCAGCAGAAGTGATGAGAGGGTGCTGATGCAGATGCTCTATGGGTGATTTGTCTGCAGATTTGAGCAATAATGGCAGCAAAAGGAGTAAAAAAAGAGTATGGTGTTTGTCTGCCAGTGGAGAAAGGGGGGCAGAAGCAAGCGAGTGAGCAGTGAGGGAGGGGGCGGCGTTAGTTTTTCTGTGTCACTGAAAGAGAGTGGGGGAAGGGAGGCTGGGAGATAATGCAAGCGAGGGAGCAAACAGGAGTGAGCCAGAGAGCATACTCACTGACTCATATAGACTATGTATAGTGGATGTATCTGTGAGGAAGACAGCAAAGAGGACAGAAAATGATGTTATGTATGCAAGAGCTGTTCAGGGAGCGATCACGCAGCAGCCTCCATGTGTTTGAATGTGAGACCACAGCAACAGCAACAGTACCACATCCAGGCCGTCCATCACTGCTCTGATAAAAACATCACAACACACAGGATTTAAAACAGCCAATTTAATATTTAATACCCTTTACAATCTACTGCTTATCATTCGTTGTAAAATGAACAAAGGCTTCTGTGGAAAACAGTGCATACAATATTCATAGAAAACAGATTGTAAAAACCGGGGAATTAAGAGCTGCAGATTACATCCACTTTGGTTAATTCATGGCCGCAAAGAAAAATGTAATCTTTTCCCCCTCGTAAACAATTTATGTCTGGTGCATAAGCCTTTATGGCAGATGCATATGTAGTGTCTGTGTGGCTGTTAAACAGTTGATATCAAAGCAAGGCATGAATAAAGTCAGGCTTGTGCATCAAAGCTGGCCTCATGCACCAGAAGTCATTTACATTCTACTGAAGGCGTTTTATATTTAAAGAAAGAAGGTATTCTAATCTGCATTGATGGTGAAATTATGGAATGACAACAGATGAAATGACAACAGATGAAAAACTATCTACATGTGTCATACAGCAGCAGGGGATCCACTGACAGTACTGTAGTTGCTTATTCTATGGGTTTGACTGATGCTGCAGCTAATGTGTATTGTGGAAACAGATTCATTTGTTGTTTAAATCTTAATGTGATAAATTAACTTTGGTCTAAAAAGATTAAAAGATTGTTGAAAAAAAAACTGAGAACAAACCCAAACTGAGTCGACGGATAAAAAAACATTTAAACATGAAATATAAACCAAACAGTAAACTATAATAAATGTAACAGCCCCTGACTGTTTTTATTCTCCATTAAGTTACATTGAGTTTACCTTCCTCTGTTCAACCATTTAACACCTGCACTAATATCCAGTCATGGATGTGTTGTAGCAGCTCTAACATCAAATTTAGCATGAATTTTCTTCTAGAATCATCAATGTCACACCGTTTAAACTACATTCATTAAGAAAATACAATCATTTTCATTCAATCCCTCATATAATCATTTAAGCTAAGCAGGACTAGAGTAACCTTGCAGGTTGATAAGGTTTAATCTGTCATTGTGCACCCCTGCATAGAGTTATACTCGACTCCCTTCAGGCCTTCCTATTCAAATTTGATTGGCCTAACTCTTAGAAAGTGCCCCCAATATATGAAATAATAATAATTTAACAATAATTGTAAAAATTATTATTTATCTTCTACAATAGTTAAAATACAAACACCAAATTTGGTTTGTTACGCCCCATCAAAAGTGCTTACGTCAGTAGTACTGCCCTCACAAGAGTATCTAAAGTATCACCGTACATGAAGGTAGTAAATGTGTTTAAAGTAGCTATCATCTGAGAGTTACGGTGCACACAGTCTCATAAAAACCATCTATTTTGGAGACTCCCATGGTACAAAGGTGTAAGGTGTTTACAGGCAGGCGACCAAAATTTAATCCCTTTCCCACCTTCAGGTCCCCTACCCCTTCAAATATCCTCTCCCCATCTCTGTCCTCTACCTTGGCCAGCGTAAGGTGGTAGCGTGGGTTGAAAGAGTCCCTGTGGAGCAAGCCCTCCTCCCTGTAAGCCTCCTGCAGGCCACTGTTGAGCTGCTGGAGGTGGAGCTGAGGTTGGGGACTCAGGTACAGCACCTTCCCGTTGAAATGTTTCAGCTTCACGGGAAAGGTCAGAGCCACGGGAGGGTTTCGATCCAAATGGGCAAACCGTTGCAGGATCTCCCCAGCAGCGGCCACCTCAGCAGGGCCGGACAGCACCAGGAGGCACATGGTGACATGGAGGCTGGAGGCTGTCTGCCAGTGAGGGGCAGAGGAGGGGAGGAGGGAGGTGAGCTCTTCCTGCAGCTGCTGGAAACAGGAGAGGACAGCAGGAGTGTTGGCTCTGAAGGTGATGAAGTGTGTGGGTCGCTTTTTAGCGGGGCGACCACCTTGCTTCTCCTCCCTCTGCTCCAGAGGGGTTGATGGATTCTGGCTGATGTTCAGGGCTCCTAGATTACTCTGTTGAACAAAGGGAATAACTGTTGAAGATAAACTTCAATATGCAGAAAACAAATGTATGTCAAGGTGGAGGTGTGTGAAGCACCCACCAGAGTATCCTCATTGCCTTCCCAACTCTCTTGCCATTCTGCTGAAGTATCCCCCTCAGTCTCCTCTTTTACACCTTCTTCTTCTTTTTCTTCTTTTTGGGATGAGGACATGTAGTCTGTTGAAGACTCCAGTCTAAATTAAAAGCAGTGGAGTTAAATCGTATGAGGGGGAAAACATTGCCTAACAACTTTACAAGTCACACAATGAACAATTTCGTGCAGAAAAAAATACATTCCAGGTTTTGATCTTGTTTTCTTGTGTTAATTGATGAGTTATGTTTATATTAAAAAAAAAAAAAAAAGCAATTATCTAGCATGTCTGCTTTAAATAGTTCAACTACCAGAACAATTTTAGATTGTTTGCACATGACGTAATTTCCGTTGCGTGGCAGTGGCGCGAAATGCAGATGGGGGTCAGGAGGTGATTTGCAGAAGTCTGCGTAGACCGGTGCAGACACATAAACACAAGATAAATGCCTACAGTTTGCGTTTTCTACGGTTTCCGTAACTGATCAAACAGAAAGAAGTTGACAACTGTTTATGGTGTCCAAAAGTGAGTGGTTCTCCAGGGGGAAAATGCAAAAAACTCTATGAAAAACGAGGAAACAGTGGATAGCAAACCTTCGTTTATGGTCAAGGGGAGCGGAGTCGGATTATGCCCGTGTGTGTGGTGACCACTTTGTCCAGGGTAAGTTGAAGTTATGTATGTATGCTGTAAATATGTCTATGTTTAAGAAGCTAACTCCTTCAAGACTTTGTAATGTTACGCTTTTCCCATCTTTGTTCTGCTGGACTTTTTAACCATTAATGACAAACAATAGGTAGTAATTGGTAATGCTAGCCAGATAGCTGATTTAATCATTTTTTGTAACAAACTACCGTTGACTGGACCGTTTAGAGTGGTTAACCTGCGGTAAGTAAACAAACGTTAGTGTTGATAGCATTGTGGCTAGGAGGACAATTCATATGGAAATTAATTTAATAATATTCACCCTGTCAAAAACCTAACGACAATCGTTGTTGAGCACCTTGATATCCAGGTCGTGGACTCAACCATTCAAGAAAAATGTAAGCCTCGAGGCTTTTAAACGCCTTCATTTGCTCGGTGGTGTAAAATGAAGTCTGGAGGACGAGGTAGTTAGTGATGTCAACGGCAGACACAATCAGAAATAAGCTCCGGTCAGTTAAAAAATCAGAAGTCCTCGTGAGAGGAGGATCTCTTCCGACATAATCCAGAATTTTTTTCTGTATCGCTGTCTTATTATGGTGTCTAGAGCAGCACAGTACAGGCTTTCCTCGGTTGCGTCCATTCTGAAATTTACTTCCTGACCCCCATTTGAATTCCACATGACACTGGCATGACGTTACTGCAAACAACCTATTAAGTCTGGTTCTTAAAATAACAATCCTGCTGTAATCTTTCAAAGACGACAATGATAAGTCTGTGTTTGTTTGAATAAATGGTGTGAAGAACATGTAGGCAATAAACTGATATTTTGTTATCAACAGGTGTTGGTGTCTATCAGTTTCACGGTGAACAACAGACCTTTTATCTGGATCCTCCATAACACATGCTCCTCGTGCTTCCTGTTTTTCCTGAGAAGTGTCTCTTCCGCACTGTGGAGCTGCTGGTGTTGAGTCAGGAGTGTGAATATTCATCTCCCTCTGCTTCTCCTCATCCAGATGTGTGTCTTCGGTATGAATACACTCGCCTGATTCACTCTCCTTCTGCCCACATACAGCAGGTGGCTGCTCTTCTATTGTTCTAGGGAGCTCTTGCTGTTCTTCCTGGCCGTCTGTGTTTATTTCTTGTAAAACAAAAGATCATATTTGGTCAGAGATACCTCTTCAATGCGAGCAGGCTTCTAGGAAAATGATTCTATGATTAACCCATAACAGATCCTCCCTTACCCTTTACTTCCCCCTCCCCTCCAAAGGGGGGAGCCAAAGATTGACCGGTGGATCCAAAGACCTTGTCGGTCCTGCTGTGGCGGTCCCACACGCGGTGCCCTCTGTAGGTGAAGTACTGGATCCTGTGTCTGGGGAGGGCCAGCTCAGTTGTGTAATCACAGTCACAGGGGTTGACGTCCCAGTTAAAGTCATCAAAGGGACGGTCCAACACACCCAGGAAGCGATCCACGTACCCCACTACAAACTCTGATGAGTCCACTGAGGAGTCCCACAGGATTCGAGAGATAACATCATCTGCTGTGCGCATGCGGGGCTTTTTGTTCACCTCTGTGTGAGGATAGTAAGAAAAAATGTTTTGACAGATTAATGAGAGGAAAAAGTGAGTCATTACAAACCAACGTCTCATTGGCCTCTTGAGAGTGTGATGTCATCAGCACATGATATAGGAAACTAGCTACACATGGTGTGACCTTTTGTCTCAGATCTTGGGTTTCTTGATTTGTTCACTTTCTTCTTGGATTTGTCATCCTGGTCAGAAGTTGCAACTCCTGAATCATCCACTGACGGGGCACTGAGAAGAGAGGGCAACAAGAGAGGAAATGTGTCAAAATAAACACGGACAAAAAGACATATGCATATTTAGTCATAGTGTTTTAGCTAAAAGAAGAGTATAAAGTTGAAGTAAAAAAAGAAACTAGAAAATAAATATCTTTAACTACATAGAGTTTCTCAATATTTGGTTAAATGATAGTTGATAGGTGCACTTCTTTCAAATCTCTGTTAAAACAATACTCAAATGTCTCCATGTATACTGGGAGAGTGACTGGGGCTGAAATTGTCCTTTTCAAACAGAATGAGAATTTTATCCCCCTGTGACGTGATCACATAACGCCTGTACTGGTTTCTCTTCACTGGCTTCCTGTCAGTTTCAGGATCCAGTTTAAGACTTTGTTGTTGGTTTTTAAAAGCTTACATGTGCTGGCACCACCTTATCTGTGTGAGTGTCTGCACCTGCATGCTCCGTCCAGAGCACTCAGGTCAACGCACCAGGTGGTTTTAGATGTTCCGAGAACAAGGCTCAAAACTTGAGGTGACCGAGCCTTTGCAGTGGCTGCTCCCACACAGTGGAACAGTCTGCCTCCTGATATAAGGCATGCTCAGACACTTGAGCATTTTAAAATCTCTACTTAAAACGCACCTCTTTGCACTGGCTTTTAATACCTATTGAGTGAGACATCCTACACTTTATTTATTTTGGCTTTTTTCTTGTTATCTATTGTGTTTCTAATATCTGTTCTTTTTTAATTACTATTTGTTTTTAATGATTGTGTTTTTTAAGCTTGTACAGCACTTTGGCCAACTGAGGTTGTTTTTTAAACGTGCTATATAAATAACGTTGACTTGACTTAACTTCAGTTGCATTTGAAGCAAAACACTTTAAGGTATCTTTTAAGTAGGAACAACAACTACAACAACCAACAATACTTAGATACTTAGTACTTTCTGTAAGGGCGTGAGTGTGTTCTTTAACTTTTAAGAGGCCATCCGTCATGGTAGCCTTTGCGCAACCATTATTTGCATACTCATTAAATACTGGTTTTACTAAACACAAATGATAAAAGTCTTCCTCTATCTTGTGGGTCAGTTTGCTGAAGAGATCAGGATAGCAGACCTGTGTGAGAAGCGACATCTGTGTCCAAAGTGGCACCTCCCCATCAGGAAAAACCTGCACACGCTGACACTGTTTTCATCCTGTCCTGCTGGCTCTGTCGGTGAAGAAGGCAAAGAGAAAGTAAGAATGACAGACGTGTTAGTAAAGTGTAATCAAATCCTGTAATACAAAAATATACCTGTGGATTAAAATCATATCAAAGAAACAGAGCACTAGCTTTTTACACGATGGCTCAGCTGATAAACGTGTGTTGCCCGGGACTTCATTCTGCACTGATTTGCATAGGGGCGAGTATTGCCAAGAACCTCAGGATACGATACGCATCATGATACTTGAGTCACAATACGATAGTATCACCATATATCACAATATTGTGATATATTGTGATATTCAACAAAGTAAACTAAGAAAAAATAGGTATGGTGTATACGTAAATCACACAATACTACTCAAAATTGAAAGGACAAATTAAGTCAAAACTATTTGATTGAAAACAACTTTTCCACTTTATTGTTTTTTAAATACTGAAGTTGTATTTTAGTTCCAACTTGGCTAAAATGTGAATTTTTATTATTACAAAAATATCAATATTAAGAGTTGAAATATTGATATCATATTGGAGGTCAAAGTATCGCGATATATTGGTGTATCAATATTTTTCACACCTCTAGATTTGTATGTAGTCACTTTCTGGTGGAGAGTTCAGGGTCCAAGACAAAATCCTCATAGTGGATCGCTTAACCCTCCTCTCAGTGAGAACCAAAGCACATCCTGCCAGTTCATCAGTTGTTAACACTGAAACGTCTGATGTCTGTCTGACGTGATCTTCTTTGAAATATTTTGAGACATTTTTTAAGATGATTTTTTTACTTTTATGCCTTGATTGAGATATAAAAAAGTAGAGAGGGTAATACTGGGAAGAGGGATATGTGGGAGAGGGCAGAGGGTTTGAAATGATCCCTCTAAGACAGGGGTTCCCAAAGTGTGGGTCGGAACCCCCTGGGGGGTCTCCAGAATGTTTTTTTTTTTAAGTTATCAAAAAATAGTACTTTTTACCCATTAATTATTATTTCTGATTTAACTTCTGTGGTTATCTGTAAATTATTGATGTCTTACTTACTTATCTTTATGGCATGTACTATCTCTGAAAAATACATTATAAAGATGATCAAATCTGGAGTACTGTCATTTTCATAGTGGAAGACTTGCTTGTTATATAATATATTCACAGGCAAAGAGCAGTAATAGAGTAGTTATGAGTCTTTTTGGATATGATGTAATGTTTAGTTTCTGCTATTTTTCTTTCAATACCTAGTTGAGTTCCACATAAGCCTCCATGTCAGTGGGATTTATTTTGCTTTCCCCCTGAGCACTAGAAAAATATTGCTTTCCCTTAGAATGCCAGACAACACAAAAATATTATTTGAGTTTGATAGTGTAATCAAAATCATAAATATATAGGTGATTTATCCCTGAGAGGACACGGTCTCTGGGAAAAACAGATGTGTTTAACAACTGATTTCCCCTCCAATACACTTCCCGAGAGTATTAATCCTGTAGCAGGTGGCAATGTCTTGCTCCAGAGGCTCATATGTCAGCCAAATTCGTTGGGATTTGGTTGCCTGTAAACTCGAACACATACCACACACCCTGTAATGCTATTTCCAGATAGTAGAACTGGATGTGACTCACGGTCCAAATCTTTTAATCATTTGCTGTAATATCTTCCCTCCCCATGGGAGAGCACAGGTCAGTCAGGACCTGACATAGGAGACAACATGAGTTCACTTTTCCAACTTCTTACAGTCATCCGTTCTCTGTACGACTGACTGGAAGTAACTGACTTAAATAATAATTATGAAGTTTCTCTGAAAGTTTATTTGGAAGGAAGCCCAGTGAGACAAGTGGGAGTCAGTGTAGACGCAAGAGTCTACAGAGGTCAAAGTCAGCTCTGGTGGATTATGACTCACTTCCCGGCTCCTGAAACATGTCCAGCACAGCAGCAGCATGGCATGGAGGGAAGTGAAAATGTTGGCAGACTTTGAAGTAGTTCATGAGCTCATTGAATTCCCCCTTTCAGGATGAGGTGCTCCATCCAAATGATAACACAACTAAGATCTCAACTGAGCTCACATGGCTAAGACTTGCATGGAAGTGAATCACAGACAGGAGGTGTTTGACTACAAGGAAATGATTCAACAGATTTCAGTAATATGATTTCAAAGAGTTAATATGATATAAATGACAGCCTCTTAAAAAGATGGACTGACATCACTTACCAGATGGAATTAAGAGTACAAAACAAACAGTTTGTCATTAAGTATAAACATGAATGGACTGATTTACCCGTTGAAGACTTTACTGTATCTTTGCCATTTTCAGGGTCAGGGGGGACCCCTGCCTCTGTGTCTGCCCCATCCTCCCTCTGGTCCTCTGGTGGAGATGGAGGCATCTCTAATCCGTCTGACGCCATGCCTGCCCAAGTCTGTGATTTAAAAAGGCAACGTTACTTCAGAAAAGTCTGCTGCTATGTCACTGTGATGTTTGCCGGTACACTTTTAGCGTTGTTTGTCCAAACACAATGAGAAAGACCTGACACTCCTCAAACTGGAATATTGAGTTCTCCCCACGAGCTTAGCTAATGCGGAAGTGGTTACAAACCTTTCATGATTCAGCAACAAAAATACCTAACATTTTAAAACGTATGTAGTATATTTTAAATTAAAAAAAAACCTCTTGAAAGCTCATTTTACAATGATTATTTATTACATCTTTCACATACTGACCCAAGGTGTAAACGATTTCAGCTTTCTATCGCCCTTTGACCCCGTACTTGTTGTCTCGTGTGGAATTATGGGTAATGAAGTTTTTAGTAGTATTTTGCCTTATAATACCTTTCTTGAAATATAACATTAAACCTTGAACAGCAAAGTAATGTGTTGATTTCTCATTTATTTAATGTTAGGATGATAAGTCGTTAATTTCGGATCAAAACGGTTAAATCTGAGGGGAGAAGAAATGCTTTCAATACGTCACTCGAGCGCGTGACTCTGCGTCATGTGACACGTTGTGTTATTGCCAGCTAGCAGCAGCTGCACAGGAGGAAAATAGAACAAGAAAAGATAAGAAAATCTCAATCTGACTGCTTTAGAAGTATGCATTTCTGAAAAACGGATCGAGTTTGTTGTGTACATGTATTTATTATGCTACTTTAATGAGTTGGTTGTTTGTACGTCGCGACCAATGAATGTGAAGTTGCATTGAGTGCCAGTCATTTGTTGAAGTTGGCTCTGTACTGAAGGTAAGATTATAACTAATACTGACAGCTTTAGTGACAGTGTCTTAAACCCCTGTATTCAGTAATTTACAAGAAACAAACACTACGTAATGAACTTCTTGATACATGTCATATCGGACTCATCATTAAGAAAAACAGGCACGGATAATAACTTATTGTTTCTGCTCTCCAGATGAACGCTTTGGTTGCTCTCTGTCACTTCTGTGAGCTCCATGGCCCTCGGACGTTGTTTTGCACTGAGGCATTGCATCCTCCGTCCCCATCCCCTTCGTCCCAGGCTGGTGCCCCGGTGCTTGGGGACAGGGACCGAGATGGTGACCGGGAGGGTGAAGGGCTGACAATGAGGGCCAACAGCTCAGCTACACAGAGAGGAGAGATGTGTGATGTGAGTGGAGGATGACAGTATGCTAGCTGCATGTTAACTTAATTAATTAATCTCTATACCTGTCATTGTAAGGCGGTAGCTGTTTAACTTTTTTCTTTTGTATTTATTTATTTATCATAACCTTTATTTAACCAGGAAATGCTCATTGAGATTAAAAATCTCTTTTCCAAGAGAGTCCTGGCCAATATAAGCAGCTGCACAGTTACAGAGTTACAAATAGACACTAGAATAATATAATAATATGTAATGAATATATATGTAATGTAATGTATGTGTATGAATTGTATGTGCTTTGGCAAAAACATGTCTTTGTTCATGCCAATAAAGCAAATTGAATTGAATTGAATCAATACACAAATAGCAGACGCATACAACAGCTACACAACAAATACCTCCAGAAAAACAGCATGAGTGACATTTGAAGAAAACATCTGCAGACAGATGCATCCGCCTCCAAGTCATTTAAGGAGCGCTTAAAAGCATCCAAAGTTATCCAAACACAAAGTTTCAGATCCTTTTGTAAGTCATTCCAGGTCGAGGGAGCAGCAAACCTGAAGGCCTTTTTTCCAAGTTCAGTCCTGATCCTCAAAACAGATAGTATCATCTCATAGTATCAAGAGATCATGAGGTCGAAGATTCTGAGATCCTGAGTTCTTTTGTGCAATGTAGGTGAGGAAGTAAGAGGGAAGTAGACCTAAGATGCACTTATAGATTAAAAGATGCCAATGTTTTTACCTGCGTGATGACAGGGAAGACCATCCTACTCTCGAGTACAGCACGCAGTGATGTCATAGTTTTGAGATTGGTGATAAACCTCAAAGCTCCATGGTACACGGTATCCAGCATGTGCAAGCTTTGAGCAGAGACATGCATGTATAAGACATCACCATAATCCAGCGCAGACACAAAAGTAGCAGCAACAAGTTTTTTTCTTGGCTTCAAAAGAAAGGCAGGATCTGATTCTAAAATAAAAACCCAGCTTTAATTTCAACATTTTAGCAAGTTGCTGAATGTGAGGGGTAATAGTCATGTAGATGAGTATTGTCTTGTATCTCAAAGTGTTGATTTTTACTCCTTCCGTGCCTCATAGGGATGTCGATCTCTTCCCGCATCTCACCCGGGTTTTGTGAGCATTGATGATGAAACAGGCATACGCTTCCTGAGCCACCAGCATCCCAGACAGCCGCAACTCTTCAGCGTCGTTCGCCAGGCCTGTGTGCGCAGCCTCAGTTGTGAGGTAAACAGTGACGTACGTCTGCATGTCTGGTGTTTGAGTTACAGGTGTCATGCATAAAATAATTGCAGCACTTTTTGAAATCCTTATTTGCTACAAACTGCTTTGCATTTTTCCCTGTTTCCTCAGGTGTGTCCTGGACGTGAAGGGCCAATTTTCTTTGGAGATGAGCAGCATGGTTTTGTGTTCTCACACACCTTCTTTATCAAAGACAGTCTGGCCCGAGGCTTCCAGCGCTGGTACAGTATTGTCATGGTTGCAATGGACAGGATCTACCTCATCAACTCCTGGCCTTTTCTGTTACGCCACCTTAGACTTACTATACAAAGTCTACAAAGCACAGCCCTCAAGGTAGGATACACATGTGAACACTACATGCCTTTATTCAGTTTATTCCAATGGAACATGAAGACTTTTTCAGCGTGCAGATATCTATTTGGAAGTATGTAATGTCTTATAACTGTGATCTCCATCAGGTCTTTGATAGTGAACAAGGAGTGTGTCCGCAGCGAGCGGTGAGGATGAACAGCGTCTTCTCGCCTGCAGTTTTCCCTCATCAAAGGAGTGGAAATGCAGCCAGATCGCTGACTTCTTTAACCCAGCATCCAAACCTCTGGGCCAGTCTGCACTCCTCCTTTAGCTGGTGAGTCAATATACCGTCACCAGTCCCAAGCTGATGACTTTTTCATTTGCTCATAATGACAACTAGTGTTTTCACATTGTCTCCAGGTTGCTAAAGGCCTGTGGTAGTCGTCTGACTGAGAAATTGCTGGAGGGAGCCCCAACAGAGGACACACTGGTGCTCATAGAGAGACAGACAGGTAACGCAAACTTTGGTAATTCATTATCTAATGGGTGTTCAGCCTGTAACTGGGTACATGATATTAACCATGGCCAAACTTCCCAGGTAAGTGGAAAATGCCTAACTGATAAATTGGAAGCCCTACAGCATCAGTCCTAATGTGCCTCTCTCTGATGTATCAATATTGGCCCCATTGTGCTAACTTTTTTTAGAAATCATATTATCCAGAACACAATGCTTTTGGTGATTTAGCAAGGGTGTCATTAAGCAGAAGGTCCCCAGAGCATGCTCTGACTCAGAATGACCATAGACTAGTCTTTCAGCACTGTCAGCTGCACATTTAGCAGACATTAAAGCTGAGCAGATTGTGGTCAGCATTACAAGGGGTTGTACATTTTTATTTATTTATTTAACCTTTATTTAACCTGGTAGGTCAATTGAGAACCAATTCTCATTTGCAATAACGACCTGGTCGAAAAGGCAACACAGGTGGCATGACAATAAATAAAAACAAAAACGAAAAACAGAGAGGACATACAGAGAAACATAGAGACAGAAAAATACAATACAATATGACAGGAGTGAACTATTTAAAAGCAACTTAAAAGCAAGTGCAGTGATGTTGAGTTACTGGGTGTAATAGGTTTTTGAAAGTGGCGAGTGGGCTGAGAGAGGTCAGCTTTAGGGATTGTTGCAGGTGATTCCAGTCGTTTGCAGCGGAAAACTGGAAGGAGGTGCGGCCAAAGGAGGTCCGGGCTTTGGGTGTGATGAGGTTGATAAAGTTACTTGAGCGCAGGCTACAGTTTGTGCTGTGAGTTTGATTAGTGACTGTAGTTATAACAGGGTTTTACCAGTGAGGGATTTGTAAATGAATAGAAAAATTTATGAGAAAGTTAAATAAAGTTGGTTAATTTTATAAAGAAAGTAGCTTCCTCAATACCATTGCAACTTTCATACTGGTGCAGAATTTGTGCCAAATCTACAAAGAAAAGGTCTATTTGCTTTCCACCACAAAAAATATGATATCTGCTGCCACATCTGTAATCTGCTCATTCCCCCCTTTTTTAAACAATATCAATATTAGTCATGCTGTGCCAAAAGTGCTCCACAAAAAGAGGTTATTGATTGGCATAACATCCCCATGCTCTCAGAGATGGAGAGTTTAAATTGATTTGAAGTTCAGGATTACTGACCACAAACTTCAAATCTAAAATGGGAACTCAAAAATTCACAGCAGCCAAAAGAAAACAGAAGACCTGGGCATTGTTATAAAAGTGAAGCTGAGACAGAAATGCTCTTCCCCCAACAAAGTTGAACATTTAGTGAAAAAAATAATGATTTACTTGAAAAGTTGATCTCTGTTAATTCAGCTTTTTTTTAGAGGTTAACCAGCTTTCGAAACGTGAAACAGTTTGGGTAGTGGGAAGAGCATATCTAGCTGCCTGATTTTCAGGACAGAAAAGGACTTGCAGACACACACACACACACACACACACACACACACACACACACACACACACACACACACAAACACACACACACACACACACACACACACACAAAACACATAAAAGTGAAATACGCAGAATTTAATGTTAATGTTGCTATTTGTCATTTTTATAATATTCTACTATATACTATGTGGTGTTACAGGTATTATGTTGTGTTTTTCAAATATTGGATCAATGTGTAGTTTTATGATTCCATCCAAATGAAACCTTTGATTCATATCAAATAGGATGGACTCCATTCAAACTGAAATGTATTAAACTAATTTCACCTGGGTTGAATTTTAACATCAGTACCTGAGTAATGAATCACCTTATAGGGGAACTTCGGTCTCCTGACAGAGGATGAAATCAGCAGATGTCATGTGTTTGCACAATGTGTCACAGTTTTATCATCTGTCTGTAGAGTCTCATGTAAAGGATCGAATCACTGGGTTTATCAGTGTGAGAGTATCAGGCCAGGAAAACACCATGATTCATCAAACCTCTGTGTTCACATACACTGCCTTTCCAGATCGTGTTTACACAGTTTTTATTCAAGATTTAGAAAGTGATTAAGAGATTTACAGCAACGAATCCGAGTACAACTCTGTGCTTAGGTTGTGTAATTTTAACCCTTAGTTCCCTTATGTTAATATTGAAAGTAACTACTGTTATTTCTGTTGAAGTTTATCACATCACAGTTACAACAGGATAAACAAATACACATTACAAAATACATGAAACTATAATCAATAAGCAATCAATAGCCAATTTGATGAACTTGGTTTTACTACCTACTGTGGCTTGATTTAGTGGTGTCACTCATGGAATTAATGATGGACAACAGTCCATTTGATACTACTGGCTTTGTTTTGGAAATAGAGGGTGGTTGGCATCACATGCTGCCTGTAAATGGAGTGTAATATCTAGACGCCCTTTCCTAATAACTTCCTGTGGAATCCCCCGACATTCTCACAGCTTTCCGTCATTCCTTTTTTTTTTGTTTTTATGTCATTCTTTGTTAACAACAGAGCAAGAGGAAGAAATGAGCTGCTGGGAGGGTGCAGAAGGAGGCGGTCCTAAGCCTCATCGGATCCAATCAGGGAGCGAGCTGGCCCACGACTTCCTGTGTGATGATGGAAAACTAGATGAATTACCCGGGCCCAAATTCAGATCCCTTAGGCATTTGAGACAGGTAAATTTGGATGCTTTCTGAATAGCTCATTGTGTTGTGCACAATTACAGTGGGGTGAGAAAGTTTGGGCACCCTAAACAAAAATTGTTGTTTTCATCTGTATTTTCTATTTCCTTCAGTGTGGCAGCTTGCTTCCCTCACATCTTATAACTGACCGAAATACAGACATTTTCAGCATGAACACTTATTAATTGAGTTAAATCAGGATGTACAATAAACTCTGAAACAAAATCAGACCGGTGCAAAAGTTTGGGCACCCTTAAACTTTCTTATGTTTGAGCGATGCTAGCAAGCGGCAACCTCCGGTCTGAAACTATGAAGCCCATGCGGAAGTGTTACAAACTGCAATTCATTGAGCATCCGCTTGAGGCTGGCTGCAGAAACACCGGAAACCACATAGACATGAATGGGAAAAAGACAATATTTGCAGCATTAACAAACATGTTTACAGCCTGGTTCAAAAAACGACTTGGTTCTACGTAGCTAATCGGCACACACTGTATGGGGGTGAATTTTTTTCTAACGTGACGGTTCAGAAGATATTAAGATTAAGAGTTTTTGCCCAAATAAGGACATGACTGACTTGACTCCCAGTCGGGAACACAGGGGCTCAAACTCCGCCCCTTTACGTCACACTCTGCCGCTGGAACAGATGGGTGACGTCACGGACACTATGTCCATATTTTATACAGTCTATGGTTGCTAGACAGCCTAAAAAGACTGATTTCCACCTTCTAAACATTGGAATTAGTTCACTGAATCTTCCACAACAAATTCACATACAACATCGACTTTGAGTACTTAGAAAAGCGCTATATATATTCTATGAATTATTATTTAAAGGTTTTGTTTCAGAGTTTATTATACATCCTGATTTAACTCAATAAATAAGTTTTCATGCTGAAAATGTCTGTATTTCTGTTAGTTATAAGATACGTGAGAAGCAAACTGCCACACTGAAGAAAATAGAAAATACAGATGAAAACAACATTTTTTGTTTAGGGTGCCCAAACTTTCGCATCCCACTGTATATTAAATGAACTGTTTAATTAACAGACAACTGATATAATCAAGAAAAGAGGAAGAAAATCTTCGATACTTTACCTACAAAAACATCACAGACATATTTTCTTATTCATCAGATTGTATTCATTATTCGATTTTAGATATGATATGGTTAACTCATACACCATTGCTGTAAGCTGTTATACATCACAGTCTGATTGGTTCTGCAGGTCCTCGGGGCGGCTGAGTTCCGTCAGCTTGTGTGGCACGTGCTCATGGGAAATCAGGTCATATGGAGAGGGGCAGACCCCGGGCTCATTCAATCTGCTTTTATAACGCTCAAGGTGCTTTGCTTTAACTCTGTTCCTTTTTCCTGATTGTTTAGGATACATGGTGTTATTAGGATGTTTGTAAACATATATAAGGACAAATTGTAACATCTCATCCAGTCAGACTTGAGTATTGTGTTGAAAATTGTGTAGCTGGTTGAGTACAGGGATGTTTAACACACTATTGGGCTTATAGATAATGTGTCATCAACAATCCCTGGCTTACATTTAATTTTGATTTCCACATGTCATATTTCATTTGGTTATCTCCCATGAAAAGTGTTTCAGTGTATTTACTGTCTGACAACGCTTACATAAAGACCAACTGTACTTTTGTTCATGGCAAACTTACACTGCTTGGCATTTTCTTTGCCTGGACATGCTCTCTTGAACTGCGATGCAAAATGCAACAACAAGACAGAGCATGCAACTGCAATACAGTTATTTATCCATTTTACTGTTGAGAAGTGTTTGATCACATGATACCAACCCTTTTAGATGCTGCTGATCTTTTTGTGAACTCACTTTTTCCAGTTTTATATGATTTTTTGCATCCTCCTGTTTTGTCCACAAGACACGTATTTAATTGTTATCGAAGGAAAAACACAGGTTTTAAATCTCTTATAAACTTTGTTACTTTAAAGTGTTGCAGTAAGTCATGACAGTGTGGTGCCATAGCTACATATTAGCATATTCAGCAGTCATTTATGGCAATAATTCATCCTGTACTTTTCCATCTGTGATGTGTCATAATGTTTACTAAGTTTACAACTTGAGTCTCTCTTCTGCCTCCCATCAGTCTCTGCTCCCTGTGGGCTGTGTGCGTTCTGTGCCATACAGTGCTCAGTACGAGGAGGCTTACAAATGTAACTTCCTGGGTCTGAGCCCAGATGTGATCATTCCAACACACGTCAGCTCCTCAGGTACAAGAGAGTCTTTGAACTCACGCTGTGATAGCTTGCCCTTACAGGTTAAGGTTTGTATTTGCATATAATTTCTTAATTTCATCCCCTCTGTTTTTTCCTGCAGAGTTTTCCTTACTGGTGGATGTCAGTACAGACAGAAGCTGCCAGATCTCAGCCGTAGGTGAAGACGACATCTCCTCATTTTATCAGTTTACCATCAGCAGTGCCAACACACAGCCCACAGACAAGGGTGAGTGCACATACCTGAGTCTTTTAATAGTCACGGTACATTTGGTTCAACTTCCAGTATCAAAAAACAAAACCAGCCCTTGACTTCCTTCACCTCAATAAAAAGGAATGCTGATTGTTGCCAATGTGGATTTGATTTCGGCAAATACACTTTTAACACAATCCCAGAATATATTTTAGAAATTTTAACGGCATTTGGATCTGAATCAGCATCAAGATGCTCAAAAAGATGAGTTATGCTCACCATTTTACTTCTATTGTATTTCGTTTCATCAAAGTAATAACAGATGTGAATGGGAAAAGTCTAGACATGTCCAATACTCTGGATCTGATTATACATGATGAGCAAACTGCATCTTCTCTACAGCTTTCATTCACATTTGTTCTGCCTACCAGTTTTTCAACTAACACATGGGAAATTGCTTAACCTGTGTGTTTAAGGTACTGAAAGGAAAGAGGAGTTGTACACCTTGGGCTTATCTTTGAACATGTTTTGAGGTTCTAGATATAAAGTGTTCAGGAATTGTTCCATTAGATGGCTTCTGTTGGCAAAGGCTGTAACTTTATCCTTGGAGGCAAATGTGCCTGATCAAAGTACATCAATCAAATGTGCTTGTGTTTGCTACTGACAAGCTCAAATTGTTATTCTACATGCCTGACAACCCACAGAAAAAGTCTCAAGATAAACTTTTTAGATAAGGTAAACCTGACCGAGCTTCTCCAGTATCATGTCCCTGCCAGGACATTGAGATCATCTGGTCAGTTACTATTGGTCACTCCCAAAACGAGGCTTAAAACCAGAGGTGACCGAGCCTTTGTGTATGCTGCCCCTCAGCTCTGGAACAACCTTCCCCAACATATCCGCTCTGCAGGATCAATTGAGGTTTTTAAATCATCTCTAAAGACTCACCTTTTCTCCCTGGCTTTTAATCAAGGTTGAGTGGACATCTGACATAATCTTAATTACATTTTAATTTATTTTATTCTATCTTATTTTACTATATATTTGCACTGTGTTTACATATTTTAGTATTGTATTGTATGTTATGTTTGTCATTTGTGCTGCTTTTGATCTGTACAGCACTTTGGTCAACCCCGGGTGTTTTAAACGTGCTCTATAAATAAAGTTTGAGTTGAGTTGAGTTGAAGATAGGATCCTTTTTAAACCAGAAACAGCCCAAACCTAAAACCACCAGACTCCATTTACAAAAACACAAGTTATACCTCAGTAGTTGCTGGTCTATCACTCCCTTTATCGTTTTTTTTTCTTAATGTTACCCTGATGTGCTTGATCAGAGCTTATTGTTCAAAACACAATTATCAAAAACAAACTTAACACGCCAGTCAAACAATGCAGCAGACGAGCAGATGTGTATGTACAAGGAGGAAAGTTACTGTTTTTGTCAGAGTAGTTTGGCAGCTTTGAGGAGCAATGTAGCAACTTTCCTCCTGAAAAAAGGATCCTGCCTTAATCCTTGTTTAGCAGTAAATACATAAGTTTGTCATTAAACAATAAAATTATGATTTAATGATGAACTCTCAAACCATCTGGTTCCAGGTCCCACGTTACTGAACAAGCTTGAGGTAGCCCTGTCCAACGAGAACCTATCTGTGGACGTCGTGTCTCACTGCCTGCTGTGTCTGAAGGAGGAGTGGATGAAGTAAGTAATCATCTTTAAAGAAGACCACCTGTGGGCTTTAGTGAGATTTCACCATTTCAAAGTTACTCCTCTGTCTTTCAGTAAGGTCAAAGTGCTGTTCAAGTTCTCCAAAGTGGACGGACGGGGGAGGGAGGACACCCAGAAAGTTCTGGCCCTTCTGGGGGCCACAGGGACCGGCGAGGAGGACAATGTCAGACTGCTAAAGTTCTGGATGACTGGACTCAGCAAAACATACAAAAGTCATCTAATGACGGCCGTGCGTGGAGGGGAGAGGAGCCCCAGCCAGTGAAAAAGAGAGGGGGGGAGGCAGAGGGGTGAAGAAAGAGGGCCTGAAAACAGGAGGAAATACTAAAGAAGGGAAAGTGAAAGCAGGGTTGTTTTCATCATTGCCTGTTTTGTGTAGCTGTGACTTTTTGTAGAAAGAAGGAGAAATGTGAATGGATGACAGGAATTCTTTGGCTCATTCATTCTTTCTTTTTAGGTGAGGGGAAATCTACTGTTAATAACCCTAATTATTCTGCTGCTCAGATTAACACATGCGGCCAGTTAGGATAATGTTTGCTTTTGTTTGTCAAAGGGAATTATTGTTAGAAGGCCATTTAAAATTAATATGACTATTTTTAACTTATTAAACAGACTTTGCACTTTCTTCATCTTTTTGCTGATGTTTTTAAATGAAATAAATGACTGTGAACTGTCACTGGCATCCTTCTGTTTTTCATTCCACACTTGGCTCCATCTTGTGGCTAACCGGGGGAAAAAAGAGGGAATGAGAGTGATTAAGAGGAGCAGAGCAGCTTTTCTCCGCCTTTTTTGTACTCACTTGTTTAAGTGGCCGTCAGCCAAAGAGCCCCAAGTGGTGTAAGACAACACTTTTTAAGGTTTTCTTCTGTCTTGAAATGTACAAAATGGTTGCATAACACTGCCTCACTCCAGCACAGCAGACCACATCAGCAGGATTTCAGCTTCTTAATGAGCCAGCCGCACACTGATCCACTATAAAGCAGAGTTTTTTCATACCTCAGTTATTTGAGCGTGTCGCTTTGCTGAAGCATGCAGACTTAAGTCAATAAAACTCAGTAACATACGGCTTTGTTTAGAAAGGAAGGCTGCTTTATTATCTTGACCCATACCTATGGAGTGATTACGTGAGGAAAAAAACAAGAGTTTCAGCTCACTCTGAATGAAGTGGGTAACCACTGACTCTGACTGCAGCTATTCTTGTAATACAATTTCCAAAACATTGTTAGCATACTGCTGAGTCCTCATAGATTTGACTTTTTTATTGTTATGGTTCTCTGTAACTTTCTCAAATCTGGATTTCATTTTGCAAGTTGCACAAATAGAAGCAAAAACATAATTTGCAGCAGCACCACAAATGAGTTACACATTAAGTCTCCTCAGCATGCAAGTAGTATGAAACAGGAAGTCAGACTGGATATTTATACCCGTCCTCAAAAGATAAAGTGTAGGTGAAGAGGTTTCGAGTTGATGATGCCCCTGGGAGCATTAATCTCACTGCTGCTCTCTCGTTTCCTTTTCGTTTTGAGAAGAGAGGGGACTTTGGGAAACTGTTGCTGTCTTTGGCTTGTGTTCAAAAAGGGACACATAGAAGAACAATTTGTCTTTGATTTGTAGGAACTACTTTGCTGTCCTTCCTTTTATGAGTAATTAACACCTCCTCTAACATCTAACAGGACACCAAAACATAATGAGACTTCACATAACCTGGGGGGACATTATGATGACAGCTGTGCACAATATTAGACCTCACAATCAACACCATCCACCTCTGTGCAGCCCGCCTCAACAGTAATGACTAAAGGAAGCTGTCACACATGGGATGACTTGCAAGTTCTGACAACACGGTGTTGCAACCGTGTTTGTTAAGGAATGTGCTCTTTAAAAAATAGAAAGAAAGATCATGTGATGATTAAACAGGATGGATAAGGAACAGGGGATCCGAGGGCGCAGAGGTGTGGGGGAGAGTCCAAATGAAAAACATACGCTCCAAGTGCATGACTAAGCCTCCTTGGGCCTGGTTTGGAGGAGGGGAGGGAGGGGAGGAGAATGGGGGTAAGAAGGAATGTGGGGAGCAAAGGGGGGGGGGAGGGGGCCGGGTCAGTCAATAGTGAGGTAAAACGTGTGGTGGTGGGAGTGGCCGAGACTTAAAGGGAGCAGACAAGCAATACAGCCTAGCACTTTCACTTTGAGCCGAGTGAGGATACACAGAGTGGCCAGAGGGAGAGAGAGAGAGGGGAAGAGGAGGCCAGAGTCTCTCCTGCTTTATCCATTGACCAGCTGCGAGAGAGAGGGGGGTGATTTAAATTAGGCTGTTCAGGAAGATTCTAGGTCAGTGGTGAGAGAGAAGGGAAAGGGAAAGAGATATAGGAACAAAAAAGGACAAAACAACAAAAGCTTTCATAGGGAAAAGGCTGCAGCCACTCAGGCTTAAGTGGGAAAATCCAAAGTGAGAGAGCAGGATGGCGTGAGAGGATAAATGAGGCATTTTTGTGGAAAGTACCAAAGGAACTCTAAAGGACAGAGTGCATAAGGGATGTCAACAAGAAGACTGAAAATCAAGCTGTGAAAAGAGGAGACGCAGCAGCAGCGCACTCAGTGTCAAAGACCTCAAGATACGACAGAGAAGGAAACTTTGCCTTTCACAGACTGACACAGAAACCCCCTGTCTGCAGAGTGACTGCCGTCAACACGAAGAAATGGAGAAGTGTCCCTTCTTAGAAAGATAAAAAGGATGTCACTGCCAGGTGAGAAACTGCAAGAAGTGCATGTCATTGCTCTTTGCAAACTTTCTTATGAAATATTAGATTATAACAACTAGTTGCTCTTGAAGTTTGAAAGCTGAATTAACCTGATTTATTTTCAACCGTTACTTTAGCATTTCCAGTGTTCTTATTTAATCAGAGGTGTTGCAACAACAGGCAACATTTCATGATGTTTTCTCTGCAGAAAAACCTAATTGAGGCAGGATGTGATGTAATGTTTCTTAGTGAGTATGCAGTGTGAACAAGCAACAAAACCACAGAAAGTTTCCATCAATTATCTGAACGTGGTCTGTCTATTCTTTTTCTTACTCATGCCTCTGTCAGTTTTGCTGTTGCTATCACTCTTGACTGTCCAATGTGGTGGATGTGACTTTGACTGGGAAGGCGTGAAAAACATTAAAACGACCATCGACTCTAATCCAACTGGATTTGTAAGTTGAGAACATTTGATGCTGTTTATGATGTTATGTAGACCATATGGTGCTTCTCAAGTAAAAATAATCCTCTCTCTAGTCTGTACAAATGACACATTCAAATAAAATTGCCAAGTGTACTATCCTTTAAAAGCCCAATCACTTACTGAGCTCCTTTAGATGTTAAGAAAGGGGAAGATTTGAATAACAAAACAAAATATAGTTATAATTTATTAGCTGTAATCTAATATCTGTAAAGTTCTATGATGATCATGCATCATTTTAAACTAATTCATGATTAAATTAAATTCAGTATGTAGTATACATGCTAACTTATTTAATCATTTGAGGGTTTGTTCTTATTTTTTCTATTTCATTTTCTCTTTCAGCGAAAAGTATTTCCAAAAAATTACTATGTCGTGCATCACTACACAAGAAGCATGCTGTGTGACACTGATCCGGTGAGTGTATTATCAGATAAAAACTGTGGAAGAGAGTTTGACATGCAATGAGTGGATCCTATATTTAGAAGTGTTCAGTTTTTCCCATCTTTACCTATTTCAGACATATCAACTTTGTCTTCTTCGGTCTTCTTATTTTTGTGTGTAGCAAATAATTGATGTTTTATGTTGCCCCCAGTCTTGCTTATTTAATGAGTAATGGATGTGGTTTTAGTGGTGGTTTGTCACATGTTTTGCATGTTAAACTTAACTTTGGTGTTGTTGTTTTACAATTTCCCTGCAGTGCTGTGTGTTCCCTGCTGCAGTTGTCCTCCTGGACTCCTGGCATGTGCTCCTTAAAAACCTCTGGGATGAGCACCTAAATCACTCCCTCATCCTGGATCTGAAGCAGACACTGGATAAAATTATAAAGAGAAACAAAAATACAGAGGTGAGGTTCCCATTCTTATAGTACTCAACTTAATACTTTGCTTTACTTTGTTGACGAAATAGGGCCAGCTCTGCTTTATTAATGTGTTTTACACCCAGTGCACTAATACACATGTTCATATAATGTGTTTTAATTCAAATGACAGTACACTAACATATGTGTTCTTAATCAATCAATCAAGCTTTAATTATAAAGCACCTTTCATTCAAATCAAATGCAACCCAAAGTGCTTTACAGGGATTGAAAAACAAGAAAGAAGCAGAAATAAAACCATGGCAAGACATATGAGGGGAAGATAATAATAATGATAATAATAAAAAATAATAAGAATACAAATTAAAAATAAGAACAACATAAAATAAAATAGAGACTAATGCACACCAAAAATTAAACATGTGTAATTAAAATAAGTTAAAGCATCAAAATTAAGAATAAAAATAGTTAAAATGAGAATTGAAAAATAAAACTAAGACTAAAAATATCTATAAAACTGAGTAGATAAATAAAAATTAAATAAATGAAAGCATCTCACCTCATGTGGATGATATTGATTTGCTCCTTGTTTTCTTGTACCAGAGGTTCCAGGAGGAGACGGACCTGGGCCAGTTCTCCACATTATCTTCCCCTCCTGAAGAACTCCTCAAGCTCACATCTGAACTTTTCACTCGCTGGCTCCATGATGGGTGCTCACCTGAGATTGAAACGTGCTCCTTGCCCACGTTGCCCCCCTCTGTGGAGAGGAAGGACTACGGTCCCTCGAGGGCCAGACTGTTGACCACCCGAGCCATCAGCAGTGAAGAGGACGCCCAGCCTGACAGGATGATAGACATTACACAGCTGCCGTCCAGCGGTGGCCCTGCAGCCTCGTCATCATTATACGCTCCCGTCTGGAGCCCTCTGCTATTCAGACTGTACTGGGGGCTGCTGCCATAGTTACTAAAAGGATCTTTTTTTAAGCTGCACACAAAATGCAAAGACATTTCCTGGCACTGAATGTTTGTTTCTGAGATGTGTGTGTCTATATGTTTGAATGCAGTAAGCTTTTTTATTTGAAGTGACATGCACAGGGTGCATTTAATGTCCAAAGCTAGTCCACATAGCTGCGTTCACTGCCCAGAAGTGCTCTGTAACAAATGATATCACACACATATAAACCTATAGCCATCGTCTTTGGAGCTAGCTACAAGCTAAAGCTAGCTATGCTCTGTATGCTAACAAGTCCAGATAAAGCCAATGCACATAAGCCATCGTCTATTGATGTGGAATTCATCACTGTTTACAATGAATTTTATGTAAATGTAAAATATTACATTCTATGGGTGTTTACTTTTGTACATAATTTTAAATTAAAGACATTTAGATATACATTGATTTTGGTTGAACTTTTTAAGGGTTGTAAAAGCTGCATTTATTGTGGTTTTTGCTGCTATTAGTGATGAAAGATTATTCAAGTATAACATTTCAGTAGGAGTTTAGCTACTTTAATTATTTACAATATTTTGTACTGATAAATCACATATTTTCACAGGGATGCCAGTAGATTAATCTGCCGGCCTATATGGTTACTTTACAGATATAATGTATGATCATAAATGAAATGAGTATTTAAATCTCCCACACTACAACAGGTTCCCTTTACCATACTCACCAAATAGAATCACAATAATTTAGCAATCAAAGGGACTAAATTCTGTTTTGCTTTTTGTACTTCAGCCTTTTTAATCTAATTTTTTTATGTTTATTTTCTCATACTTTTACTTCAGTATAGTTTTGATTGCTATACTTTTATTTTTTGAAGTACATGACATGTTTTTAACACTTGCTAAAGCAAAAGCAGTGTCTTCTTCTGTTCGTCAGTTAGTCACTTCAATATTTATATTTTATTCCCATCTGTTAATCGAGCTTATGTTTTTTTTGCATTCCAGTAACACCACTCACAGTTTATACTGGATCCATGTGAGCTCAACCATCACCGCGGTCTCTAAAAAAGTCATCCACAGTGTTCAAATCCTTCACAACTATTTTCCAACTTTGATAAACAGTGAAAGATGAGTTGCAGATGAGAGAGGAATGCGCTCTGGATGGGAAAGGACTCCAGGGATGTTCTGACTTCTGTCAAGATCTGCACAAGGAATAAAAGGGAACCATTTGCTGCTCACACTTGCCCCTGCTTGTAAACGCCCACGCATGTTATGTGCACCATTGTCCTCATTGGATCCTCCTGCAAGTTTCATAATCCTGAAAACACAGACCCAGACATTTTGCCCAGGACAGGATGGGAAAGAGTTTTGGATTGCACTTCAGTCTTTTAAAAACTGACCATTTTCTGCAGAATTTCTGTCATGATTGTTGGGGATGAGTCAGGCATGACACAGCATGAATGCAAATAACAGGAGTTATATAATCATTGGACTAAAAGAGTAATTTGGAAAAATTGAGAAAACTAAAGTCCAACAAAATCCTTGTGTATTAGCAGGGGCACATCCAGACTTTTTTGGCTAGGGGGGCTCAACTTGGGCTCTGATTTATACAGGGGTGGCATGTAGCTAGTTTTTGTTCATTCACACACAAATTGTGTTTGTTTGCCCTTTCTATATATATTAATCACATCTACTTTACTTACCTTAAGTAACGAAAATATGTTGCATTCCTGTGTATATTTATCAACTTTTAAAAACATTATTGCAAAATGTAAATCTCAGCTCAACTCAATGTCTTTAAGTCCCAATTTTAAGTACCGACAAATGGAAATGTGCAACACTGAAATTAAAAGAAAGCCTGTAGCAGCCTGTTGCAATTCAGCCTAAGTAACTGGTTTTAACTCAAGTCCTGCCTCTGAAAATCAAACAGGCAATAAGAGTTAGGGATTATATTGTTGGCACCTGTGGTGGCCAATCAGATTTCAAGGGAGATCAATGCTACTTCTTGTCCCCATCTGAAACCGTCCCTGCAACTTAAAATGGAAATGATTAATTGTATTCTTCAAAAGACTTATGTTCTCTGGGGAGTGAGAGAACATTGAACATCCACTTAACTCAGGCTGGGTTCACAGTTATGTTTCAGAAACATAGTTTGTGCAATTTCCTACACAAATATTTGTAAGTCTGAGTTTTCCTGGCAGCAGGGATCTAAGCGAGAGACAAGCCAACTGAATTCCCGTAAATGGAGGGAGAGACAGGGAGAGAGGGGAAAGAGGGAGAGACCAGGGAGAGACAGGGGAGGGAGGGCGAGTGAGTGCAGGGTGTTTAAACCACGTGGCCGCTCAGCATACCGGAAGTAAGCAAACTCTTCCAACATGTCTGCGCCCGATGAAGACACGTTTGCCGAGGAAGGACCCGAGATGGAGGAGATGGACGAAGCAGGCAGCGATGACGATGAAGGAGAAGATATGGATGAAGAAGGCGAGGATGGAAACGGAGAGAAGAAGGTTTACGTCCCCGGGATCGAGCCACTTAAGCCCGGAGAAGAGTTAGAGATGGACCGGTCCGCTTACCGCATGTACCATGAGTGCCAAACAGGCAAGTTTGAGCCGCTCAAGTTACCCAATGAATACATCTATTTTTGCCACTATGTACAGTTACAGTAGCTCCAATGTGAATACACGAACTGTGTTTTGTTGTTTGTGTTTAGGTGCTCCGTGTCTGAGCTTTGACGTGTTGAGAGATGGGGACGGAGATGGCAGGGAGCAATTCCCTCACTCCATGCTGTTGTGTGCAGGCACACAGGCAGACACAGCAATGAGCAACAGGTACACACCTCCACTCTGCATACAGATTATACATGTTGACCATGCAAGGAGGATCGAGGAGATTTAACTTACTCAGAGCAGGCTCTAACCGACTTGGTGCCCTAGGCAATATTTTAACTGGTGCCCCTTGTATTGTAACCAACTCCACCAACAATCACATCACATATACACTGAAAGGCAACTGACATACAGCTTTATGTTTTACACATCTTCTTATTTTAAAAGAACATTAATAAAATGGTAACAACACTGATTTTTAAGCAGGAAAAAAAACACAATTTCAAAGTACATAATGTAATAGTAGAAGAATTTATTCAGTCATTATATAACACAATAATTTTCAAAGTTCAGACACTGATTGATAGATAGATAGATAGATAGATAGATAGATAGATAGATAGATAGATAGATAGATTTTTATTTGGCCTTAATAAGGCGATTTGTTGTCACCGTCTGTACAAGAATGCATGTATAAAACAGAAATAACAATAAACATCCACCCAGCCTCACAACAATGGTGCACATCATCCCACATATAAACACACTGGACACATGAACACACCGGACACATATAAACACACCGGACACATATAAACACACCGGACACATATACACACACTGGACACATATAAACACACCTGACACATATACACACACCGGACACATATAAACACATATGAACACACCGGACACATATATACACACTGGACACATATAAACACACTGGACACATATAAACACATCGGACACATATATGCAAACCGGACAAATATAAACACACCGGACACATATAAACACATATGAACACACCGGACACATATAAACACACCGGACACATTATATGGGCATGTTATTTAGCTGAGCTATGGCCGACGGGACAAAGATTCTGCCAAACCGGGCTCGCCTACAGTATGGGGACAAAGCAACAGTAATATATTAAGTGATGATTGAAAAGGCAGAAGCAAAATGCTTATTTAAGCCGAACCTACATTTTCTATTTAATTAAGCTAACAGCTTCAAAGGTGTGAAGAAAACAACAAAAACAAAACATAGACAAGTAAATCATGAACACTTAAAGACTTTAAGAACTGCTTTGGAAACCTTTTTTTTTTTTTTTTTTTTTTTTTAAACATAGATGAATCACAAGCTTTTAAATGTTTACTGGCATCAGTCCTCAATTTAACCCAAAATTAAATTAGATGAAACAATATTATTTTTCCTTTTATCTTCAAATTTTCTTCCTCACTCATTTAGCTGCGCCCTCTATGGACAGACGGCGCCCCTATCATTTGCCTAAACTGTCTATGCCCCTGAACTTACTGTCATTAAAAAACAGTATGCATATAAATGTAAATGAACAGTTACATTTACTCAATTAGAAATGGACCAAGATTAAAAAATACTAAATGGATATGAATAATCAGCACAAATAAGTATGTACAAATTTGATTAACGCAGCATTATGTCACAATCACTACAACATATAAAACCCTGAATTCAGGTAAGCAAAAACTCTCCCAAAAGGACTAATGACTAATGAAAAATATAATGTAATCCTTAACACAAAATAGAATATAAATCATTTTGTATAAGTGGAATAGACAAAAGGTAAATTGGACACTATGGACAGTCATGATGACAGCACTGTACTTATGAAACCCCCAAAAGGAATGAAGAATACAAGCAACCTTCAGGTGTCACTAAACAACCTTGAAAAATACCGACTACACTGTCACAAAGAGGAAAAGCTGAGGCAAACCATTTAGGCTGACAAGATAAAGGAAGCCAACAGTTGGAGAGGAAAACAAGAGCTTTTACTTTCCTTGTTTTGTAGTCCCTCTAACCTGAGATGCAAGCAGAGGGCACAAGGACAAAATAGTTCAGACAACATACACTTAACAAATTGGGGCATCTGTACCAAGGTGCATTCGTTCTGAGGCAAAATGTAGCACAGCTGCAATGTCTGTCTGTTCTGTTTTCAAAGCCAGTAGCTGGATTTTGGGAAGAGAATATATAGAAAATCTACTACTACTACTACTAATAATAATAATAATAATATTTACACCAATAATTCATCAAATCATACATAAACCTACAAATTTGAATAATTTGACAATATTATCCGTAGTGCTCCTCGAGAGATGGATGCCTTAAAGATTTTGTTTTAGTTTTAAGCTAATATAGATTTTTGTCCCAAAAAGTCTTAAATTTAACATAAAAACTATGTTTGCAAGAGACTGAAGCAACCTGACTATGTGAATGTGATGTTTGTCTGAGAGACACTACAGTTCAGTACGTTTTAACTGTTACTATTGTTCGACTCTACATTAAAGTTTATGGACATACTTGATATTTTAAAGAGCAGAAGATTCTCACTCTCCAGTACAATTAAGGCAGTTACAGAACAAAAGTAACAAAGGAATATTCAGAGGGGACTCCATTTACAATGTTGTTAACAAGCAGAAAGTATAAATAATATTTTATTTTAATTTGAAGAGCTGAAATGCAGTAAAACTGCATTTGAGCTGTAACTTTGTGTGGGAGCATTTTTGTTGCAGAGTTGATGTCAGTGGTAGAAAACACAAACAATACAAACTTAAAAAGTTAATATTTCAAATGTAAGGGTAAGAATTGAGGAACATTAAAAAAACAGAAGCTGTTTTTGCAGTTTTATTTCTGTGATGACATCATGACAGCATGAAAACATAATTTTCCTCGTACGGAACACTTAAAGGGTCGTCTAAAGGGGGGTGGAAAATGTTGCAGATTTTTTATGGCCATGTTAGATTCTTCAGTTTCAAGTAGTTTGCTATCATCTGCATGCTCTGAAATAATAGTTTCAAATCAGCACTGTGCCCTGGTACAAGGTAAAGAGACAGTCAAGTTGTCATCTACATCCTAATCAAGTACACACTTCCTTGCAGACTTCTTGTCATGCGCATGCACAACCTTCATGGAACAGAGAAAGAAAAGGAGGGAGAAGAAAGCAGTGAAGAAGAAAGTGATAACGATGAGGAGGATGAAGATAAGAAGCCACAGATGGAACTGGCCATGATGCCTCACTATGGAGGGATTAATAGAGTCAGAGTATGTTATGTACCATTTTCCTAAATTCCTAACATACATCTTGTCTTCTAAATAAAAGGCCTTACAGGTTAATGTCCCTGAGTACTGATTGTCCTCTCATTTTTTCAGGTGACTCAGCGTGGAAAGCAGTCACTGGCTGCTGTCTGGTCTGAGAAGGGACAGGTGGAGATATTTGACCTCCAACCTCAGCTGGAGGCCGTCCACAACTCTGCTGCCATGGCAGCTTTTGTCGCTCAGCAGAAGGAAGCTACAGCTCTATTCAGTTTCTCAGGACACATGACTGAAGGCTTTGCTATAGATTGGTCACCTACAGTGCCAGGTAATTATGTACCTGTTCCTCAGTTGTAAAAAAGACTAAATGCTGCATACATGACTTATGCACGTCTCAGGTTTTGTGGCAGGTTATTTTCTTATGACACATTAAACAACATAAAAGCACTGCCTACTCGCCAGGCAAATCTCTTAAACATTGCACCACCAGTAAAAGATCTTTTAGGGTTTTGTGGTGCACACATGAGTGAGGGTTCAAAGAGCAGAAAAGGCTTTTGGCTTTCCATAATAATGATACCATCCTATGACTTAGTCTGATTGAAGCACTTGAGCTTTGTACTTTTTAAAGTACAAGGATATAAAAGTAGCCCTTCTTACCTGTTTGAATGATGTTTTTATATTTCTGTTTTATGTGACTGTTTGACTTTACTGGATTTCAGCTGAAAGTAGACGGCTAAAGCTGCCATAAAAGACATAGAAATACTGAAGCAGCACATTCCTTTCATACAAAGATGTTATTTAAGGCTACTTTGCCAACTTGTAGTAATATTCAAAGCACTTTAACTTGTGCATCCACACAGACATGATTCTTGACAGCTGTCGTTCCTGCATTAAGCTTCTGCAAATATGTTGCTTAATTCCTTGATAAAGTGTAACTTTCCCTGTTTTTCAAATAGCATTGTTTCTTCTTTGAAAATGTGCCGCTCTGCTGACAGCAGTCATTTTGATTATTGTGGCTGGACATGTGCAGCAAACAACACTCTTTTTATGTAAACATGCTCATGGCTGGATGAAGAGGCCTTGGGTTGACCTATAGAGTTAATAAACACTGTCATGTGACCCCTTAGAATGATTACTTAGTCAAGCCAGATAATGAAAAGATATCCTGGGTATGTTGAACTGGCTTCATAGCACAGGCCTCAGGCCAACTGTGCAAAGTGAAAGTAACATTAGAAGAACTGTGTGTACTCGATGTACAGGTCGGTCACTCTGTCACTTCAGCATCAGAGATTTCTGTGCAAGTTTTCAACTGCAACAGTTTAATGCCAACGATGACCAAATCTAATAGTATCAAAACATCTTGAATTGTGGTTTTAATAAAAATATATGCATGCAAATGAAATGCTCGATGGCCAACAGTTAAGCTTTTAGTATCCTGCACCTTCAAGCACTTTAATCCAGATCCTGAGAGCACCACAATTACTTTACTCAGCCTATGGAACAGGTTGTTTAAAAAACCAAGTTTCACTGAGACTAACCAGAGTTCCTTTGCTGAACATACAAGACACAAACAAACAAAAATAATTCATTTTGCTAATATATACAAAGAATCCAGTCGGAACAGTTCAAGGTGGAGCAGTTCAGAGAGGGGCCCTCATCAGCATGACTATTTGTGAACAAGGACAGAAAACCAAAATGGAGAAAGAGACATGACATCAAAAGGGTTGTTTAAAATATTTCACCATTAAATTTCAAATACTTTATTTTAGATAAGTTACATTTCACAAAAGGTGAGAAAAATCTGATTAATAGACATTTAGGGTTAAAACATCTCAAGTGTTTTGCGTGTTCTTTATTATCAGGTCGTCTTGTCAGCGGTGACTGCAAAAAGAACATCCACGTCTGGGAACCACGAGAGGGCGGGACTTCATGGCAGATCGACCAACGGCCTTTCAGCTCCCACAGCAAGTCTGTGGAGGATCTGCAGTGGTCACCCACAGAAGCTACGGTATGTTAGCAGGAAAATGATGGTGTAATAGGTCAGACTGAGGCCCTGTGTTTTTTTTTTTAAACAATATCTTTATTGACTTTTCCATGTACATTGTGCATTATACAGACATAAATATTACATTATCATTTTGTATTATTTTCTCCCAAACTAACAAATCACCCCTTCCCACCCACATTCATCTCTCTCTCAAAGTCTGTTAAACACACAAGACAGAATCTCTATTTCATTTAAAGGTACCTTGAATAAAGTAAAATATACATACACATACACAAGAATGTAAGTTACACCAGTTCTCATCGTCTTCATCATTTTTCTGGGATCTACCACAAGTCCGTATAAGTATCTCAGTCTTGGTTTTCAGCCTGTAAAAGCCCTCCTATATCTCCGCTTGTAATATAATCTATTAAATGGTTTCCAGATTCCCTCATAGACTGTTAATTTGTTTTTCAAGGTATATGTTATTCTCTCCATTGACATACATTGTGCCATATTTCTAATCCCAGTACCGATTGTAGGTGCTTCAGTTTTCTTCCATTTAAAGGCCAATGTTTGTTTTGCTTGCAGTATAGCAAAATCAATAAACTTGCATTGCTTGATTCTCAAATTAAGACCACTCGGATACACGTGTAACAAGATCATCTTGGAGTCTACTGGAATGGTTACTGACAAAATAGTACTGACATTATTGATCATCTCCCTCCAGAAGTTCCTAACTCTGTCACACTCCCAAATGCAGTGTATAAAGGTGTCTTGAGCATCTTTACATTTAAAGCAACTGTCAGGTATATTGCTGTTATATTTATTCAATTTGACATACATTCATACATTACATAAGTCCGCATTAACCAATTATATTGAAGTAATTTTAAGTTTGTGTTAGCTGTTTGGGTCTGAGCCTTCTCACAGGTTATGTTCCAGCTATCAACTGAAATATCCTCCTGAGGCACTGTGTTAAGTAAACATGGGCATTATGTCCTCTCCCCACTGACCAGAATGGTGCCTTAAAAGTTGGATGATTTATATGAAGAGAATAAGAGTCTTCACAGGGATGTCAGAGCTTGCCAGCTCACCGGTGCATTACAGGTGTTTGGATTGCAACCCAGCAGGGTGTGTGAGGGGAATGAATGTTTGGAATGAATAAAGTAGGTTTAAAGTGAGGTTTAAAACACCACCTGTGTGTTCAACTATGTGCAATCACAGACCTAAATATGAAAGTTATGTGTTCACGCTAGAACTATTCAGTCACCAAACTAGTCCATGGTATGTGGTTTGGAATCCTGCAGCCTGTTTGGGTATGTTATCTTTTTACTTATATGAGCGCACAGAGAATTTGCATTTTGTCATGCTTACTTGTGCACCCTAACTGATGTTGACTTTATTTTGCAATGCAGCAAGGAAGGACAACTGCATTAAATACAGATCAAGTCTCAAGCACTCCTCCCCAACAGTTAAAATAGTTGTGCTAGAAACAGTAGTGTCATTTTTTTCTTGTTTTGTGTATATTTGTTCACATCTCAGATTTATATCTCAAGAAACTGTTCTTTCCTGTTTGCCTCAGGTTTTTGCATCGTGTTCAGTGGATCAGTCTATTCGTGTCTGGGATATCCGTGCACCACCAAACTCAATGCTTTCAGCCAATGAAGCCCACTCCTCAGATGTCAATGTGATCAGCTGGAACAGAAGTGAACCCTTCCTCCTGTCAGGAGGAGACGATGGGCTTCTGAAAGTCTGGGACCTGCGTCAGTTCAAGGTATGGTCTAATTTGTTTTGTTAAATAACTTCGTTCTTAATGATACAGCTCATTCAGAGTCATTCATTTGTTCCCGTACAGCTGTGAATCATAGCTTGTTGATGTATGACGGCGAGTGATGATGTTACTGTTTTGTCTCTGTGTGTCATCACAACATAATAACCCCCATTAAAGCCGCAAGACAAACAGTGTTGAGCCCTTTCTGTATTACGCCATCGCTTAATCAAACACCACCACAGTCGAGCAGCTCCACCTAACTATTAACATTTGTTCCCTATTGTACATGTAACATGGTGGTGTGTTGTTACCGCACCCACTTAACTCCTGATACAGGAACCTATTTTTAATCTACACTTAACATGTTCCTGAAGCTGGTTACAAATGTACATGTTGATAAGGGAACATGTTTAGATTGATACTTTCATATCCTGAAACTGTTTGTGATTAAACAAGCATCCCATCTAAAAGCTCCTCTTGTTCCACCTCTACCTGTAGACTGGGCGACCTGTGGCGAACTTCAAACAGCACAGTGCTCCCGTCACATCTGTGGAGTGGAGCCCCGTGGACTCAAGCGTGTTTGCCGCCTCCGGCGCAGATGATGTCGTCAGCCAGTGGGATCTGTCTGTGGAGTCATGTGATGTGGGTGCCAGGGTGGAGGGGGTGAAAGACTTACCCCCTCAGCTGCTGTTCCTGCACCAGGGTCAGTCAGAGATCAAGGAGATCCACTGGCACCCACAGATCCCTGGAGTGATGATCTCCACGGCGTTGTCAGGGTTTAATGTGTACAGGACGATATCTGTGTAGCCCGTTTGTGTGTTTAAGAGAACACAGAAGACAACACACGTGTTATGATCTGTAATTCCCAGTATGTTCAATAATGTATATAACCAAACTGTGTAGTTAATACATTCTCTCTCTTATTGGCCAACAGGGAGCCAAAATGTGTGCAAATCTTTAAGATTCTGTATGTTTTACAGATACATAAAATATTTTAAGCATTCTTTATCTCATGCTTAAAATAAAAGTTTAAATCCTTGTGTTTTTAAATGGTATTTGTGATTTGCTCGGTTTGTTATCCCCATAATGGAGGAAAGCACATAATGTCTTTATTTTAAGTAGTGGTTATACAAAATAGTCCAGGCCCTAAGGATCTTCATATTCCCAGTGAACACTTTCCCCTTGTACTCTGGTCTTGCCCTGAAAACATTTCTAAAGAAAAAAAAAAGAATCCAAGCCAAGGCGGGTGAATATTTAAATATCCCAATGACTGTTTTATTGTTCTCACTTTAATCCTTTTTAAACCATGGGATTAAAAGATATGTTCCAACCAGCATTTTCATCAGATGAGCAGAATGATCTCTCTCTTACAGCATTGTGTAATAAAATACGTCTTCAATGAAGTCAACTGTAAAAGCCAGAGACGTGCAAAAATAAACCGCTGGTCTTAATTTACAATCGACCAATAATATTCCCATGATTGTCTGAGCATTAAGGTACAAGCCCAAAAGCAAAAAGAAACTCTTTGGTATGTTTAAACATGCTAAATAACTGCATTAAGAAAAAAGATCTGATTTGGTGTGAACAAAAGACAGTCACATTGCTATATCTGGAATGTGACAGATTCACAGTATTTAACTTTTATTTTCTCACAAAGTCTCTGGGAACCATTTATGAAGCTTAACACAAAGAAGAAATGAAGACTGTAATAAACATGCATATGAGATATAACTATTAAGACATGGATAAGGCACAAGGTACATTAATGTAAGCATAAAACTCTATTTAAGGCAGTAAATGTCCAGCTCACAACACATGTTGTGTGCCCTTAAGACAGCAAATGTAAGACACAGGAACTTTACAAAGCAAGCATTATTAATTTCACCAAAATCAATCTTTCACTGAGCCTCAGTTTCATAGAGAAACATCCAGATCAACATACTGCATCAAAGTGCTACGAACCTTTCATCTCTGTTACCTAGATTACACATTGAATTGTCTTCTGCAAATCTGTTACCCATGCAGATAAAACGAAAATGTCTTTTCCAGTAGAGCAACATCGTCAAACTGTGAATCTTCCACTGAGTCTTAGAAAAAAATCCAGCTTGCATTCTTTTTGGGTCTCCCATTCAAAGGATACTGAAGTAATGACTTAAAGAAAATACAGTATGCTTGATTTATTTGACAGCAAAGATTTGTTTCAAGGGGCGACTGTACCTGTCCCCTATAGACCGATTTCATCATCAAACTCATCTTCAAATGTGTAGCCCCGTCCCTCCCCCTCCTCCTCCTCTGAATCAGTCACTGAGTGGCAGCTGTCAACCCTCCTCCTGTCCAATGAGGTCTCTCCTTCATACTCTGAGCTGTGAGATGAGGCAGGACTAGGCGGCAGATCTACTCTGTGATTGGTGAACTCAGTTTCACCTCCACCTCCTACACTCTCAAGCCTCTCACCCTCAACCCTTGTTGGACTATGAACCTCCAGCTGATCTTCATCCTGGAAATCGAACCCCTGACCCTCATCCTCTTCAGATGCGTGGCGAATGATCTCCTCACGTTTGTCACTGAATCGCACTTTTGGTCGTAACCCCTTTGGCTTGATCCCATTCCCATCTGGTATCCTGCTGTCTCCCACCTGGTTCTCATCCAAACCAACCAAGTCCTTCCCGTTCAGCTCGTTCTGCATGTTCACAGACGTCTCGGTGGGGCCTTTTCCCAGCTTTGAGCCCACCAAGGAGGGGCCATTTTTGGGACTGAACACATCCTCCTCATTGGAGTCAAGCCCAATACTATCCATCACTCCTAGTACATCCCCCATCATGGACGGGCCCAGATCCAGGTCCAGGTCGAATGAAGACACTGACTCGGAGTGCTGAAGCTCAGTGTTCTGTGGGCTTCCAGAAGCATCCATGTGAACATCACTGTGGTTGACCATCACCTCAGGCTGAGCTTCATTTCCTGTACACCCCGGGTCATTGCTGGCCTGGCCCGGGCCAAGGGTGGACAGGAAAGACGTGTCGCCAAAGGCGTCGCCTCCCCTCCCAATGTGCATGGTGTGGCGAAAGTCACCCAATGGGGCTGAGATCATGGTGGGGTCCAGGCGAGGAGCCCGGGTTGATTTGTGCAGTGGCATAACTGTAGACAAAAAAAAGAACAAAGGGGGAGTGTTAATTCTTACTTTAAAAGGCTTGCAGGGTGTACATGGCAGATGTGATACTCTGAGAAAACAAGATAACACAGTGTAAAGAGAAAAATAGCAGAAAGAAACTGAAGTACTGGCTCCCAGACTCCTGATAAGACAGAGAAGAGTCAACACTTCACCATGTTGTGCAATGATGAGGGAAGGCAATGAGCATTTTGGCACTGAACTGCTGTGAAGGCCATGCTGAGACTTGTACTTGAAACACACTCATGCAACGCTAGCACATACTTTTCTCTTCCCTCAGGGATGTATGTGGACAAAACCAAGACAGTATCTTTCTCTAAAGTGAGAAACTTAATCCCTGACAGCTATAAGCCACTGAGTTGCACTGCTTTGATGGGCATCACATTCAAAGTTTAGTATGATAAAACTAGGCCAACAAGGACCTACTGAAAAGTTAATCATTATTACTTAATGTGGAAGCCAATATTACTTATATCTGATAATAATTAACAAGTGATTTTACTAACAATGTCTGTTACAGAACTGTACGCTTGAAATCAGAAGAGGCCAGTACATTTCAGAAATCATTCTGGTTCTGCGTGAGTGTGACTTACTTTTTAGAAGGGGAGGGGGCTTTCGGGCCGACCCCTGGCCTCAAAACTCTCGAAAAACACTTATAAAAAAGTGTTTTTGATACAATTTTATGAGTTATTTATGACAAATACTGAGACATGATGAGGTCTACACTTACTGACAGACTAATGAGAGTCGGATCAATGTTAAAATAATCGACTGATCTGACTGAGAGTTCCCGAAACATGAAAACAGAGTAAAACTTACTTTAAAATGAATATTCTGCTCTTTGGTCGGCTCCCTCTCAAGTATCCAACTCTTACATCTGGCTTTTGGCTTTCGCTTCCCTCTCGACTTTTCCCTCGCTCTTTTTTCTCGCCGTCGTTTGTCTGTGTGAGTTTTCTTTTTCTTTCCAAAGGGATGGGCATGGGGCGAGGAAGTGACGCGACACTTATTGGTAAAAGCTGGATCAAAGAAGATGTCGACTTTACCAGACGGTGTTCGATAGGAGCGAGACCAGTTCATACACAGGAGGCTTTCATAACAAGATATATTCAATTTGTTGTCTGTGTTGTTATAATTAACAACAGGATAGTGCAGATAGTCGGGATTGTAAGTGAGAAAAGGTTATAAATATCCATTAAAAATGTCAGATTGAAACTTAGTTTCCCTGTTATGTAATTGTGGGGAAATAAAACTGCAGCAAGGATTTATAGGATTATCAGTTAAAATCATGGTCAAAATACTGCCACTTCTAACTCGGTTTGTTCCATAATGATGATCCTACGACTTGTTTTTAACTTCATAGCCTAAAGCACTAACATTTGTATGAAATGTGCTTCAGGCTTGAGATAAAATGGAAATGAACTAAATTATATAATCCTTATTATTCTTTTTTTTTTACTTTATTTTTTTAACATGCAACAGTGCAAAGACATAAAAGTGCTCAATATTAAACAGAACAGAAAAGAAAAGAAAAGGCAGCTTTTGAAAGCAATAATCAAACAAAGTTATCCGGTATAGACTACCTTACCCAAAAAAGAGTTTAGAGAAAGGGGTAAAAAATAAAAAAGTTGTACTATGAATGATGATCACAAAAAAACAAGACAAAACAGAACAAAACAAAAGAATAGACTGTAATGGAAGGGATTAAAACTATTACTCAGTTATTTTGTCAAGAAAGAAAAAGAAAGAGAAAGAGAAGATAAAGACTATGAGAGAGAGGGAAAAAAAACAATGTTGAGAGGAAGAAGAGAGATTTGTGAAGGGGGATTCTGAATGTGTTTATGCAGTTATATGAATGTTGGTGTTTATGAGCATGTTTGATTATTTTCATTCTTAACTTTTAAATTTAGATATTGTTTAAAATATTGTTAAAAAACGTATTTGGGCCATGAGGCTGGCTAAATTCTAGATTTGTATTATTGTCAACAAGCCATAAAGCCTACTTTCCAACTTCCATGACATCTGTGACAGTCAGTTCTGGCCCATAAGTTCCCCCTGAAGATGCAAATCAGCAAAAACAAACAAATAAAATGTAATAAATATAAAAGTCCCCACACTTCAAAATGAAACAAAAAAGTAACACCCCAGTTTTTAAATGGGGAATAACACACACATAGTGCACTATTTGGTACCAGAACAGCATGTTCAGAATAAACTTCATTGCCATGGCAATGGAAGAATCATTTGCTGATGAACAACAAAGGCCACAGTATCAGGCTGTAACACAGACAACATTTGCCTGTAAAGGGCTGATTCAGTTTATGGTAAATAATATCAAAATGTGTTTAAGATGGTGGAAATAGCCTACATTATGTGAAAATTAAAGACTGTTGAATATAATTCCCCAAGAATATTTTGATGCCCAGTTAGACATTGAACTAATGTGCCCTCAGCCTGGGCCAGATTGATACATTTAGACTTCCTAAGGCAAAAGCAGAGCTTGATAACTCACCAGTACACATGGCCAATGTAATTTCACACTGTAACAATTATGAAGGGTTTGACTTACAGTCGCTGCAATTACGGTGGAATGCAGTCAGTGAAGTAAACCCTTTATTGCACCTCTGAGCTGACAAGAGTTTGAAGGGTCTCAGTCTGGTGCAAAATAAATTCACAGACAACCTTACTGTTATACATAAAACTTATAATTAAGAAATTCCTTTACAAATGACTTATATCATACAGATATAACTCAAATTAGGATCAACAACAGGAGCTGGGTAGAGATGTATTTTACGAGTCCATATTATCCAGCTTCCTCCCATGGGTTAAAGAAACAAGTATGACTGAACAGCAGGTACAAACACAATGGCGCTGGCTCGCGAGTCATTGTTTGTGAGATCTTGTCATAAATGCTCAACATATTTGCATGATGATGTAGCCGACAAGACAATTGGAACAAACTATTCATTCAGCGGGAACAGCAAATCATTCACTGTGGGAAATGGGCTGGAAATTACTCAATACAGTATCTCATTTAAAAGTTGGGCAGCCTGACCTCAGAGAGGATATTGCCCTCTAAAAAGAATGAATATTTGCATTGTAACTTGACTTCAATGAAAGATGTTAAGTTTTCCTCAATACTATATTCTTTAATTTTAAATATTTAAGTGATAAGGGCAATACATCAGGCTAAGTTTCATGTATCAAATACTATTTAGGCTACACAAATAATAGGCCCAGTTGTTTATTAAAACGTAACCTGTTTCATACAATGGTTGCACTCATGTACTCAATACAAACCAAAAGACCTGAGTGATTCGGGACTTCAAGTGCTGGAGAGACTGCAGGAAATGATTCTCTCTCTCTGAAATTCACACATCCTGCAGCTGTGTGTGCTTCACAGGAGAGAAAATGAAAAAAACTATAAATAAGGGAGTTGTTGGCTACTATAGCATATAATTCCTGGCAAAAACATGACGTGAAGGAGTCATTTTGTATAAATGTAAAGCACATTGAGTTGCCCTCGTGTATGAAATGGGCTATACAAATAAAGTTGCCTTGCCTTGCCTTGCCTTGTTGATCTGGTATAGTTTCCCAGACAGTAAATTTGATCATGAGAAAGAAATGCCATGCAAAAATTATATAATTGAATGATAAGCCTTATATTACTGATTAAGGATAAGACAAGTGATAAGACAAATAATGATTTATACATTCAACTCAACTTTATTTATATAGCACCTTTCATACATAAAACATGCAGCCCAAAGTGCTTCACAGAATAAAAGAGAGACAGAAAACAACAGCAATGGTAAAATTATAAAAGACAGGATTATAAATATAATACTTAAAAATAAAATGAAATCCTTTTTTTTTTTTGTCATAATTTTTTTTTCTATTTTCTTTTTGTTGGTTTTGTATAACTTATATGTAATTTGTCAACTGGTGGTGAACAAAGAAATACTGGAAAAAAATGCAATAAAAGTTGAATGACAAAAAAAATAAATGGTAAAATTATAAAAGGCATGATTATAAATGAAATGCTCAAAAAATAAAATAAAATCAATACAGTAAAATTAATAAAATAAGTAATAGTGGAAAGAAAAGTTAAAAATAAGGTAGCGTTAACAAGATCAGATGAATACAATAAATAAATAGATAAATAAATAATTAGATAAGATAAATATATGTTAAAGCAATGATTTGGTTATATTATGTATGAATGCTGATGAGAAAATTAGTTTATTTTCTTTCTCTTTTCACTTTGATAGGAACTTATACTCAATTTTACCCTGAGTTTGGTCTCTCAGGCATTGCAACCCCGCCTGTTTATGATTGACAGCATAGTGGGTGAATACGGTTCTGACTATATTTTCTGACCTGGACCTAAACCTAGGCATTTGATTTGTGGACCCAGAAGAGCAGTACTGACGGAAGGAGTAGCCGTGGATTTTTTTTTCTCCTGTAAGAATTCGTTCAGGGGTGAAATAACGCGACCAGCGTAACGTCACTTGACTTGGCCAAATTTACTTATCTGCCATTTTGTATCTTCACAGTCCGATTAGACGAAGTTGGATGTTAACGACAAGAGAAGCAAATATACTGAATTACCTTGTCGTTGTCTTCAATGCATCTTGATTCATAGTATGATCTAGTTAGACATATTTGAAGAGGAAGCTACAACTGCGCTCGATTGAGTGTCTTTCTTTAAGTTAAACGGTTTGGACTTGTGTTGTTTACCTTTTCCTTTAGCAGGAGAGCTAACAAGACAGACGTTAGCTGTGTTTCTCGCTAGCCAGCTAGCTTAGCTAGCGTATAACTGCACCAGCGTTAGCTTACCAAGGCTAACGGTACACTGTGGCGAAATGGCGTCCAACACGGCACAAGCAACACCTTCAACCAACTGGTAAGTCACATCTTCTGTGCTAAATATCACTTAAAACAAACATCGGAAACTTAATGCAGCATATATGAAAACGGTTACTGCTACATGTTATATAAAAGAAGATCTCCAGGGTGTTGACAAGTGTTAGCCATCGCCCAACCTGCTACATACAGGCCGATGGTGCATTTAGCGGAAAGCTAACTTAATATCTGGTTAATGTAAACGGTGACAACTGTATTATTCTGACTATTTTTAAATCGCATTTCTTGTTTAGTGGAAGGGGAATATTTAATTTTAATTTATTGACATCAAGTTGAAAGTAATTTCCCTGAATTGTTTTAGCTTTGCTGGTATGTTCTGGGTAGGCCTGCTTCCTAATGTCAACCGCGAACTGGATATCCGTTTAACAGTGATTAGATTCCTCCTAACTGTAAGCAGGGAGCTGTTAGTATACGTTGACTGAATCTACACCAACATTCACAAACACACTTACATCCAGTGGTGGAAAAAGTACACAGCTTCGTTTCTTGAGTCAAAGTTTAATATTACTCCAATACAAGTGGAAGTTGCACTGTCAATTTATTACTTGAGTTAAAGTACTGAAGTACTTGCTAAAATAACTTAAAAGAACTTAAGTATTCAAAGTACTTCGTAAAATATCTAAAAACGTTGTATTTTCACAAAGCATGATTGCAGTCAAGAATACATAGGAGTACATTCTGTTACATTCTGTTTATTTAGAAACCATTACTTGAAATCTCGAAAAACTATAACATGGAATAAAAACAGACACTAATTACTCCAAGCACAGACAACTTAGTTTGAAATGTTCATCTGGAAATAAAAACAAATGTTACGTAGCTCAGCACACTTTCTCAGGTTGGACAGTGAATGTTTGTATGTTTCAGCAGAGTAGGAAACAGGGAGAACATTTCAAACGATACGTATCATTCTTCATTTCAAAAACCTCTAACACGGGCTGAAGATATGACCATGGGTGCTCAGGTGGAGAATTATAGCCATCATTACCACCTCTAAATGAACTGCCTGATCTGAGTGAAATTTGCTCTGTGTTTGCTCCACGTTCACACATGGAGACGCACGATATACAGGTATGACTAAACCACTGAGACAAACAGAACTACACAAACACATTTTACGGTCTTAGGGATCAGATTTCAGAAAAGAGAAGGAAATTCATGAGCTGACTTCAAAGTAAAAGTAGTGAGTAACTAGAGCACTGATAGAAATGTAGTGGAGTAAAAAGTACAATAATTGTCTTCTGAATGTAGTGGAGTAAAAGTAATAAGTTCCCCCAGAAAATAACACTCAAGTAAAGTACAGAAACTTAAAAAATGTACTTAAGTACAGTACTCAAGTAAATTTACTTTGTTACTGTCCACCACTGGAAACATACACAAACGCACTTACATCTTACACAACAGAGTAAACGATCCTGTTTTATATAGTGTTAAAGGAAACTCTTGTCTCTTACTATTATAGTTTAAAAAGCTCATGTTTGTGGTTGACTAAAATTCTTGTGTTCATTTTAGGTCTTATGGTGCTGGCGCAGACGCCCAGGTTCATGAGAACCCAGAATGGGAGAAAGCCAGACAAGCACTAGCGTCCATTAACAAGAACCAGAGTCCTGCTAAGCCCCCACAAGCCAACCGGACCACACCAGAGCAGGTTTGTGTTTTATTTTGATGTGTGTGTTTGCCCTTGGCATTGAAATCTAAGCTCTGGCTTCCTTAAAGCCAACAGTACACAGATAGTGACATTGTAAGATGTTGAAACTGTAATTAATCAATTCAATCAAGGTTTCACAAGAATAGCGGCTAAAAAATGTATTTACTTGAAATTACATCACATCACATTTTTAATGGACACAGTATTAATGGACACCCCGGGATTTCCATGGCAAATACATTATGTATATGGATGTGTTAAGTTTGTTGAATTATTTATCAAGTGTTACTTATAGGCAAGTTTCACAAATATTATTTGTCTTGTATAATTGTGTTTTCTGTAGCTCCAACATGAATTATTATCTGTTCTGAATCCAAACACAAATGTTTTTTTTCCTGTGTTGCCTTTTCAGGCCGGTCAGTTTCAGCCAGCAGTATCTGATTCTACTGCCATTCAGCAGCAGCAGCAGCAGCAGCAGCAGCAGCAGCAACAGCAATACTATCCTTGGTACCAGCAAACTCAGCAGCATTATCCTGGATATACATACCCCTACAACTACTACTACCCAATGGGTCCAGTAAGTACAGAGAGAAAATGTATTCTCATGTTACTAGAATAACATTTACTAGTTACCGGAAATGTAGTGGCAACTTTTGCAACCTTCTTTTGCAACTTCTGCAGGACGTGATCTTTCTCACTCGTGCATTGTAAAGTAGGTTTACTAAAAAATGAAATGAATGCCGTATAGAATTAAACACACCGAAAATTTATTAAATATAGGCAAACAAAATCACTTCTCTTGTCGCTATTAACTTATATTTCCACAAAAGTGACAATACTATAAAAAACCAAACAAAGCTACGTTTAGAAAATATGTTGCTCCTTGTCCTGCTCAGAAGAAAGCACACATTGCATTGCACATGCTCAGTTGCTCCCATTTAGCAGCACCAATTACCTGCAGCATGACAATTAAAGGCACATACACTCAAATAACTCTGGCTCTAACAGGAACAAAACACTTGTGGAGCACTTTTTATTGATGTAGTCAGCTAAAATTGATGACAAAATTAGTTGCCGATGAATAAAAAATTCAATGAGTTGTTGGTGACATCATCGTATATATTTGTATGCTGTTGGCAGATATACATTTGTTTGCTGGAAAAGTAGATTAAGATGTTAAATCACTCAAGAGCCCATAAGTTATTTTGCTATTTGTTTCTTAATTAGTAATTAGTAATCACGATAATGGACTAGTGGATTGTCAAAATATGTGTTAGTTGCAGCCCTGTTAAACACTATAAGCTTTAAGGCTTGTAGATCTGAGAATCAGCTTCATACACTACAGTAAAATCAGTGTTTGAGTGTTTTGGAAAAGGCTCGTCCATGTCTACAAATATTTTTCTGAATTCTCAGTATGGAGCTGCATACCCTCCAAATCAGTATGGTGTACCTCCAGGGCCTTACCCAGGACCTCCAACCTCTAATGGACAGGTGACTGCTAGAATTTGCTTTGTGAATTAGTACAAATGTATAGATCTAATTGGGCTACGTCTATTATCACGTCCTTTTGCAAATTAGATTTTAATAAGTCTGATTTTATTTTATACATTAGCTTTTGTCCTTTTCTTTTCACAGCCTCCCCCTGTGCCAGGAATGGAAGAGTCCTCTAACTACCCATCTCAACCACAACCTCCTCCCCCTGCTACACCCCAACCACCCCATAGCCCAACCACCTCAGACAAACCCCCTCCTCCTCCACCCCCACCTATTCCTCCCCCACCTAATTCCCAGTACCCCCCTCCTCCCTCTCCAAATTCCTATAGTGCCAATAACCCCATGCGATATCCACCTGGTGACCCCAACCAAATGCAAATGTACAATCATTCCCAGGAAAGGCCCAACTATGGTCAAGGCTTCCAGGGCCAGAATACTTATCAGCCCTCTCAGAATACCCAACAGCACCAGCAGCAGCCAGGCCAGTACCTGCCAGGGCTTGGCAGAGGAGAGGCCAACAAAAACAAAAACCAGAAACAAGGACAGCAACTGTGGCACCGCATGAAACGTAAGATTTACTCTTTTGATGTAGCTGAGGCGTATAAGCTTTTTTACATACATATTAAAGCTACAAAACTTGGACTTTTGTATAAAAGTTAGAACTATAATTTGTAAGACTGTTAAAAGCACTGCAGGTTAAATAAATCCATTCAGACAATAGTCAGAACTCCAGGTTAGTACGGATTTAGACCAGGTGTCAGTACTAGACATACATAACATTTATCATTTAGTTTCATCTTTTTTAATTATTATTTTTTTGTGTGTGTTGTTTTGTTCTCACAGAGGCACCTGGGGCATCTTCTGTGAAGTTCAATATTTCCAAGAGACCCTATCAGGTTCAGTGTGGTCCAGTTTCCAATCAGAGTTTTCCCCCGGGCGAGCAGCCTTCAGGGTTAAATCCATCTCCTTCCTCCCCGGCTAGTGGTACAGCTGCATCCGGAGGGGCTCAGACACGGTGAGATCTTGTCTATCTTGACTGATATTGTTTTTGTGTATTTGTGTGCACATTTTAGAATATGAATTATATCCTTACAATCTCTTTTTCTCCAGACCTCAGGACTGGCCCCAAGCCATGAAGGAATATGTGCAGCGCTGTTTTACAGCCTGCGAGACTGAGGAGGACAAAGATCGTACTGAGAAGGTGCTGAAAGAAGTTCTGCAGGACCGGTTAAAGGATGGCTCTGCTTATACTATTGATTGGACCCATGAGCCATTGCCGGAGTAAGTTGAGCATTCACCTGGTGTATGTATTAATATAAACATAAACTTTGAAAATATGTCACAACTGCAAACAAGTTTTTCAGATGAACAGGCATCAACATGCTTTTATTTATATAGTTGTGTGGCTTTTTGATTGTGTGGACTGCCCGTTGAACTGACGTGTAAACATTTGGATCTCTTTGATTTTCTTCTGAAGACTAAAAGTCAAACAGTCTCGTTGGGAAACAATCCAACCCCAGAGGGCGTCAGATGGCTCTATTAGCCGTGGTGGAAGTACAGCAGCCGCAGCTTCAAGAGGCAGGGGAGGTGGACACAGACTGGGCAATTACCGAAATATATTTTCTCAAAGGAGTCCTTCCTCGAGTTCATCTCGTTCCTCCTCCCGTTCCCCGTCCCCCTCCCATAGCCGACACAGGGACAGAAGTAACCAAAGGCACAGACGCAGGTAAGACTCTTTCTTCCATTGTACTCACTTTTGTTACTGAGGACATCTTCTGTACGTCCTGTTTGAAATGTTTGATGTCTCTATTATTCCAGTGATTCTGGCTCACAGTCAGACAGCAGCATCTCTAGTGACCTCCGACCTCAACTGTCAAGACGAAGCCAGAGAGGAGCCCGTGGTCGTGGTAATGACAGAGACAGAGGACGCGGAGGTGGTGAGCGAGGACGGGGAAGAGGAGGAAAGGCCAACAGAGGAAGAAGGTAAAATATGAATTACATTGTTAAAAAGTGTAACTCTAACTTGTCTTTTAAAGTACGCCATGAAACAGGGATAGATTGTGTGAATAATCTGTAACATACTCACTCAGAAATATGGAAGATGCCAATTCAGCTGTTGGAAAGAAGAGGAAAGGCGGCAATGCTGGTCTAGATTTCCATGATCCCAACAGAGAAGCCAAAAAGCAGAGCAGAGCTGCTCGTTTTCACAAGCAGCTTCGCTCAGAGCCCCTAGTTCTCTCCATTCATACCCTGGACCTCCCTGATGGAACTCAGGAGAGTCTCAGCTGGGAGGACTGCCCCATCGTGGGAACATGCCAGGACATCACCAAGATATACCTGAGGCTCACCTGTGCACCAGACCCCTCCACTGTCCGCCCTGTGTCTGTAAGTTGTGGGAAGATGTGTAGCTTTTTAGGGCTCAGTTATCTTTAAATGGGTTTCTAATTAGTTTCCCAGCTCACTTGACATAATGTACGTTGCCAAAACCGTGGAGGGAACAGGGGGGATTGAATATGATGAATTACCTGAGCATGTCCACGTCTCCCTCAACCGCTACCAGGCTCTGACCCACATCTGAACTTGTTTCTAACCCAGGTCCTGAGAAAATCTCTGCTTGCTGTGAAAGCCCACTGGCAAACCCACCAGGACTACGCATATGCCTGTGAACAGATGAAGTCCATACGACAGGACCTCACGGTTGGTCATCTTCATATAAATTAATGTATTAGTCTTTTTAGAATGAAAATTTCAATTTTAGCTCAGCCTTGTTTTTGTTTCTTTGTTGTTGTTTTAAACACATACTTGTCCCTGTTGTCACCCAGGTCCAGGGAGTTCGTACTGAATTCACAGTGGAAGTGTACGAGTGTCACGCACGCATTGCTTTAGAAAAGGTGAGCCAGTCTCTTTTTTTCTCTTGCGTAAAGTGATGACACTGCATTTGGCATTACTGACTCCAATTTTTTGTTTCCAGGGAGACCACGAAGAGTTCAACCAGTGCCAGACCCAACTGAAGGCTCTGTATAAGGACAACCCCTCAGAGAACATCGGAGAATTTACAGCATATAGATTGATGTATTACATCTTCACCAAAAATTCAGGAGGTATGCCAGCATTTTCTTCAAATGTTAAACATCACATTCAGATGTTTTATTTCTACGTGTTGAAACTTTGACCGTTCATCCTCCTCTACAGATCTGACCACTGAGTTGGTTTACTTGACCCCTACACTGCGAGAAGATGTGTGTGTCGCTCATGCACTGGCACTCCGTGCTGCCTGGGCTTTAGGAAACTACCGTAGATTCTTTAAGCTGTACCAGGAAGCCCCACGCATGGCTTCATACCTCATTGACAAGTTTGTAGAGAGAGAAAGAAAGGCTGCACTTCGGGCCATAGTCAAAACGTAAGATGAGTTTTTGAAGGATTTCATTAAAAATGTTGTATATTTAAAACATATGCTGCATCTTATTTCTCTTCCATTTTCCCTCTGTCCACAGGTTCCGGCCCGACGTGCCAGTGGAGTATGTGCAGTCCAATCTGGGCTTCCCTTGTTTAGACTCCTGTATGGCCTTTCTCACTGGGCTAGGTGTCACCTTTGCCCCATATGACCCCGATAAGATAGACTGCAAAACCAGCACAGCCTCTTTGGCTGCTTCCTGAGAAGCGGGTGGGGATAGAGCCATAGAGGGAGGGAGCTTTACATTTCCAATGCACTGCACTTCAGACACCCCAGCCAGTTCACTGTAGTTGGCAATCCCAGAACTGTAGGAAGACACATGCAGCATCACTGTATTGCAAGACTCACATTTCAGAAGGAAGATATGATTTTGAAACCCACATTATTGTTTCATACATGGGTCAGCAGATACTGTCATACAAACATTCTAAATCTGCTTAATTCCCATTATGTCTAACCACACTTACAATGACAGAGAAGTGAGGGAACAGTTCAGGTTATCATGCAGTCTCAGCACTCAGAGGCCATGAAGTCACAGGACCAGATCAGGGAGGCAGTCACTCATCATGGTCCCTGTTCCTTTACCACCATCAGATGTCAAAGCTAACGGTGTTCTGTCATGTTTTTTCCTTCCTCAAGTCAACAGCTCCAAGACCTGAAGTCCCAAGCCTTGTCAAGCAAAAGGGAAATGTAAAAAGCTACTGTTGAAGTCACAGATCGGGCCATCTCCTCCGTGAAGCAAAGCTAGCAATCAGGTCAGCGTATCAAAGACTATGAAAACTGCAAGGTGAGAAGATGCCAGCAGCAGTTCATCTGAAAGAAGAGTTGGTGGTTTGTATGCCCTGCCCTACACCCTGTTTCCTTAAGGTATCTAAGTCGGCCCTTCATCCTGCTACTCCTCTTCGTTTACATGGCCCTCGAAAGCAATGGACTAAAGCCTCCAGTCTTTTTCCTGATTTTAATAAGAAGAACTCATTTACTGGTCACAGTCATGAAATGGTTGGCCGGCATTTAGGGGAAGTCTATCTGATAAGCATTGACTTTGTTTATGAGAAAGGAGTACAGGCGCGCGTTCCTCATCAAGGTGATGTCCTCGCTCCTCCAAGCCCCCTCTACACTGAGCTTAATCATCAGAATCCAAGCATTCGGAGGTAGAGAGGAAATCTGCCTCCCGTCATCCTCAGGTAGAGGTTCTGCCAGCACCTGGAATCCAGCAACCCCTCATCAGAACACCTCAAAGCAATGGTGAAGTCCATCCTTCATCCTCGTCGGCAGTATTGTCTTCACCAGCTATAATTCTTAAGAAACGTGAAGATCGGCTGAAGGTTAATCCTCCATGTCTGGAGCATTACTGAGAAGCCTGCTGCTGCTGCTGCTGCTGCTTCAAGAAGGAATAATAACGAGTGGTTTGTATGCGATGTGTGGCTCTGGTGTTTGCAAGGCTGGTAAGAGCAAAAGGACTTCTCTGGAGAAGGTGGATGATGGAACAACAGAGGTGTTTTCTCACATTTCTTCTGTGTTAATGTTTTGTCTTGTGTTAAGTGGACCACAGTATTGGCCTTTTTCTTGTGTTAAAATATTAAATGATAATGGAGATGCTTAGCAGGTTTTTAATGAAAATGAAGAGGCAGATATTTCAGATGAATTAAGAGTCATAAAACTGGATGATATCCTAAAATGCAAAAAGAAAAAAAAAAAACAGTTAGATCCCAGAAATGTTTCTGCACAGATACATGCTGCTGATCTGGTATTTAAGTTGATACATGAGTTTTATACTGATGCAGACAGTAATACAATAAAGAAGGAAAAGCAAGTTGAGTGAAGAGTAGAGTGTTTGTCCATTCACTAATAGAGGTGGTATAATTTTTCTAGAATTAAAGCTACAGATTAAGCCTCGGTCTAGTTAATACACCCTTTTGATCCTAGAATAAAGACTTGTTCCCAAAGTGGCAGTGGAGTAGTTGGTTTTCTCTCTTGGGCACTCTCATAGTGCACCATAACTTCTGAGACAAATGTCCCAACAATATTAAAAGTGATGAGTTGGCTCCAAAATACAGGAAAATATCCTTTTAATTCAAATATTAAAAAAACTTGACTGACTTTCCAAGAGCTGCACTTTGTCCCCTTTAACTGAGCACCTGTGCTGACATTGATAACGCAGATTGGCATAGTGATTCACTGCAGCTTTTTAGAATTTGAACAGTATTAAATGTTCCCTGTCAGACATTGAGCTTGAGTTAATTCAAACCGTTGTAACAGACCAGAACAAGAGTGGAGACACGCTTGCTGTACAATCAAAATGTTTACATGTCTACTCAGTATATTTTTTGTAAATATTGTATGATATTGCTGTGGTGTCTTTTCAATTTGGTGCATATAGTAGCATTTTTGTTCACACATGGGTAAGTGGGATTTCCTGTTCTTTTAGACCATTTGTGTGAATATGTAAACTTAACTGCAGGGTGTAGTGGTGGAGTTGGAAAAGGCCAGTTACTTCATTCGTCCCTGTAAAGCCTCAAACATTAGGATTGAACCTTTGAACCTTTGGTGTTAATCTGAATTTCCAGTAATATCTCAAATTTCGGTGTAAAAAGTTGTCTTCTTAGGGGAAAACAAATTCAGTCACTTGCCTGTTTTGTGGCAGTTTAGTATCAGAAGATGGGTTCATGTGAAGCTTTAACACGGTCAGTGGAGATTGGGTCCTGATGTAAAATATAAGTCATGTTTATGCCTTCAAAAAAAGTAATCTTTCCATCGGGCTGAAAAAACACTTTTGTAAACTTTGATCTGAAATTTGTTTTTCCAAAATGTTCCATGTTGACATTTCAGCAAACATCTTGTAATGACAATGATCTCAACATGTTTTCTTTCTTCCCACTTTCATTTACCTCACCCCCCCTGTCCTTTTTGCTGACTCCTTCCCTCAGTTCCCTACACCTTCCTCTCTCACACCTTCAGACTCCTCATCCTTCAGCTTCTTGTACTGCTGCATTGCAGGAGCACACAGGAGTGATAAGTGGGCGAAAACAACCACCTCCAGAAGCCAGCCGCGGAGAGTGAATTGTGAGCAATCCAAGTCTTGGTTTGACCCACTGAAGTTGAAGCCATACAGCTGATAAAATACATGGGAGTCTCACTCAGTGAAATATGGAAAGTGTTGATCTGCTGCTAATGTGATTTTGCTGCTAACCCAAATATTCAGAGTTTTCCTGAGCAACCTGATACTTGTTGAGTTTAAAAAAACTGCTTAATGATTGACAAAGTTAACGTACTGTTTTCTGTTTGTCCAAATGCATTTAACACAGTTGTATTGAAACACCAATAGTATTTTTTGCCAGTTGAATTTGTCTTTCAGTTTGTATTTTGCTATAATAGTAAGGAAGCATATAACTTGAATTTGCTAGATACAGAACTGAACTTTAAAGAGCCTTGTTGCGATGGTTTGATCCCCGATCATTGTAAAATGTGTCTGGACATACAGAACATGTATCTTTGAAATTCACCTTCATTTGGTAACTTTTCTTTTTCTTTATATGCAGTGGTGTTTTATAGGCAAAGTTTATTTTTTTAATTGCTGGTGTATGCGCCCATGCCAAGAAATGACTCTTTGGTCTCTTCAAATGTGATGAATTTCATTGATGCGTGTGTAAATGTAAAATATTTCACTAATGTTATAAGTGTGAATATCTGATGTCTCAGGTTTTCAGCATTGAATCAGCCCAGAATGTTTGATTTATATTTTTTAGTAGAAAATTCACTCAAGACAACTAACTATACACATTTTCATTTTAGATGCATTTGTGTTTTTCTCCCTTTCAATGCCTGATTTATGTTTTCAGAATTGCTTTGCTCCCATGTTACTGTATACCCCATCAGTCTTTGTAACTCCTTCCAGTTTGACACTAGAACAACTCCAGGTCCCACTTCTTTAACCCCTCTCATTTTCTGCTGCACCTTTTTTTTATTTTATTTTTTTAATTGTCTTCATTTTATTTTGTCTTTCCTCCCTTTCTCTTTTCCCTGCATGCTGTCCTCTCTTCTTTCCTCCAAGCCTATAGCCAGTATTACTTCTCTTCTCATTCATATTTTTTCCTTTAATGTTAAGTATGTTTGTGACCATTTGCCTTCTGTGCAACTAGTCACAATCACTAGTAAGTATTGTGTTTCCTCTGCCAAGCTTTAATAGTTTATGTTGCAGCTCACTAACAACTGAAGCTGAAGGTTTATCTTCAATGCCTCCACCCTATCCTCATCCTCACTCCTCTACAGATCTTACATGAGAAACTGCCATTTTGTAAATATTGTGTACATTTTGAACTCGAATAAAATTCAAGTATAATAAGCATTCAGCATTATGGAGTGTTGACTGAAAGAAATATTTAATTAATATTGAGTTAAACATGCATAAAAGGGGGTGGGGGGGTCTGAATGGATACAACTGTAATACTAAAGTAGTGGGATGATGTGTAAAATATTGACAGCTGTCAACTGTTTCCAAAAATTCGAACCCTTGATCATTCAAATGAGTGAAAAGGACAACATATAAATGCTGACACATACATTTTATTCCTTGAAAAACAAACATTTTACATTTTATTCTGGTAATACGGTCCAAAAAATGTTTGGATGGGCATTTTTACCATTGTATTGCATAAGCTCTACTTTAAACAATGCTAAAGGTATGAGAACTGAAGGGACCAGTTTCTGGAGTTCTGAAAGTAAAAGGTCCCATCCTTGCTGGACTTCTGCAAAGAATATCAGATTTAGATTCATTTTTCTATTCTGCCTCAGTCCATTTTAAATGGGCTCGGGCCCAAAGAACCCCTAAGCATTTTTTGATAGTTCCTCTTTGCATGGTACAGTTTCAACCTGCATTTGTGTACTAACTGTTCACGTTATTTTGGAGTGATTTTGAGCCCATGCAGTGATTTCCACTACAGAGTCATGTCGGTTTTTAATACAGTGCTGCCAGGGGGCCCAAAGAAAATGGCCTTAAGGTGCATTTCGACCAAGAGTTCTGGGGTCTTTTAGCCCCTAGAACTACTTTCCCCGGAACTAAAAGGCTCCTGTGCCCCCAATGTTGTCTGCGTTTCGACCGCGGGCCGAAGTCCCTGGTAGATTGTGCAAATCAGGGCATTGAGGTATGGAGAAAAAAATTATATTAAATAATATTTTGAAATCTTAATAAAAAAAACTGAACAATATACATTCCCAAGAACTCCCTCTGTGTTTCAACTACTGTGTTAACTCCACAAACACTGTTACGTTCAGCCGAAAGTCCCAGGACCTTTGAAAAGTACTACCCCCCCCAAGCAGGGGCTTTTCAGAGGGGAGATTATCTACCCCTGAACTAAATTTAGACCCTGGTTCCTCCAGTCGAAACGCACATAGTTCCGGGGTAAAAACGCCTATACAGTAGCCTATTGTGTTTTTGGCTTTGTCCCTTTTGAACAGGCAAACAAATGTATGTGAAAGCTGTACCACCTGGCTCCAGAAATGCTAGTGACTTTTCTGGGTTGAGCTTGTTTTACATGGACTGAGGCTGTCTGAAAAATCAAATTTGACATTCATTTTGGAAATCCTGGACACTGCATCCTCCACTCTAAAGAAGAGAGGTACAACCTGGCCTGTTATCAGCACAGTTCAAAGGCAATCATCCATGGTGGCATGGGAAGCATAAACATCTGGGAAGGAGCCATTAATGCTGAACAATGCAGGTTCTGTAGCAACATATGCTGCCATCGTGACAATGCCTTTTTCAGGGAAGACCATGCATAATACTGCAAGCAGATGCCAAGCTACATTCACACAAGGCCGACACAGCCACCTGGGAGATTTTGGTTTAAGTGGCATGTGTACAGTAGAATCTAGACTCCAACCTTCCAGGTACTAGACGATCCAGGTACTAGACGATCGACTCTACTGCTGAGCCAATGCTTTCCCCTGTCCGTTGATTGTTGGCTATTTGACGTAAAATGATGAGTAACTTCAATGTCTGCATTTGTGACAGCTTTATTGAATTAGAAAATTAACTAAATACACTAATAGTTACAGCAAATAGTAGAGGAGATACAGCACCACAGTTATTAGTAATAGGTTACTCACAACATTGCATTGTACAGTGTCCCAACTTTTTTTGGAACTGGGGTTGTAGAGATAAGTCTTCAAATTCAAGTTTTACAAAAGACAGTTTATTTTGAAATATTAAATGAGAGGCACCTGTGACACTAGTTACAAAACAGATGTGTGATTTCGTGCAAACGCATGTCCTTCAAGGTTTAATGTAGCTGTGGTTTATATTATATACAAGCTGAAAGATGTCATTAAATTCAAAAGGTAACTTAGAAAAGAGTTTTAGGATAGCCAGGGAAATCTTTAGAGAAGGTAGAAAAAGGTTGAGAAAAAACAACTCCATGTAGAACACAGAGGTAAAGCAAGGAAATGAGTTTATGTAGTCAAGAGCTACAGCAAAAACACTAAGGAAACTAAATTAGGAAAGAAGTAAATTAGAACTCAGAATTGAATAAGTAATCAGAGAAAAGAGAGAGAAAACTACACACTACAAGGCAAAGAGCAAAAAAATAAATTAAAACTCCTGTCAGGAATTTTGTTTTTTTTGTGGACCATTTTTCTCTCTGCTGATCTCATCCAGTACATATGTAGGTAGTGGTTTCGGACAAAAAAATCTTCCTTTATAATGACTTATACTGCTTTCTTTCTGTGAAAAAATGCAATTGAAAAATTTTGGAAAGCGGTTTTGGCATTGTACTGTAAATCTTATATGACACCTGCCTTGTCTGTCAGTAGACAGGGCTGACAGGCATATCAAATGACAATGTACAGAAAATCAATCTTCTTGCTGATGGTTTCTTTTGTTTTTGTAGATCATACAAATGTATCTGTATCAGTCGGTTTTGTTGCTTGCTAAAAACTCCACACAGGAGCTCTAAGAACTAGAAAATAATGGTTCAAAGTAAATACGAAAACGGAAAGAAAACAAGAATGATTATATATCATGCAAAGAAGAAAAGGCCGTAAGCAAAGGTTACTGTTTAAAAGAGAGAAAAGAGAAAATTAAAAGCAAGAAAAAGATGAAAAGTTCTGACAAGTCTTTCACAGTTACAACTATAGAGAGAGAGATAGATAGATAGATAGATAGATAGATAGATAGATAGATAGATAGATAGATAGATAGATAGATAGATAGATAGATAGATAGAAAGATAGATAGATAGATAGATAGATAGATAGATAGAAAGAAAGAAAGAAAGATAGATAGATAGATAGATAGATAGATAGATAGATAGATAGATAGATAGATAGATAGATAGATAGATAGATAGATAGATAGATAGATAGATAGAAAGAAAGAAAGATAGATAGATAGATAGATAGAAAGAAAGAAAGATAGATAGATAGATAGATAGATAGATAGATAGATAGATAGATAGATAGATAGATAGATAGATAGATAGATAGATAGATAGATAGATAGATAGATAGATAGATAGATAGATAGATAGATAGGAAGAGATACCTACTTAAACTAAAGAAGAGAATGAAACCAGTAAATTTGGAAGAAAATAGAAAAGCAGTCAAATCAAAGCTACATTTAAAATACTGTATAAATGTTTTGTGGTGACGCATGAAGGGTTGGAAAAAAAGACAAAGAAAAGATGAAGAAATAGAAAAAAGTTTGAAAACAATGAAGAAACAGCAGAAGTGAGGCTGTTTTACTCAACCACACGTTAGGGTTAATTAGGTAGAAATTGTCAAACCAAAGTGTGGAAAATGCTCTGAATCAATAAAGGACAGAAGAGGAGAGGAGAGAAAATAGGTTTTATTTAGAGGTAAACATCAAACACACCAGAAAAGAGTGAAACAGAAACAAAGAAAATGCCAAGAAGAAATGAACAGTGGTGAAGGCATTCAGCAGCTCTGAGAGAAGAAATACAAGTCAAATGACAGTAAGAAGTGAAATAAGGTAAGATTAGACAAGAGAAGAGTCGCAGAGGACAAATGATCTTAGGCACAGCTCTATCTACAGTATAATGAGGAGAGTAAAAGCCTTTAACCCTAAATATGCAAGGTCTTTAACCCTAAATATGTTCAGTTAAAGGCAACAGCGACACACTGCTTAGTTTGAATGTAAAACAGTGAGTTAAAGCAGATCAGAAAAATAAAACAAGTACAAAAGAAAGCTACAGAAAAAGAAACTAAACTGTATTAGTGAGGATTTAAAAAGAACAGAAAAGCAAAGATTAAAGAAAGCTCTGCAAAGTCAAAAAAGGTATGGATACGGGATAAGAAAAGATGGCTGTATTTTGAGCTAAAAATGTGAGAGGTAGATTGTTAGACAGGCTAAAAAAACAAACAAATTCCAATGAAGTCCAGACAAACATTAGTTCTGCGCTTGTAATAATGATACCAGTGTCACAGCTGTGTCTCAGTCGGTAACTAAACAATGTTGATACATTGTTCACACACACACACGCGCACACACACGCACACACACACGCACACACACGCACACACACACACACACACACACACTCAAACTGAGATTTAGTAAATAGCTATCATTATAAATAAATCATTTAGTACTATACAAATGTTTTTGTACAGTTTGACCCGTGAAAGTTGAAAAATCCCAGATAGTACTCAGAAAAAAATCAGTCTCACAGTATTTACCACCTACAACCCCTTCTGTAGTGTGAGCAAACATCTTTAAATAAAGAAAACAGTAATCCCTCAAAGGTTTTTAAGCAACTGTCTTACATGACATCCTCCTCCAGGTGCTAAGTATTCATTGGTAGAATTAGTCCTACAGTATTTACAACTTCAGTTTGTTTAGTCTCTCAAGGAGAGGATGGTGATGGAAACAGGAGGTAAAACCATTTCCACTTTTACAATTTTTTAGGATCTCATCATCTGTCCTGCAGTATTCATGGATCAGCCAGTCCCAGAGTTCAAGAGGGATGTCACCCCTGCCCCCACCAGATGTCTCAGTACGGGGTAAAGCGATTATATCCTCCTCTGTACAAACTTGCCTGTTGACAGAAGCAGGTGTGAGTGAAGACTGTGGAGCATGTAACAAAATAGCTTTCAACAGATGCTGTGTGTTTTTACTCACCATTGTACCAACTCCATATGTTGTTGTTGGTCCAACTGAGTGGTGATAGGGATCAGCAGCTGTGGCGTAGACCCGTCCATATCTGCTCAAAAACACGAGAAGAATAATTTAAACTCAGAAACCTTAGACTAACTTCCCACCCACTTCATGTCTTAACCCTCCTGTTATGTTGCGGGTCAAATTGACCCTTTTTAAAGTCTATTTTAGGTAATATATGCCTTCCAAACCAGCTTAATGCAGCATAAAAATATGGGCAGCATGTGACAGAAGAGGCGTCGTGTTAATTTATCAACATCACTTCCTAAAAAACTAAAAATTCAAAATGTCAAATAAAATAAACAAAAATCTATGTCATGTAAAACTATTGTATTTATATTTAGGTCTTTCCAATGTACATTAAAAAAGTTTTAACATCAATTTTAATGAAAAACGAGTGAGTTATCCTTATTGAACCATGATTTGTGAGAATTAAAGAACACCAATGCACTAAATCTTGATTTAAATGGTTAGTAATTTAGTTATTAATGAGATTTTAAAAAATGTGTATTGGGTTTTTTGGGGGTTCTGACACTTTTTGATAATTGAATATGCCCCAGGTCAAACTGACCCAGGAACTTTATTGCTGTTCTAGAGAAACGAACATAACAGGAGGATTAAAAGACGTATACGTAATACTTCTATATTGTCCCGTAAGAAGTTAAAGGAGAGTTGTTGCCCTGAAAACATTGGTGTAAAAACTACATGTGAGGACTGTGTGTGATGCCTACCCATCACTGAAAGTTGCTGTTGCAGCTGATGCTGATTGAGCCACTCTGTAAGCTGCAGGGTATCCTCCCTGTGCCGAAAAAAATCAAATAACATGAATAAAGATGTCCCACTTCAAGTGACTTCAGGGAGAAGTGTAGGAAATGAGAATAGACTTACATAAACTTCTGCTCCATACAGTCCGTCCTGATAGACAACCCTGAGGAAAGTGAGTAAATACAGTATCAAACGGTTAAGCAGTGAATAGGATAAGTGTAGAACAGCCAGTTGCACTTGGTAGCAGGGTTTTACCCGGGATAGGCAGGTACAGTGCCAGGTGTGGCAGCAGCTGAGCGGATGGTGTTGTAGACAGCTCGACCTCGACCGCGCAGAGCAGAGCCCCTGTAGGCCAAGGTGGGAGCTGCTACAGGATACGGGAAGCTGGCTACTAATGAGGGGGGAAGAGAAAAAATACAGTTAAAATGCAAAAAAAACACAATAATTGTGATTTTACGGTAATAAGAGCTCAGTGTTATAAAGAACTTACCTGTATAGAGCTCTGGTGCATACATCGCCCCCATCATAGGGTTGATCTTCCATCCAGAAGCTACAGAAAAATAGAAAGTAAGTCTGTGAAGTTTCTCAGTCATCCAGGTCTAAACATTACTGGTTTAATCCAATGGTAACTTGACTAGGTTGGACTTCAACAATTTCAAGTTACCTTTGGATCAAAGGAGAATGAGAGTGAGATTCTCACACAGCAGATATAAACAGAAGCCTCCTAGAGCCAGTTCACAATCTTAGTACAATGCACTGATATGAAAGAGGTTCGTCGTACTTGAAAGTTCACCATTCACGAGGGGCGTCTGGGGCTTCTTGGTGACTACTCTTGCAGTTGCGTTGTTAACCTGGGGAGACACAGAGCACAGAAAAATATCAATAAAAGATAATCATGCACAATATTTAGAAGGAAACCTAAAACCAGTTGGACATTCTTCCTCACCTCAATCTTTCTCCCCTCCACAATTGTTCCGTTCAGCTTTTCTCTCGCTCGATCAGCCTCAGCTGCACTTTCGAAGGTGACAAACCCAAAGCCCTGCAAGTCAACAAAGTCATACTCCATTCTGTATTTCAAACATGATGTTTCAGACATGATGATATTTCTGTGAGGCTCACCTTTGAACCCCTCTCATTGAAGATAATTTCTACATCAAGGATCTTCCCAAATTGCTGAAATTATCAAAAAGGAGACCACGTGAGTTCAGTTTGGTTCATGGACGACTGGATATAAATGCATTGTGATGCAGATAGAAATCAAAGAAATCATACCCCAAACATCTGGCGGAGGTCTGGGTCTCTGAACCGAAACGGGATGTTGGATACATGGAGGCGTTTTGGCTGGGCCTTACCTGACCCCTCCTCCTCACTTCCACTTCCTGCTCCACCTCCTGATGATACTGACACGCTCAGAGACTGGGGGTCGGAGGTCACAGAGACCAAAGCATCCTCCTGACAGTAAGAAAGTATGGAAACAGAAGGAGGAGGAAGAGAGGAAGCATGCATGTTGATAGAAGAAGAATGGACAGAAAGGAAGTGGACGTGAGGGAACAAACAAAAACAGAAGGATGGAAAACAAAGATAGAAACAGAAGAGTATGAATGAATAGAATAGATGTGAAGATAAAAGAAGGGAAAGGGCATCAGTAGGAAAGAAAAGACAGAAGATAGAGGGGATAATAAAGTGAATTCAAAAATTAGATTCATCAGAGTATGTCATGAATGCTCTAAAAGTTCAGTTACTTAAGCATCACATCATTAGGCAAAGATCATTTTCATAAAGTGATTCAAACCAAAGAGCATTCAGCAACCAGTGATCCCTCTCAGGCACTGTACAATATCAATATATATTAAAGTATCTTAAACTACAACTCATCATCAAGTTGTTGCAAACAGAGTTAATTAAAGTTTAATCTCCCCTCAGAAGATGAGGAAGACTGTGACTTAGTGCCAAGTTGCTTACTCACATTATTTAAGTAGTTGTGATATTCTGTAAATTCACATAAAACTTCCTTCATATGTAATTCATCAGAAATTAACCATGCAGGAAAAAAATCAAGGCCTAAAGTGGCAAAACCGAAACATTCACTGACCCACAATGCACCACGATGCTAGTGAGTGCACGTGTATGTGTGTACGTGTAGATCAACCATTGCAAGAATAGAAATGTTAAAGAAATGTTTTTAAGACAGATGAATGAGTCCAAACCAGAAAGGGAAAGTGAATAAAGTCTGCAAGGAAAATAGTACAAAAAGCTTCAGCACTGAGAGCAAGAAAATGAGCAGAGTGCATTGGAAAGAAAAAGAAACATCAGAAGCAGAGGGGGAAAAAATCTGGGAAATTACTGATATGTGCCAAAAAAAATGTAGTTTTGTATGCAGAAGTGAAGACTTGATTATTAGCATTCTAGTACCAAGAGGCAAATATTTGAAAGGCCTCAATGCAGCAGTGAAGAGTAAAATGAAATTAAACAATGCAAATAAGGTGCGCACAAAGCTTGAAAAGGGTGATGGGGAGGAAGGCAAGGGGGGCAGAGATCAAAACTAAACGTTCCAACAAGGTCAGTCTGGGGTCACGGTGCTGCTTTTCTGCCAAGGGTTAAAGGTAATTTGTCAAGGGGCATAATTAATAAGTTTGAGATAGACAGAAAAAGAGACACATTCATGAAGGAGAGTAATTTACACACATAAACTCACACAGGCCACTGGATTACACTACACTGGCTTGCTGTAGCTCAGTACTGATGACAGCAGACTATCACGTCCACGCACACACACACACACACACGCACACACACACCACAGACAGGCCACAGTGGAGGGGAGACAGGGAGAGAGGGTTGAGTTGGTGGTGTCATGTCACGATGCAGAATAGTGTTTCTGGACCTGAGCGATATTTCAGGGGGGAAAAGGGGGTCATCTGGTCAGCCTCCCCCTTTGACCCCCTCCCTCCATGGCGGCGTCTCAACTTTCCCCACACGAAAATCAGCGCGGACCCAAGTTTGTCAGGGGCTCTAGTAATAAAATATATAGATGGGGCCACAAAACACCATTTATAAGAGGAGATAAGGAAATAGGTAGGTAGGTAGGAGCAGGACAAAGAGCTGACCTGCCACAAAGATCAGACTAAACACCTCTGTCCTTGCCCTGCCTGACATAGATTTGATTAGTGTGTGTCAAAGCTTAACAGCACTGCAAAAAAGAAGTTACATCATATTTCAGTTGTATTGTTTCCATTAAAGAGATTTATCTGCTGATAAAATATTTCAACCTATTTTCAAACAAAGTCACATTTCCATGAATTTTGTGGAAGTCCAGAGTCATGCTACGATGTTCACACAGACAATGCTAATATGCTGATAACTAGCAAGTGAAATGTTAACCATTTTAAAAGTTGGGAATTTTAACAAGCTAAAAGGTAGTTTAATGTGTTAGCTTTTTTACATTTTTACAGATCTTAATTCAGCATGAAAGCATTATAACAAGCTATAACTTCTATTATGATGTTATAATTTTAAACAAACATTCTGAATCTTAGTTATTTATTTATTTATTTAAGCATTAAGACATGCTAAATCTTATTCATCATTATTATATCATTCGGACATGTTAAACCTAGTTTTTTTTTGTATTTTACGAAAGTGAATAGTTTTATCACTTTAGCTCAGATTTTCTAGTTAATTGTATGCTAACAATTTTGACCTGGTAATACATAGCAATTTTCAGAGCAACCTATCAGATAGTTGTTTGCACTTTTCACTCAAAGCAGGTTGAAATGATCTTACAGTCCCTGTTCTCAATTTTGAGACTTTTTTAATATGGATCGCCGTTTGTAAAGTTGTGCACACTGAAAATAGCAGCAACATTTCTTCACATTTAGCTCCAAAACGTCATAACAATGTAGAGTGAATTTTTAAAAGTCTTTTTTTAAATCACATTTAGAGATTTGTTGTTAGATTCCAAAGTTAAATCTAAAGCTAAATGTTAAAGTAAATCTAAATGTTAAATGTTAAATCTAAATGTTAAATGTTGCTCCGCGATCCTAAATATTTAGCTGAAATGCAGCAGTGTGAATTTGCATATCAGCTAAATATTTAGGATCACAGAGCAACATTTAATATTTATATTTAACATTTGACATTTATATTTAACATTCATATTTATATTTAATATTTATATTTATATTTAACATGTATATTTATTGTTGAACATTTAGATTTATATTTGGATTTAACAAAATTTTAACTTAATATATATTTTTCACAACAAAATTAAATGTAAAGAAGATCACAAGTATTCCCCTATATGTGATTTTAAAAATTGACTTTTAAAAATTCACTCTACATCATTTTGGAGCTAAATGTGGAGAAATGTTACTTTTATTTTCAGTGTGCACAACATTACAATATGGTAACAGGACTCTTTTTAGTGTTAAAAACTGCTAGGACAAAAATAAACACAACTCTTTTATTAAGATACAATTCCTTTGTATTCTATTACAAATACCAAAGTTAACTTTTCACTCACAAGAGTCACAAGAATCACAAAACCATTAAATACAATTGAATGTCATGTTGTTTGTATTCTCTCCTAGTTTGAAGCTGTCAATATAAACTCAACACTACACAGCCATAGTCTTGAAAGGTTATCTGTTTTATTGGTGGCTAAATAAGACACAGGGGAAAAGGAAAGCGGGGATTTATTTTCATCAACAAATCCCCTCTCAGCTGTCCCCAGTCTCCGCTGTAGTGTGAGCTGCATTCCCGTACATGGACCGCACAGTGGAAGTGGGGCTCTAAATATAGAGGGAAACTCTATCTGGCCATGTTCTGTGATAGGACATATGACATATGGATGTACTACCTGTGGCAGCAGGGCCTCTAGTCACTTTTAACTTGGAGATCATATTTAACTGGGGCATGAAGTCCTGTATTAAATGTGTTCTTACCGGGTTACTGGATGTCAGAACGTCAGCACCGTCATGCTGAACACCCTGATAGACTCTGAGCTGAGGATGTTCCGCATACTCTGCACTGGCATGGGCAGAGCTAAAGTCAAGAGGTGGTAGTCTACCAGCAGATGTTGGTGGGCCTTGACCTGGAGGAGGGTAGGAGGGAGGAGGGGCGTAGACCTGGGACAGGGCGGGGTCACCGCTGCCGGGGCCGGCCTCCTGTGAGGGGCCTCCCTGAGGAGAGAGAGAAAGAAAAAGAAAAAAAAAAGAGAGAGAGAGAGAGAGAGAGAGAGAGAGAGAGAGAGAGAGAGAGAGATCACATGTCAGACGTGTAAACAAACTGACCGTCATGTTTGTATTGTTAGAACTTTTTCACAATAATGAATTGTTGTGATTGACATGACTGACCCTTTGCTCCCCAACATGAGTTTGATATCTCATGTTACTCTGAAGATTCAGCTAATAGTGCAAAATACAGTACACAATTAAAAGTAACCTCATAGGTTAACTTAAGTATTTAGACACCAAACAGAGTGTCAGAGCATGAAAGGCTGCCCTACCCTTACAAGATGCAAACTTTCAGTGATTCACAAACTGATGCATCAGTAGCTAACCTCCAATCATATCATGTAAAGTACCTTAAAATCACTTCTATGTATGATGTTCTTTTTTTGACATTCTAGAGCAGGGGTTCTCAAAGTGTGGGTCGAGACCCCCTAGGGGTCATTTTTGTTTATTTACCTTTTTTTCTTATGTTTATCTTCCTTTTGGTTTGTACTGTTTATTGTTATTATTGCTTTATCATTATTATTGTATTTTGTATTTATTTATTTATTCTTCTCCTTGTTGGTCTTGTATTACTTATATATAATTTGTTAACTTGTGGTGAACGCAAAAAAAAATACGGAAAAAATGCAATAAATAAAGTTGAATGACAAAAATATAAAAATAGTAAATTTTACCCATTTATAGTAAAAAAAAAAAAAGAAATCGACAAAAAATAGACTCTAAACATGAAATAAAACCTTGAAAATAGAAACTGTAATGAGTTTTCTGCCTTACTTTTTGCCAGATGACTCCTAAGTTTAGGGTTAGTAAACTGTTAATTATCAAAAGCATCAGTAGCTGCAGGTTAATTCATAAAGGAGCAGGAAACACAGCCACATGCTTATATAGTAGGCTCATTTTCAGCAGACCAGCTAAATGAAGCCACATTAAATCCCTTTGAGGGACAGTGGGGGTTGCGAGTCTTATAAACCTATATTTTGGGGGCTGAAAAGTTTGGGAACCACAGTTCTAGAGAATTAATAGCAAAGAAGATAACTGAAAAAATACACTTAGTGTAAAGATATATCATTTTGCAGCTCTCTGACAGACAACAAGTTTCAGTTTAAATGACAGAACTTATGACTTAAAAATAAAGAGATGAGTTGAAGATAGCCTATTTCAGTCAAATCACTTAATAAGAACAAGCACATGTAATCCCTTCAAGTAAGGCACAGAGAAGCAGAGCTGAGAAATGTTAATGTGAGATCTTAACTGATCTGAACTACACATAAACAGAGGTACAAAAAATCCTTACCATCCTTTATACAAGTAAACTATCCAGTTAAGAGCTAAAGCATTGTCTTACCTCTTCACAGCATTCCTGGATCTCTGCTGCATTGTCCAACAACTGCAGCATGTTTTAATGCCAGCTGACCACCCGCCTACTGCACCATAAGTTCTACTCATCCACCAATCACACCAAATGATTGCCAGAGCTAAAAATCCAGGAAGGGGGGCACACACCAGCTGTGGTCATCTGTAACTGTCAATCACATTAACTGCCTTCACTTTAAACACCCATGAACACACGTCAGCCCACATGGCAGACCGAGCTCTTCCCCCTAGATGAAGTATTCATGAATGTAAATGCTCCTTCAGTTGCAAGTTGGGTACACCATGCTAAAGGTCGACTCTAAGAATATCACTTTGGGAGGAGAACATGGTTTTATTACTTTCACTGGAACATGTTTTAATCAATACATCCGAGCCTACTTCCCTTTGTGCCATGTGAATATGCCTGGTTGACTTTAAACTAAACAGGAGTTTACAACTAAATGGATGGTTTGTTTTCAGTAATGAGTGACACATGGTGAATTATCAGTCGCTATTTAACATCAAAAACCTGCTGGACTATATCTCTTATGTCATTATACTAGTGGTATTTCTGTGATTGAGGGAAAAAGAAAAATACAGAACAAAAAGTCTGTTTTTTTTTTACAGATTCTGTGATTCTGAGCTCTTTTAAATCCCTTCTTAAAACATACTTTTATCAAAGAGCCTTCCCAGATTTTATCTGAATTTTATTTGACTTTATTTTATTTTAACCGTCTTAAGAAATATATTTTAAAAGAATTGTATCCCTTTGGAGCTCTTTTAGGGTAATTTTATGTCTTTTAAAATGTGTTTTATTTCTTTATCTTGACTTGTGTGCTTTTATGATCTGCCGGTTTTATTTTGCTGCCCATGTAAAGCACTTTGTAAACTGTTTTTTGAAAAGTGCTCTACAAATAAAATTATTATTATTATACATTCTGGCACCCTCTGTGAACAAAGTGATACCCCTCCGCTTTGTAGATCATGTCCTGTGCTCAGATCTGTCTTTATAGTCAAACATTTCACTCAGGGTAAATCTTTTTTTGTGGAAAATGTTTCTTCAATGTGGTTTCAATTGTTTTGTTTGCCCCCTCCCCCCTATCAGAATTTACAGGCATAACCAATCTTGTTGTCTCAATCTTGTTGCTGATGGTCTCCTTTGTTTCTGTAGGTCATAAACAGGCAACATTGCTATTATAAATATGTTTCATGACCAGTTAAAAATTCCTCACAGAATCTTTAAATGATAAATTCTCAGCTATATAGTCTAAATCCACCTGGAACATTTGAAGAGTTAATTTGCAAAAACAGATAACTCACTTTTAAAAAATTAAAAAAATGTTTCAAAAAACATTTTTTCTATTACTAGCTTTAGGTATTATCGATCAGTTGAAGTTGGGTGGCTTTTACCAAGACAAATTGACATTACTAATTAGCGGTATCTTAAAAATGTAACTTTATTAAAAATGTATATTAAAAGGAAACTTGTTTTTTTTTAATTTATAAAAACGGTGATATCTGTTTTTGCAAATGAACTCTTCATTTATAACTTTAATTTACAGTTTAATACAGTGGATGTAAAGCTACAGCCAGAAGTTAGTTTGATTAGCTTAGTGAATAAAGACTACAAACAGGAGAAATCAGCTACCTTAGCTTGCAGTTTTTACTCTTTGCTTTTATGTAGATTGAATAAATTAAATATGATTATGAAACAGTTAGAGCTTTGAAGATGTGAGAAGGTGTATTGGCTTAGATCTTGACATTTTCCCCATTGTTTACAGTGTCTGGGCTAAGCTAAGCTAACTGGTTACTACTACTCCTAAATGTACTTCCAAAGTATTCTTTTAATCTATCTGGCCTTTTCTGGCTTAATGTTCTCAGCTTCACTTAATCGAAGGCTCACAGAAGTTCTTCAATCACTGCATCTTAACAGACTGATTAACGCATATCCATGCATTGCCATATGAGCAAAATGCCACAAGTTTGTCACCCAACTTTGGGACTTAGAGGGATTTATTTTAATTGCAACTTAGCTGCTGCACTTAGAGGAGTGAAATTAGAGATATGTAGATTCAGATTGTACAATCAAGAAGGAATTAGAGTTAGAAATAGTGATAGCAGGTCAACTTATAAAACCTCAAACAAAGAAGTCTGGCTGGCAGTTCTAAAGTATCTAAGCATGCTAAGCTTTGCTAATCACAAAACTCAAGGTAAGGGAGGAGAATAGTAATACATTGTAGTTCTCATGTATTTGTTAATCAGCCAAGTCTCCTGACCTGATGATGGTGCTAGATGCAGAAACAAGGAATCACTCAAAGTTTTGTAATTCATCCTTTGGGCAACTTTAAGCTTTACAAAAGTGTATGCCGATCAGTACAGCAGTTGAATATATACTATAAACCTCATGGTGGTTCAACAACAAATGTTAAGTGGGTCATCCTCTTGATACAATGGATTTCTACATAATTTTGAAGAAACCCATCCAACATTTGATCAAATATTCAAGTTTCAGAGGCAAACTTGTTAACTAGGTAGATGTCGGCTGTGGTGCTCGCAAGGCTCAAACTGTTTTCCCCTATAATTCAAGATTCAGGACCCCCTTGAAATGCTGCATCTCAAGGGGCTGTCCTATAATAAATAAATTACAAATATTCAAGCAATCTAATATATATCACATTTAGGCAGTTATCTTGTTTGATTGTGTAATCGTTTCTTATTCTGGAAAGCATAAAGCTGGAATCCCTGTGGTTTTGACTCTCCTCAAAGTGTCAGTCCAGCTATTCATAGCGGTATAATCTCGTGCTGGATCAGTTTCCCAGACATATCAAAACAACATGCCTGTATTGTGTCCCATTTATACACAGAAACAACCAATGTGTGACTATCTTTACACTTCAGACAGATAATCTAAGTGACATATGAGTGAAGATCACACAATCAGTCTGATATCACTTCCAGTCTCTCTCTCCTGCTTTACATTCCCACACACTGTAACTACCAGCCACTGTGCCTGATTCAGTATCACAGCGTCAGCAGGCGTACAGACACTGTGTCCCCTCACTCCTCCTTACAGGCTTTTTCGAAAGCCATTTGCTCCCTCTTTCTCTCGTCTCCTTCCCCAGCTGTCAGCTTGGTGTCAGAGGTCAACGGCTCAGAGCCAGGTGCCTGCTAGGACAGCTGCCACAGGATTTACACACAGACAGCGACGCTAACTGCAGATGTGGCCTTTGAGTGCTGATGACTGAGTTTCAAATGTTAGCTGACACGTGGCTTGATTAAATGTTGCAAGATAAACCTTTTTTTCACAGATGAACTCTAAATCTTACTTTTTTTTTTTTTTACTTTGATGTTTTGAAAAATATGTTTGACTTTTATCAGATGTTTGATAGTGAAGAAAAAAGTTAAAACGACAGACAGAAGGCAGAGATCAACATTTGACAGAGTCCCAAGAGTCCAGATTTCAAAACCACCCTCCTCAAACAGATGCTTTGTATCAATCATACAGAAATTCTGAGAAAAAATAACTACTTAGTACTCAGTACTTGAAATTTTAAAAAATGATGGGAGTTAAAAGTTAACACAAAAAAGTGTTAACAATGCCATGAAACAGCTGAAATTGTCAACATTTAAATGCACAACAGGCAGGTTTCACACCTATTTTAAGTAGAGTTTACTGCAGGCAACAAGATAGGTGACAGAATCTCCTCCAGTGATTATCTGCTCAGAGGAGGAGTGCTAAAAATACAGCTGGTGTGAAGCACAGAGACAAGGTAGACACATACCAGATGCACTGTGGCACTAATGGTATGTCAGGGACACTTAAACAAGCACGCACACACACACACACACACACACACACACACACACACACACACACACACACACACACACACGCACACACGCACACACACATACACACACATAACAACTGCTGGCATCACTGATACAAGTGGACTAAAGATAACCCTAATGTGTCCTTACTTTAAAATAAATAAGAACTTCCACAGCCTTAGTACTTCACCATGCTCCAACTGGGCCTCCTTAAATCTTTCCCATACTTAAACTTTTAAATCCTAATAAAAATACATCACTAACCATATTAATGTATGTAATAGTAATAGGTGACACGTTTAAATAAGAACATATTGGTCCTTCTGTTTCTTCAAGGTGTAATATCACTAACAGGGAGCAGGTTTTTGTGATGTTTTATTTGCTGAACTAAAATTAATTTCTACCTCATGAGATAAGTTTATTGTGGACAGAATGAGATGGAAGAGAGGTAAATGCATCATATATACAATATTTAAATTAACAAAAAATGCTTAAGAAAACGTCCTTGTAAGCTTTACAGATCCATCTGTGTAATCGTAGTATGCAAATTCATTTTTCTCTTTAGTTTACTGTAATTGTTTTTTATCTTTGGTTCATTTAATTTGGTCTTATTGAAAAAAATTAGCATGTTAACATGGGGATTTTTTTTGTTTGCTATAAACATTTCCGGTATTTTACTATTCATTAGTTGAGAGAGACTTTACCTGAACTATGCTGGGGTAGCATGTGGTTGTCTGTGGGTAGACGGGGAGTCCATAAGGCTGGAGAATCACAGTGGGTGAGGAGAGCATAGCCCAAAAGCCACACACAAGGAGACAAGGAACGTTGGATTATAAGGAGGAGAAGGAAAAGCACAGCAGGGGAAAGGTTGATATGCACACAGAATAGGCAGCCAGGCTGGGGAAAAGAGGAAAAATCAGAAAAAATCCCAACAAGAGAAAAAAGGAGATCCAAGAGGGTGAGGGGAAGTAACGTTAAGACTGCATAAGTTTGCAGATAAGTCAAAGAAGAAAACAAGAATAAGTCCAAAAAAACAAGTGAGATCCTGTCCAGAAAAGACAGGATATAGAGCAGTGAAACAGAAAGCAAATGAGCTTCTGTGTGTCCATCCGTTGATCATGCGGGCTGACAGACAGAAACACATGCTCAAGGGGTCCCATTTCAGAGTTGTATAAATAGTCACCCATGTACTCTCTTTTAGTTTACCACCTTACCACCTTTACTCTTTGACATGCAAGACTTCTTACTGCTTGTACACACTTGTACAATAACACCATATAAAACTGTGGTTTGGTGTGATAAAAAAAAGGCCTTAATATAACAGAGATTATTTTGACTCCTATGTACTATGAAGTCTTACATCAGTTTCTTGTGAATAATAATTTGAATGATGTTTATGAAAAGTGCAATGGAAAGTGTTGTAAGCAACTTATCATGCAATTTTTATCATCTCGACCCCTGTCTGATAGAATAAACAGTTGTCATAAATCAAAGTGACTGTACCTGACAAGGAACCTTGGACGGAATTAGCAATTGAGCCAACCCTTGAGCTGTAAGATGTTGTTTACTGTGCCTTTTAACCCTCCTGTTATACGATACGATGTACTTTATTGTCCCCGTAGGGAAATTTGTCTTTGACATCAGTGCTGCACGTTACCTGCTCCTACAAAAATCACCACAATGACACAAGAACACATAAATAAATAAGAAAAGTACAATAAATAGTACACATTCATAGAACACACAGCATACTCTTAAAGAGAGAGCACCATAACACTGTCCCAACCCTAACAGGCTATTTAATATTTCAAAATTCTACTAGAGATCGGCACAAAGGAATTTTTTCTTTAAAACGATTCAGTTAACATTTGGGGACTCGGTACCTGTTATGTTACGGGTCAAATTGACCCTTTTTAAATTTCAAAAATCCCCCCAAAATAGTTGTATTTTTTCGGTAAGAAACTTTTTCTGCTTGGCTTAATGGGGGAAATGAACATATAAAATGAAAATGGTTGATTTCACATATTTGCAACCCCCCTGCATTTTTATAGATATAGGTACTGTTTGTGGGTCAGTTTGACCTGGCAGTCAAAGTGGAGGCTGAAAGGGGTCAGAAGTGTCAATTGTCTCTTTGCATTCACCCCAGTCACACACAAGCGCGCACACACACACACCCTTTTAACATGAATTTTCATTAAAATGAGTGAGATATCCTCATTAAACCGTGACCTGTGAGGATTAAATAACACTATTGCACTGAATATTGATTTAAATGGTTAGTAATGGAGTTAATAATGAGATTAAGAAATGTTTATTGTTTGTTTTTGTTTTTTTTGTTCTGACATTTTATGATAATTAAATATGCCCCGGGTTAAATTCCTGTACCTGAGAAACAAACATAACAGGAGGGTTAAATAGACAAATATAAATAAAACACATACAGGTGGACAGTAACACGTGGTCTTTTAGTAACTGTTGTTTACTAATCGACCAACAGAGCGCGCCGAGTCCATCATCCCAACTTCCGTTTTGACGACGAGATGGATGATGGGATATGCAGTCCCGCGCGCTGGCCCTATAAGTGCACGGGAACTTCCTTTAACGTCCTCTTTACTGCGCGAGCCTGAGCGAGACAGGTACAGACAACAGACTACTCATAATTATAAGCAGAAATGTAAAGAATGTGTGACTTAAAAATGCAAAAGAGTAAATGAATGTTAAAGTAAACGGTCTTTGTAGTAGAAAAAGCTTTTGATAAACAAACCTTAACATTTTCTAACGTACAGTTAAACTAGAAAGCTAATTCGGTTTAGCTAACACTAGCATGTCACATCGAACAACGTGGTGCGGCGCGACTGCGGCCTAGCAGTTTGGCTTTAGAATAGACACTTATCACAGCATATTTCTTACAGTTGCTATTTTTTTTACATTGCTAGTTAGTCGTTTTCTTTGTAACTGTTATTCCCACTCCATTACATTCAACTCGGTACACGAGTTAAAATAGCTTCATCGCTGATAACCTAAATGTGAACATTATTGTGCTGCTAACTGGTTTATGCTAGCTTGGAGGTGTCTCCTGAAACTAACCAGGAATTAAATAAATGAAATATCTTAAGCTTTCTGTTATGTTGCGGGTCAAATTGACCCTTTTTAAAGTCTATTTAAGGCAATATATGCCTTCCAAACCAGCTAAATGTAGCATACAAATCTGGGCAGCATGTGAAAGAAGAGGTGTGAAGTTAATTTATCAACATCACTTCATAAAAATGTAAAATAGAATAAACATATCTGTCATGTTAAACTATTTTATTTATACTTCTGGCTTTCCAATGTACATTAAAACAAGTTTTAACTTTAATTTTAATGAAAAACAAGTGAGTTATCCTTTATTGAACCATGATCTGTGAGAATTAAAGAACACCAATGGACTTAATCTTGATGTAAATGGTTGGTAATGGAGCTTAAAATTGGTTTTTTTTAAAAATGTGTATTGGGATTTTTTTTGGGTTCTGACACTTTTGGATGATTGAATATGCCCCTGGTCCAACTGACTCAGGAACATTATTGCTGTTCCAGAGAAACAAACATAACAGGAGGATTAAAGTGTATTAACATTTTGTGAATTCTTGAGAATTCTGAGGGGAAACTGCAGCTAAACCAAACTTTCATATCATAGACTTACACATCATATGACTGGTTTGTGCTGTCATTTACTTAATCACAATTATTTTGAAAACTTTGATAGCTGAATCTTTACCACTCCAGTTTATTTGTTTGAGGAACATTTACAACTTGCAGTAAACAAGTACAAAGTCGATGGTTTTTTGCTGCAGACCATGTTTTCAATATTCGATCATGTGTAAGCATGTTCTTTTATGAATTTCAAATGACAAATTCACTGTTTGGTGTTGCAGGCACTTCTAAGCCGCCATGCCCGTTGCCAGGAGTTGGGTTTGTCGCAAGACTTATGTCACCCCCCGTCGTCCCTTCGAGAAGTCCCGTCTCGACCAGGAGTTGAAACTCATTGGTATGTTGTGATTCCATTGTTCTTGACTAATTGACTCGGTTATACCCTTTTATCTGAAACTGAACTTGACTTTGTCATTTCTCAAGGTGAATATGGTCTGAGGAACAAGCGTGAGGTGTGGAGGGTCAAATTCACCCTTGCCAAGATTCGCAAAGCTGCCAGAGAGCTGCTCACTCTTGATGAGAAGGACCCCAAGCGTCTGTTTGAAGGTATATAAAACTGTAGACACGTTTGATCGTTTTATTGGCCGATGATTTAAATATCAACTTGTCAGACTTTACTATGGTGTCAAGAATTCCTCGTCAATGAGGCCAAATTTGTCAGTGTATTCTTGTAACTGTCTACTTGACTCTTCAGATTTCTATAACAAGGTTCTGTTTTGTTTGCCAGGTAATGCTTTGCTCAGGCGTCTGGTGAGGATAGGTGTGCTGGATGAGGGTAAGATGAAGCTTGATTACATCCTGGGTCTGAAGGTTGAAGATTTCTTGGAGAGGAGGCTGCAGACACAGGTCTTCAAGCTTGGACTTGCCAAGAGCATCCACCACGCCCGTGTCCTGATCCGCCAGAGGCACATTCGGTGAGTTTCAATTCTCCTGGAATGCCAAAATAATAAAGGGAAAGGTACATTAGTCAGAGGGACTCATTAGTGTCTCTTGATGCTTCCTCTTTCATCAGAGGACCACAAGTTCGTAACGATCTCCGCTGAGGTCAGTTTGACTTGTCAGCAAGGTCAATTCGGTATCAAAACCGTATACCTTGTCAGTAAACATTGCCCAGAACCAATCCTGCCACTGAGAGATTGGACTGTGCCACGTGGGTGTTGTGGCTGTCAGGTAAGGTGTGGGGGATTGCACTTCGGGCAATTAAAGTTGTTTTTGTCATTGCTTATTACTCAGGCTGATGATTTAAGTAAAACATTCAGATTTTCTGTGGTGTCAAGAATTCCTCGTCAATGAAGCCTGCAGTAAATTGATGGCAGAAGTCCATCCACATATTAAATATATATTTAATATAATTATACACTTTAGCCATCAAAATGTGAATTGATTTTTTTTTTCTACAGCATCCTTAATATCATCTCTCTCTCTGCAGTGTGCGCAAGCAGGTGGTGAACATTCCCTCCTTTGTGGTTCGCCTGGACAGCCAGAAGCACATTGACTTCTCCCTGAGGTCTCCATACGGTGGTGGACGCCCAGGCCGTGTCAAGAGAAAGAACGCCAAGAAGGGCCAGGCTGGAGCTGGAGGAGCTGACGATGAGGAGGAGGACTAAGAAGGACATTGTCCAGGGAGTGTGGTGTAATACTTCCTGTTCTGTCAAAGTTTCAATAAAAATGTTGGGTCTGACCAGAAAACTGAGTTGTTGTTTCTATCTCCACTGAAAAATTTATTCTAGACATTTTAACTGATTTTATTATTGAAGCATGAGTATGAATACATGTTGAAAAGTCATGAGTTGTATAATTATAAACAAAGTGGTAAAATGATACATCATTCTAATGGAGCCAGAGTTTGTGAGAGGTACAAACGAGGAGGCTTGTCCCTCGAGCTCGTCTAAGGACTAAAGGTGACTGCGCAGTTGAAGTGGTGGCACCAACATAGTGGAATGCTCTTCCTCTAAATATTTGCCCAGCTTTCTCTGTCACTTAAAAAGTCTCCTAAAGACCCATTTATTTAAACAGGCCTTTGACTCACCTTGTACAGACTAAATGTTTTAATTATGCTATTGTGTTTTTTTTTTTTTTTTTTACAGTTTTACGATTTCATTTTAATTTGAATATTTTTCCTGTGAAGCACTTTGTGATTTTATTCTATGAAAGGGGCTATACTAAATAAAATGTACTTATTTGCTACCCCTGCAGACAAAATGGTTCAATCCACACCCACTTGAGTTACAATCTATGGTTACAATAGTACAGGCCAACCTTTTACAGTCTATGAGGCCAACACGAGGCGTCATACAGCCTCATCTACCCGGAAGCAGGAAGTCTTTAGCCATGATGCCCATATGATGAAGCCTACGCTTCTTGTGTGAATGAGTACCTTGGTGTGCAGGGTTGCCACAGTCTGGAGTAATTTAACAGTGGTGCATTCATCCTAAATGTAAGTAAGTCAAAGCTTTGTCCAACCAATGCTTAGCTCAACAGTCAGCTTTCTGTGGTAGCTGCTAAGCTACGGACCGGTTAGATTGAGCAATGCTAACGTTGCTCAGACTGATAGCAGGACATAATCCCGATCAGTCGTTTAACTGTTTTTTCTATTTTGTGTTTTATCTGTTATGAAGCCTTTAAATGTGTTCAACTGGGATGATAGCCCAATCCTGTTTCAACGTTGCTGTTCTTTAATGTCAGCGCTTAAACTCAGTCACAGGGAAGAACGGGTTGGAATGCAACAGAGTGATTGATTGGGGAAATGTTTGTGTACTGTACTATGTATGGTCACAACAACACAGGTACTTATCACTGTATTCAGCAGTGGTGGACAAAGTACACAGCTTAATTTCTTAAGTCAAAGTATAGATCCTCCTGGTCAAATATTACTCCAATACAAGTGAAAGTTGCTCTGTCAGGTTATTACTTGAGGAGTACTTCCTTTTAAAAATACTTAAGTATTCAAAGTACTTTTTAAAATATTTTAAAAGTTTGTATTTTCACAAAGCATGATGGCAGTAAAGAATACATAGGAGTACATTCTGTTATATTATGTTTATTTTGAAACCATTACTTGAAATCTCTAAAAACTATACCATGGAATAAAAACAGAAACTAAGTTACTCCAAGCACAGACAACTTAGTTTGAAATGTTCAAATGTTACGTAGCTCAACACGCTCTCTCAGGTTGGACTGTGAATGGTTGTATGTTTGGGCAGAGTGGGAAACAGGGAGAACATTTCAAACATTACGTATCATTCTTCATTTCAAAAATCTCTAACACTGGCTGAAGATATGACCATGGGTACTCAGGTGGAGAATTATAGCCATCATTACTATCTCTAAATGAACTGCCTGATCTGAGTGATATCTGCTCTGTGTTTGCTCCACGTTCAACCGTGGAGACGCATGATATACAGGTATGACTAAACCACTGAGACAAACAGAACTACGCAAACACATTTTACTGTTTTAGGATCAGATTTCAGAAAAGAGAAGGAAATTCATGAGCTGACTTCAAGCAAAAGTAGTGAGTAACTAGAGCACTGATAGAAATGTAGTGGAGGAAAAGTCATAAGTACCCAAAAAATAATACTCAAGTAAAGTAAAGATAAAAAAAAAATTTACTTAGTACTCAAGTAAATTTACTTTGTTACAACCCACCACTGATATTCAGTAATATTTCACAAAATCAAGTTGTTTTGTTTTGGGTTTTAATGGCACACTCTCATATCATCCACCTAAAAACGCTGTAGTAGCCAAACAATGGTGCACGGTGTTGCAGTTGTTACATTGTGTTCTTGTATGCAACTCAGGATGTTGCCTTGATTGGGCAGTTCTTTGCTCCACAACGAGGAGATTAGAAAAACACTCCGAAGATCTGATCATTGTAAAATGAAACACAGAGAGGAGTAGTTGTCAAGGAAAAAAATAACATCTCAAAGGAAAATAATTTAATTAAAAAAAAAACATTAGATACGGATGGTTAAACCAGATCCACAAATGTACAATGGGGGGAAAAACAAAAAGGAAAAAAGGATACAATTACCAATGGATTTTTAAAGAAACCTTTTTGGAAGTCAAATATGCAAGAAACACTGAGGTGGGTGGTGTATTAACACTTTTTTAAAAACGTGTAGGCATCATTGTTTTCTTTTTGCAAATTAACATCAAAGTTGAAAAAGTATGAGCAGTGACAAAAAAACAACAGGATTCCATATATTTCATTTCATCTCTTAACAAAATGATTAGCTTCACCAAGAAGCATTTTTTGAAGGTAATGTGATGAATATTTACAACTGATTGTCTTTGAACAATGTTGCCTTCTTTATAAATGTAGTCACTGTATGAGGCAGAGTTTGGATCTGATCAGTGTGTCTGTATCAGCAGAGCGATGTCTCCCGATGAGCTGGTGTACTTGGGAGTCCTTGCTGCTTCCATTCCTGTAGGATTTCTATTCCGTTACCTCAGTAAGTATTTGAGTAAGGTTGCACATTGAACCCAAGTTACAGACACATGAATTGAATGCATAATGAACAAAATGTTTTTTTTATTCTAATGTTTGTCAGTGCTGTTATTTAGATGCTTCACAGTTTCTGTGACTCAGTATGTGAAATAAGAAATCTTTAAGTATGTCTTCTTAAATTGTACCCGGTCTCTCTCAAGCTTTGCTTCGTGAGACAGGAAATGATCTAAAAAAGGACTTCGTTTTCACACCTAAGAGATGGACAAGATACCAAACACTAACGATATGATTTGGTTATTATTTACATAAGGAGAATGGCTCTTTGTATATATATATTAATCATTTTTTCACATAGCAAACACAGTACAAGACAGCACAGACATAGTCAAATTACAGAAGAAAAATAAAAATATACATATAAAAACAATAATAACATACATGGGTCATAACAACATATATCATATCAGATACAATCTTATCTATCTAAATTACATGTCAAAGGGGAAAAACAAGACTATGACGTATTTTTTGAAGATTAAGTGCTGGCACCCTTTCTGCAGTAAGCCAACCAGATCAGTGGGAAGATTATCTATGAAGGGTTTCCAAATATTATAAAATAGGTTGTCATTGCCCATTAATTTAGCACTGAGGTGTTCCAAAGGAAAAGCCTTGAATGTATTTCTGTACCACTGCGTGACTGAAGGAGGCTTCTCCTGAATCCACTGAAGCAAAATACATCGCCTCACTAGGAGCAGAAGTTTACCCATTAGGACGAGATGTCCTTTTGATAGAGAGAACTGTTGCAGAGGTACGTTAAGGAGAAACAATCCTGGCTCTATTCTTATTGTTCTGTGAAAAATTAAGCCAAGTTCCTGGGCAATATTTTTCTAATACCTGGATATTAAGGGGCATTGCCATACACAGTGATAGTAAGTTCCTACTTCTTTTTTACGTGAATGGCTCTTTATCTATAACTTAAAACTTCCTCCTAATGCTTGTGACCATATCTGTTATTTTCCCCAAGGGTGTACTCTACTTTGCTGTGTAGGAGAGCCTCTCATCCTTTACGGGGTTGAGGGATGATAACATTTTCTAAGCAGCATCTGTTCCACAGACCCCTGTAAGGGATTAATCATTTTTTGGGAGAGACCATGAGAAAAGTTATGATAATTATAAATAAAGTTTGTTTTCTTCAATTCTGTGACTTAAGTGCTCCTTAACCTCATGCAGAGCTTGTCAGCGTATATGTCCTCAGTCTCATTGGGTTTTGTGACTGTGGTTTTTACATTTCTCCTTTTGTCACAGAGAGTAAATTTATATCTTATCTAATGTTCCTGCTAAATTTACTCTGACTGTCCTCTCTGGCCTGCATTATTGTTGTGAAAACATGCACTGACATATGCAAGGGAGGGTTGCAAGACCTGTCCGATGAGTGTAAACAAATATTGTGTATATAAATGTGAACTAAGTGTTAAATAAGATAAGTGTAACTATATTCAGAAGCACCAGTTTCTTTTGACAGATAGTATGGTTAAATTTACCAAAATCATTACAATACAGTCAGAGATGATGTCTATTACTATGCACATACGTTCAACTTGTCAGGACCTAGAACTTGCACCACACAAAATACAACATAACTAAGATCGTTGATGAAAGTAGTCTGGTCACCTGACTCCTTTCTCACCTCTCTACTTCCTTTTTTTCCCCCTCTCACACTTTATGTCTTCAGCCCCAACCACTATTGATTGAAGTGTCATAGCTTGAATGCTCGAGAGAGTCTGTGGCTGTTTTAATGCTGTGTCTCATCTGCTTTCCCACCCCATGTTATTGCAACGGTGGAGGGCTAAAATGTATCACTTTGCTTGCCCTTCAGGTCCTCCTGTGAAGCAGGGGGCAGCTCTTCTTCTGGGCCTCTCCATCACCATCGCCACCTGTAACATCCACACACTCCACTCTCTGGTGACTGTGATTGGAACATGGATTATTGTAAAGAGCAGCTGGCGGTGAGGGATAAAGAAAGATTCTTTGACTAACTATCATCACAGTGTAACACAGTGTTTGTCCAAATATCAGATCAGCATGCCTTCAGTGATTATTTTTCATGTGTTTGATCTAGCAGTTATACCTCATGTGACTGTAATGTATGTATTACTCTGCAAATTCAATGAAATGTCAAAAAGCCCCCAAAAAATACTTCTCTCAGAAAATTGATGTGTCCAGATTTGTTTTACCAGTGGACCCAAACCAAGATTTTTTAAATGCACCAACACATTTGACAAAAAGAAGTGTATAAAAAGTTGACAATCAGAGATTTCTGGGAATTGTTGTGATGATGAAAATTAGGATCTTAATACAAACGAAAATACATAGGATAACTGCCTTAATACAGCTTCCTGTTTAACACTCACTGACTTATGGATTTATTTATTTCGTACAAGGTATGCACCAGCTCTGAGTCTCGGCTGGTCCTTCCTCTACCTCCTCTTCTTCCGGCTGGTCACTTCATTTGGGCTGCCACAGCCGACACCTTTTGCCAACGCTGTCCAGCTTCTACTCACTCTCAAGGTACAGAAACCTTACCAGAGGAGAAGTCTCTTGCTGTACCACACAGCATCTTGACATTCAAGGTATCCATGTTAACTTCAATTGTATGTAATCTGAATTTGAATGCAGATGGTGAGTCTGGCTAACGAGGTACAAAGCTTCCACATCGAGAAGAAAAAGGAAGTGAGCTCCTTTGCCAAGTCTCCTGTCACAGTTGGTCTGTCCCAGGAGCCGTCCCTCTATGACATTCTGTCGTATAGCTACTGTTATGTTGGTATAATGACCGGTAAGTCTGTGGAAACATCTGACACTTTCTACAATCTGTTCCATTTCTATTCATGTGTGTTGTTGCTGATGCTTATTTGTGTTTGCATGATTTTTAACTGTTGTCTCTCTTTATCTCACTCGCCGCTACTTGTCCAATATTGTGTGAGTCCATATTGTTTTTAGTATTATTACATGTGATTTTCTCATACTTCTCTTTTTGTTTTTTTTTTCACTCTCTTTTCCTCCCTTCAACATCTTTTCTTCTTCTAAACCACACTGCCCTCCTCTGGTGCCCTTTGTGTCTTGCATTGCCCCAATAATCCATTTTTTGTCGATCACTGTCGTATCAACACTGTCTTTATTCCCTTATCTCATCCCTTCATCATCTCAAGGTCCCTTCTTCCGCTTCCAGACGTACGCTGACTGGCTGAAGCAGCCAAGTCCACAGGCCTTGCCCTGCTGGGAGCCGTGCCTGCAGCGGTTGAAGCTGGTTCCTTTGTACGCCGCTCTGTTCCTGGCTGTAAACTCTGTCTTTCCTCTGGCCTACGTTCGCACAGAGGAATTCCTGGACCGGAACTTTTTCTTTCGGTACTGTGACAATAAATACATTCCTTATTCAGTCTTTTAATAACAGTAAAGATATCAGGTATTAGAGTTGTTGGGTTATTATCATATCATGACAGTAAAATATATTCATCTCTTAAATGTGGTGAATACTACATCAAAATATTATTTAGATTGCTCTGAGACTGTATTAACTCAAACTGCAGTATGCTGATTGAACAGCATGGTTCTAGTTGTTTTTCTAAAAACATAAATAATAGGGCTTCGGTTTCGGTCAAATTAAAGCTAGGGTTGGTAGTCTCGGAAAACTAGCATGAATTTGAATGTAGCATTTCCTCAGGACTCCGTCTAACACCTCCCCCCAACCCCTCGGAGCTCCTCCAAAACGATGCCCCCGCGGCCATATGATCGTGACTGATTCAAAACCGGTCCTCACCAAAACATTATCATAGTGAAAGTTAAAAACACAAACAAACATGGCTGCTGTTAGTACTCACAACTGTCATGCTAGCATTATCCAGTTGTACCGGCGACACGATATCAGGAGAAAAGGTATAATACATATAAAACTGTAACAGCTCCACTGTTTGTTAAACGTGTTCAGTGTAGATGTTCTTAATTCCTACAGTGTTGACAGTCAGTGAAGGCATCAGGAGAGGTGTAGAGTGTGCAAGCAGGAGAGAGGAGAGACAAGAGGAGAAGTTCTTCATTCATTCAAACATTGATTGTTGCTTTGTTGGTTGGCGTGATCACGGCCGACAGTGACCGGTTATTAAAGATCAACATGTTCACGAATCGGCTCGTCATCACTACAGCGTCGGGACGGACGCTACAGTACATCAAAATTTCTGTAGGACTTACTGAATGTCATTAGTTCTTTTGCTTGTCAGAGCCCCCGTGGTGAGAGCTTTTTAGACTCTGATCCGGACTACAGTCCTGAGCAAAGGACCTCATCGGGTCAGAGGGGACAGGACCGAGGTCACGCGAGAGGGGCAGTCAGTAGAGTCAGGGGAAGCAGAGGCAGGGGACGGGGAGTGCACGCCGGGGAAATGTACGCGCAGGAGGCGGGCAGAATGGCAGGACGGGATTTGATTGGTTTCATAAATTGGACCTTAAAGGCGGGGATTGGTTGGTGTTTTCCCAGGTTTACTCCGGCTGTAGATAGCAGCTTTTTTCACCCTTTTTTATGAACACATTATGTATTGATTGCCATTGGGACATAAAGATAATGTTAACCAGTATAACAAAAAGTGTATCTAAATCTGACTATCAACCCCAGCTTTAAGAAGGGATTATTGTCAAATCAATATCACTGCAGTTATCTCTTATTGCGATAAAAGATTAACTCTCCCTCTCTCTCTTTGTCACCAGGTTCTTCTACATGATAGTCGTGTTCTTTGTGTTTCGGATGCGTTTCTATGCAGCCTGGTGTGGAGCTGAGGCTGGTTGTATCAGTGCAGGTCTGGGCTGCTATCCAGAGAAAGCGCTATCCAAACCTGGAGGAGGACCCACTGTCACCTACAGGTACATAATCACCAGAACAACAAGTTTAGTGAAGGAGGATGCATCAGTAATTGCTCACGGACATCTTGGTGTGCAGGTTGTTCTTGAAATGTAGTATTCCTGTTTGTTTGTTTCCTCTTTTTAATGTAACCTTCCCCTACTTGGTCAGTCCTGATCCCTCCACTGAAGAGAAATATGACTTCAGAACCATCCAGAACATCGACTGCTACAACACTGACTTCTGTGTGAAGGTCCGGCATGGCATGCGTTACTGGAACATGACAGTGCAGTGGTGGCTCCATCACTACATCTACCCCAATTCTCCCTTCAAATCCTACACACTCAGGTACGGCTTTATGTGCTTGAGTTGAGTCGCTCATCAAAGAACCTCTGTGTACTGCGTTCAGGAATCAACATACAAATAGTTGTTAGTGCACTGAGATAAAATTATAGAAATGATCTTGTGAAGAGCTCAAGATTTAAAGCATGTTTTCAGTCCTCCTCTGTAGTTACTTACCAGCTTGGTCTTGAAATATAAATTATCTTTTACATAAAAGGGCCTCACTTGTAATGTGGTGCTTTAGCAAAGACATTTTTGGAAACAAATATTTATTTATTTATTTATGTATTTATGTTTTTATTTATTTATTTATTTATTTATTTATTTATTTATTAATTTATAAATCTATTTTTCTACTCTTTTTATTACATTTTGAAAATTTTAACAGATAATATCAAGCTGCTTTGAATAATAAGGCACAGGATTACATACAATGTCTTAAACCCCCCCCACCCAGCCAGTTCAGGTCCAAACTGTATGGAGGCTGGTGGACACACACTACACACACAGGCACACAACAGGGAAAAAAAAAAAAATATATATATATATATATATATATATATATATATGTACAAGCAAGCAGAAGATGCAGCAGTTGAAGGAGAAGAGTGGAAAGAGTGGGAGTAAGGGGAATTACTCATCATGAGCATCAGGAATTAGAGTAACGGATTTTGCAAATGTCAGAAAAGGATTCCATATATCTTGAAATGTTATAGAGGAGTTTCTCAAGGAGAATCTGAGTTTTTCCAGCTTAAGGTTGCAGAGGGCTTCTCTGATCCAGTGATCATAGGGGGCGAGCTAATTTCAAGTCAAACAGGATCAGCCGCTGAGATAACAAAGTAGTGAAAACCAGAACATGTGGGCATGGTTGGCAGGGGATAAATTACATCTATTACAGGTATCCCTTACAGTAGGGTATATACTAGCTAATATTTGGTTGGTATAATGAACTTTGTGGAGAATTTTACATTGAATGAGACCGTGGCGAGCGCAGATGGAGGATGAATGAACAAGCTTTAAAACAGAAACCAATTGCTGGCCAGTAAGCACTATATTTAGGTCCTTCTCCCAGGAATATTTTATTTTTATTTACACAGAAATTCTTCTTCTGACCTTCTTAGTTAAATTCCTGAGAATGAGGTGATGTTGCAGATTGGTGATATTCAATTCAATTCAATTTGCTTTATTGGCATGAACAAAGAAATGTTGTTGCCAAAGCACATAAGATTTATACACATACATTACACACTGTATATATTCATTACATATTATATACATTAAATATTTTATACGCATTAATAAACTATGGTGTCACCCATACAGCATATCTCAATGTCCTCACTTGATGCAGTATGCTCATAAAACCTTCACCTAAAATCAAATATTATGGGATGGTGCGTCCCTCAGGCTGTGACAGGCAGACACATATTTAGCAGCCAGAGGAGCTGCTGACCCTTCCCCCAGGAGAACTGACAGTTTCTCTTCTGGGGTTAATGTTGGGAAGTTTGGTACTATTTTAGTAATTTCCCTGTAGTGGGAATCTCTTAGTAAAGAGACTTGCTACAGTGGAGGAGGAATTCTCTGTTAGTTATTTTCAAAAAGTCCTTTTAGAGGATCAAAACCAACAACACTTGGCACCTTTGTTAATATTTTACTACTGACTCTCTGCCCTGTGGGTTAAGCTCACTCCTACTAAGATGCAAATTAATGAAAAGGTCACAGTTGTATGGATGTATTTTTTAAAAAAAAAGGCAAATTACATTGGAGCCCTTCGGCTTTGGCAAACTGCTGCTCAAAGAGGAGTAAAAAGAAAACCTTCTGGACGGTTTACAGCCATTGATTTGGTTCTCTAGTGAGTATTTATGGCAGCAGGATGATGTAAGTGCAAGCTGTAAAACAGGAACTTCAGCACTGGTATTCATGTTAATGTAGCAATATCTCACAGTGCAACACACACTTTATTTTAAAGTTTTTATTAGACAACAATGAAACAAGGAAAGTATATGGCTACAGGCAGTAAGCCAAATGAGGTTTTGGCTCCACAGACTGTAGTTGTTTGTGCCATCAATTCACTGTTTATTGTGCAACATGTTGGCAATAAGAGGAGTACAGAATATTAACATCTTATTTTATGAAATACAGACAGGATGAATAATTTAGATGCATTCAAACTTTTTTTTTCTTTTAAACTTATGTAACCCTCAGAGCTGGCTGGACCATGTTCATCAGCGCATACTGGCATGGACTTCACGCTGGATACTACCTCTCCTTCCTCACCATCCCCCTGTGCATCGCTGCCGAGTCCGCCATGGAGGCTTCAGTCCGAACCAAACTGGGCCCACGAGGACAGAACATCTTCGACTGGGTTCACTGGTTCCTGAAGATGCGGGCGTACGACTACATGTGCATGGGCTTTGTGCTGCTGAAGGCCGTCGACACCGTCAACTACTGGATGTCCATCTACTTCAGCATGCACATCATCGCTGTGTGCTGCATCATCATTGGCAAGGTCCTGAAAGGAGGGAGAGGGGAAGGGAGGAAAGGGGACAAGGAGGGAGAGAAAAAGGAGAATGTGAAAGAGAAAACTGGAGAAAAAGCAGACTGAATGGAGAAAAAGAACTGGTGGGATCCTTTTCTTCCAGATATGAGAGGAGTTACATCAATACACAAACTTTCAAAATTGGCCACACCAACACTCAGCTTTTTAGAAAAATAAGAGCTCAAAATGATTTCATTAAAACTGCAGCACATTAGATAACCTGATAAAGACCAACATTTTGTATACATGTACATATGCATCAAGTGAACACAGGGAAAGGAATGTATGCGCTCAATGAATGTCACTTTCATAGTGTGAATGGAGAACAGGGTTTAAATAGTGAGGAGCTCCCCTCATCTTTGTGTCTGCCTGTATAGTATGAGTACTTTTATTACATGGTAAAATTCACAGTTAGAAACAGTTCATCGAGCGATGTGCAGGTTTAAATGAGGTTGTTGAAATGTCAAGGTGCTGTTAAGTAGTAGGTTGAGTCCAACGTTGAACCTCATTGTGATCTGATAGATAATTTTAAAAAGAGGCGTATTTAATTAGACTTTATTGCATGAGTTTTCAAAAACAACAAAACATTCCAACAACACTCAGTTACATGAAAACATTGGGAGGATATTTTCATCTCCAGCCTCTGTGGGAGAATTGTCAACATTTCCCTGCTTCTTTAGAGTCTGGGGAAAAACTGCCACTGCCATTTGGCATCCTAAATCTGCATTTTCTTTCTATTTCTTTTCCACAGGAACTGCTCAAAGTGGATTAATTTTCTTGTTAAATGCAACCTGTAACTTCAAGTGAGGCCCATTACATGAGTTCTCTTGAAGCATTTCATTAATACAAGCATCATGGAGCTTTTTCAAATTCAACAACGTTCAAATGTAAAGGTTCAAAACAAGATCCAGATACTGTTCTCTATTTTTGTCTGTTTACATTTATAAAATATTCATTATTTTGTTTCTTGTTACACATTTCCCAAATGTATTTGCTGTGTATTTCCTTGTTTTCATTTCCTCCTGATTTTTGTTTCCTTAACTTATTCTGCCCGTATCTGTGTTCAAATCAAATCACATTAGGAACATAAGCACAGTCATCTCTATAGCCATGTCAGAACTAGTGCATGTAAGAGGAGCAACAGTCCATTCACTGCCAAAATGTCTCTGTACTGCCATCATGGACCATCAGGGTTGGGACCAAACATTTGATAACAAAACTTTGACAGTTCTACATCATAACTACAAGCTGCCAATGATGTTCATGAATAACGGCACAGTTAAAGCTGGGCGATGTGGGTGAAATCCTCAAATCAAATTTGGACCTTATGTCATGTAAATGGAGCTGTAGTTTTCTTTAATGCTGCCTACAGACGTGTTCATAGCGGTAAACTTCATAACCTTGTGTATTTTCTTACATTTTGAGCCTGATCTGAAAGATTCATTCAGACAGCAGAAATTTAATGAATAACTTTATATAATGTTATCTGCCCAAAGTTCATAAACTTGAATGATCATCCAGCTCTAACTGCAGCTAAACTGTATTAGTAAACAAAATGTCCTTCTGCTACTGTGTCAAACTGTGATAACTGCTGCATCTCTGCTTTGAATGAGCCGGTCTCACCTCAGAACTGAAAGTCTCTCTCCCTTGTTTGGTATAATTTGAATTGCAAACAGACTGTGTTTACCCTCAGAGTACCAAAATCAGCCCTTTGTTTCACTGGTTTCAATATTTTACAGTGATGAATGTGTCATACCCTCTGCTTACTTCTTATATAACAACTTCCTCCTTTTTTTCCCAGCTCCACATACCTCAGCGACTGTAACACTCCCTGCTTTGTAACAGTTGTCAAATACATATCAGCTTTTCCTCGTAAATATAACTCACATGTCTCCTTTTTTTAAATTTGGTGATGGTTATCCGTCAGTTTTTTGTGTATTATAAGGATTGCATGTTTATGTGTGAGTTGCAAAGATGAATGTTGTAGGGAAGAAGCTTGTTCTTTTAGTTGTCAGACAGGGAAATAATTAAGTCCTTAGCATCTGTGAATGCAAACACACCTGCTGAGTTACCTCCCAACAGTGTGTAATATTCAGTTTCACTAAGAACATGTATTTGTAGTTTACAACTACTTTGTAAATGTAACTTTCTTTGGCTGGTTCATTCAAAGTATTAATATTTCTAAGGTCATTTCCATCACTGCATACAATCAAGATTAAACAAAATATGACCTTAAGTTTTCACTACACACAAAGACACTCCTGTGATCCCTTTAATAACACAAATATCTTAAGTACAACCATTCGTCTTGTTTCTTTTCCTCCTTCGTTGTATTAAACTCTGTTACCTTCAATTAAGTGGTAACCTCCTCCTTGTCAATAATGGGTTAAATCACACAAGGAAGTACCTGTGTGGTCATTTACACAGGGAGTAAAGTCCATGAGAGAAGACAACAGGGAAGCGATTCCCGGATTCTTTATGAAGAGCTTGTTTAGTGAGTTTGCTGCTGGTGAAGTCGTATATGTGTTCACAGAAGATCGTCTTTGAAGCTTATTGTGTTAAACCACAATCCAAGAAATGGACAGTGACCCATCGAGACAAGACTTGAGGAGGGTGTACGACTACAACGAAGGTTTGTGTGTTGTTACAGCTGAGGAATCAGATTCAAAGGAGTCTCTAAACAATGCTTCTGTCTCACTGAATCTTCTTTTTAAACTGTGTAAATTCTTTTCCTGTATTTCCCTCAACCACTCAAAGAAAATGGTTACCCAGGTGACCAGCAGTCACTCCGGTCACGACGTGCTCCATCTCGAGTGTCCAATCAGAATTACCCTCAGTTTGCGTGGAACTCGACCCCAGAAGGTGGGGATGAGGAGGACAGCGGTGGTCAGCACCGGGACCTCAGGAGCAGCCCCCTGCCCATGGCACTGAAGAGAGCTGCGAGGTAACCAACCTACCTCTGAATGTTTGATTGTCTTTGATGAGGATACTTATGTTTCAGATGATATGAAAAATATTAAGCTTTGAAACAACCTAAACCACCAAATAAATCCTGATCATGAGTTAATTACCAAACTTAGATTGAAGAAGAGCACAGAAAAACGTTTCTTTTTCAGATTGATGTGAAAGCCTTTATCGAGTGTCGAACTCTCCGTATCTTATGGTTGTACTCTGCACAATTTTCTTCCAGTTTCACACAGTTGGTAGAGCAGGCATAAAGAGGCTATAGTCCTCATCTCACTGATTGCAGGATTGAGTACTGGTCCCAACAGGATATGATGCATGTCATCCGCGGCTCTCTCCTCATACCTGCCTCTCTCTCTCAACCTGTCCTATTTACTAAATCCCCAATATCCTTTCTGTTCTAGGCAGGTGCAGCAGATGCAGTTGCCCGTGGTTTCCAGACGGGATTCCTGGAAACGGAAAAAGGCCAAGGTTCTTCGTAAACTCAAAGACAATGCCAGAGAATTCATCTACATGTTTGCGCTGTGGAATAAGTCCATGCAACAGATTGGAGGTAAACCTTTAAGTCTGATGTCAGCTGAACATGAAGGGGGCTCTGTGAGGGTAGAGACTTTGTATTAGCTCCCGACTAGTGATTGTTCATACTGTATTTTCCATGAAAACAACGGTCAAGGTTCCTGTGCCCCCATTGTTGTCTGCGTTTTGACCATGGGCTTAAGTCCTGGGTAGATTGTGCAAATCAGGGCAGTGACGTGTGGAGAAAAAGAAAATATTAAATAACATTTTGAAATCTTAATAAAAAACTAAACTAGTATGCATTCCCAGGAACTCCCTCTGTGTTTCAACAACTGTGTAAACTCCACAAACACCGTTACGTTCAAACGAAAGTCCCAGGACCTTTGAAAAGTACTACCCACCAAGCAGGGGCTTTTCAGGGGGGAGATTATCTACCCCTGAACTAAATATAGACCCTGGTTCCTCCGGTCAAAACGCACGTAGTTTCGGGGTAAAGTTCCTGACGTCGAAAAACGCCTTAAACTTGTGGTTCGGTTCTGCTTTTGCTGCTTTCATACATTTATGGCCTTTTTCCCCAACAGGGAACTTTGGAGGTGGCGTCCAGTCTTATTTTATTTTCCTGCGGTTCTTGGTGGTGCTCAATTTTGTTTCCTTTTCACTGATCGCAGCTTTTGTCATCATCCCCAGCATTGTGTTGGGATCTGTTGGGGCAACCCTAGGTAACATCACAGGTAATTACATGTTCAGGCTACATTCCTATCTGTTTTGTGAGATACAGCAGAGGGTGAGATACAGCAGAGGTATGTTTTGATGGTTTTATATTTCCTGCATTTTGATGATGTAAACACTTAGTTTTTCTCAATTGTTTACACACATTTTTTGAAAGCATGCCTCATACTCTCAGAACTCTACACACAAATCAAAACACACACACACACACAATGGGCAAAACCCCTCAATTCTTCTGCAAAATTAAACTTTACATTCAAAACAATGTTATTTCTTCTCTAAATGGTATTTTGTTTTCAAATGACACACACAAACCACCATATGAATAGACATTTATAAGAACCAAAAAAACTGTACACAGTGTACATCCCAACCAACACTAAGTTGCACATACAGTGGTCTACATACAAAACAACAGAAGAATTTACTGTATACAATTACAGTAAAAAAAAAAAAAATTAAACTATGCATCCTCTCTTCTGTTTCGGTCTGGCCACAGCATCTCATCCACATAACAAGCAATGTTTTCCCTGGCCAAGCAGCGGGGGAAATATAGCTCTGATTGCTAATTGTAAAACTGTGTGACAGGTGTTTGCCCATGTGATGAGTCAGTGTTCATAGGTAGGGCAATTCACTTTAGAATTTTGAATGACAGTGTGTTCCTTGTGAAAACAAGAGATTGTCTTCATGAAAATTGTGCCAAATGCAGAGAATTGTGTGTAGTGTTTTGAAAGAAGTGTGTTGTAGAACTGCAATTTGAGTGTAAAGCAGGAATTGTGCTTGTAGTTTAGCAGAATTGGCTCAGGGGGTTGTTGCATGGGTTACATGTTGTGGTCATTGTGTCTCAAGTACCAGTATTTGTGTGTAAACAATTGAGAAAAAGTGTAAACAGTAAAACCTTCTCACAATTGAATGAATGTGTTTGAAGGCTATAAGTGTTAGATGTAAGTATACGTGCATAAAGGTAGATCTAGTGACAGTCTGCCCAGGAGAAATAAAATGATGAAATGATACTGATGTATAAAATATATTCCGAAATATCGATCTAAACAAGAATGTAATGACTTGAGGTTTGCCTGTAAGTTTGAATACTAATCCCTGAGTCATTCTTCATATATATTTTTCAATTTTTTCCTCTGAAGAGCTTCTCATTTCATCAAAGTGAGAGAGAAAGCTTTATCTAGATGACAGTGTAGGGATTAAGACTGTGACTCTGCTACAAAGTCAACCACAGGCCTGCATTAATCACCACTGCAGCTTTCACTTCCCTCGCTCTCCTTCTTTTTGTTACAATGACCTGTACATCCAGAGTGTAAACCTGCTTAAACACAGTAATCTCTGAGAATACATATAGAGATCATAAAGCTCTACTCGTATGGTGTTTTCCAGGTCCAGAGGAATGCATGGAATATGACCCTAATCCTGAGGGCCTGGTGCTGTTCTACAATTACTTCCTCAATATACTTTCAGGAACGGTGAGAAACTGCAGCATCACAATGATGTGTAAAGATATGAGAACATTTTCAAAAATTATGTTTTTCTAAATCATACATTGTGATTCCACACTTTATGTTTTTATTTATTTATCTAGTTAACATAGAGCTGTAGTGCAGGAGCTGAGGCAGAGGTTACGTGTTGTTTCTTTGTTATACTATTGATGTTTCTCAAAAAGAAAATCATACACAGTGACTTATGGTCTCATTTCTTGCTGAAAGATGGTCAAGAAAATTAATACCATTCTCATATTTGTACTAGGGATGCATGATATTATCGGCACATTATCGGTATCAGCCGATATTGCCTTTAAAATTAACTATCAGATATCGGCAAACACGGCGATATTCGCCAATATAATTAACCAATAAAATAATGGGCTGCTGCACACATGTTGGGCTCATGTTTTAAATTAAATTTGAATTTAAGCAGCAGTCTGTAAGGTACATTAAGCTGACTAATTTAGGCACATTTACTGTCAAAGAGTAAACCATTTTATTTACTTTGGGTTTAATTGCTGTACAGTTGCACTTTTCACATGTTCCCTGTGAACAGAGGTTAGGTTTACTTACTATGTCAAATATGAAATTGGCCAAATGTGCCCTGGTTGTGGGTACTGTTATGATTGTCTCAGGGAGAGCATCATCCAAGTTTTAAGTAGGATGGATCTTTTTGTATGAATTTAGTTTCAAAGCAATTGTCATAAATAAATATGCAGTTTAAGTATTTTTCTTATTTTGCACAAGAAATTAATATTACATAACAAATGTGATAAGAGTATTACCATAATACTGTACGCTAATTCAAATACAGAAGAGAATTGATGATCTCTGAAATTAGGTGTTCGGAATAAATATCGGTATCGGGAACCGGCTAAATGGGCTGTAAAATATCGGCATTTCGGATATCGGCAAAAAATCCAATATCAGGCATCCCTAATTTGTACAGTAGAGATGAAGCTACAGGCAGAACCTTGTAAGCATAGCTTAGCATGAATCGGAAAACATCCATGGCAGTTTGCTAAGATGACAAAATCCACCTAACAGGGCCTCTAAATTTACCAGAGCATGTCGTTTCTCCTTTGTTAGATCTTAACACAATAACGCACACCAACAGAAAAGCAAGCTGTTTTAAGATTTTCTGGGGGGACTATTCTTGAAAGTGAGCTGAGATTTTTTGGGGGGCCTCGACTGGTTTTTCTGAATTCCCATGTTTCTGGTCTTCATGCTAAGCTAAGCTAAAACACAAGAGAGGTAATATAATCATTAACTCTCTATTTGTCCTTTAACCACTGACGTAGAACAATGTTAATTTGAAGCATGCAGTACATTGTAATTTTATCGAGATTACCCAGTGTGGTATCTGTGACTTTTTTTCAGATGTCACAAAAAAAAAAAAAAAAAAGGTAATTAAAAAATGGCCATTATATGTTAGGGCAAGTTTTATGTCAGCTGAGCAGGGGCGTGTCCAGAACTTTTTGACTGGGGTGGCCCAACTGAGGCTCTCACATAGGCAGGGGTGGCCAGTGCATTTACAAATATATAAAATTTACCCTTTCTGTCTTCACAATCTACTTTCATTAAAGTATTAAAACGTTTTTATATTCCTTTTGACTTAAAAAAAAACAAAACATGACAAAGTGGCATACACCTCATAAGCTTAATTCTATAAGGTCTTACAAAAGATGTTTTTTCAAAGTCACATTTGAGGGCACTAATAAAGAAATCTACTGTCAGCCTTTTAACTCATCCCAAATTATAGATTTTAACAGAAACCCCACCTCTGACAAGGCAAACAGCCAGTCATAGTTTAGGATTTTGGGGTGGCCCCTGGGGCGGCCAACTGGATTTCAAGGGTTGCCAGTGCCACCCTTGGACCCCCCCTCTGGACACGCCACTGCAGCTGAGGTTTACACTAAGAAAGTCAGCACAGTCAGTAGAGTAAGTAAATGAATGTTATAGCAGATGACAGTACACTTTGACCACTCCTGTGGACATTAAGGACATCAGACATGATCAGTGACTGTCCTCTGCTCCTTGTCCAGGGCTTTTTGGAGTACTCGTATTTGTTTTACGGCTACTACACGAACACAATTGTGGACACCACCTTCTCTTACAACATCCCGCTGGCTTATCTCTTCACCGCCATCTTTTATTTCTTCTTCTGTCTTATTTGTATTACTGCACGGTGAGTCTCACAACAGTAATAATTATTACAACAGACAGAATGACATGTAAAGGCCTGAGTTTAGAGTTCAGTAACCTTGATCCACATGTATTTCTCTCTTCTGAATGGCTGTTCCCAAAACAGCATGGGGACTGCAGCTCGAGTTGCTGTGGCAACAGGAGGCAGCACTGTGGGCAACTACAGCATGATAGTGTTCACCAGCTGGGACTACGGTTGTCTAGGAGACAGAGCTACCAAACTGAAGCAGAAAAATATCCACTACCAGCTACAGGTCAGGAGGGATGTGTCCTACTTAAAGTAATGCTGAACATGTGGCGGATTTCGTAATCACTCTCTTTAAGTGAAGGTTTCAAACATCCTCTCACCCCTTCTTCTGCTCACTCTCTGTCAGGTGGATCTGGAGGAGGAGACCAGAAAGAAAAGGACAGCATCTCTAGAATTAAAACAAAAAATGGTTTTATACTCTGTCCGTGTTTTGTTGTTGTTAGTTTCATTGGGACTCACTGCAGCAGCCTGCTATGGCATCTTTAGGGCCACAGAATTCAGCCAGGTAAATGATGGGAAAGAAGAGTAACAACCATGAACCTTGTGATGTTTTAATGTTTTGGGTGATACTTTGACTTCCATCTCTTGAAAATCAGGCTGAAAGTGGGAGGGACGGGATCCTGGGTTTGATTATTGAGTATCTCCCCTCCATTGTCATCACTGCCGGAAACTTCCTGGTACCACTGGTGGATGACCGGATCGCCTTAGCGGAGAAATATTCTCCCAGCACCACTGTCATACTGGCACTATTCAGGTTTGGACTGGTTTCTGGTGACAACTCATAAACATGTTAGCCTTGGGACAAAGGGATACACATTTTGTCTGTTTTTATAAGCTGTTTTTTTTTTAAAGCCCAAAACTAATCTGTTATAAAAGTACAATGTTAATTTGATCATCTATTTAACTAAAGGAGTGGGGTTTCAAGTATAGAGCAGTAAAAAGTAGAATTAGAAGTAGCATTCAACACTGATTTACACTCAAGTCCGTAATATACTGAAAACAAAATCCTCTATAATTTGTGTTTGTGCACATCAGCTTAAGAAACTTGATTAAGATTCCTCATTTCTCCATCGTGTGTAGGGCTGTGGCCCTTCGGCTGGTGAGTCTGGGTGTCCTCCTCATCACCCTGTGGAGTCAGGTCACCTGTGAGGGGAACAGAGAACATTTGGACTGTGAGCTGTGCAAATACAATCACAAAGCCTATCAGGTACTTACATGCATGTACATTATTTTTAAATATACTTCTTCACATAGAGAACCAAATTGGTCTCCGAGCAGTTGAACAAGTACCAAAATCTTAAGACAGAAGGATGACAAACTAAAGGTAATTCTACTCTTTGGAGATAGTTGTTTGTCTAATCCAGCCTCTCTGTTATGGCTGTGTTTACGTGTGCAAACAATTCTGTTTACAATTTGTTTTTGAAATCAAGACATGGCAGGGGCAGAGTACGCTCTAAGTTGGCGAGATCAACTGGGGATGACATAAGATCAGCTGCAGCAATGAGCAAAACAAACTTGCTTGTATCTACAAACAGATTATAGTTTTTTGTTTTTTTTTGATAATTAAACCACAACAGTTTAGTTATTCTAAACTTTTTAAAAAATGGGGTATAATTAGAGTGTGTGTGTAATGTGCTGTGCTCAAGAAATATGGTGGCCCTGAAAGACAAAACAAATTTACAAAAGATGAAACACTTTAACAAAGTTGGAGACAAATTTACATTTTGGAAAACATTTTTACATTTTATAAAACAAAATTACATCAGCAAAACACTTTTACCAAGGCCAAAACAAATTTACATTTAAGAAAACAAATTTACAAAAGATGAAACACTTTTATTGTTAAGGCTGACTCCTTTTAGCCTGACTCCATTTAGGCTGAGGCGATGTGGTCTGAGGCCGTTTCATCTGAATTCTGACACATGATGAAGGTTTTGCGGAGATATGACGGAGCTTTTCCGGAGACATGATGCTTTTTCACCTGAGGTCTGACACCTCACTCTGAGACCCGAGGATGTCCTAATATGCAAACCATGTCCATCTCCGTTTGGTTTCTCTCCATCAAAACAAACTAAATGACCCCTCACTCCATCACTTCCGGATCACTTCCAGTAATTGGTACATTCCCTCTCTGTTAAAAATAAATGTTAATTTGTTGCAGAAATGGTAAAAGTGTTTCATCTTTTGTAAATGTGTTTCCTTAAATGTAAATTTGTTTTGGCCTTCAGGGCCACCTTAAGAAATACATGAGGGATGTAATTCAGGAATTTTGGAGAAACAGATGAACATACGACAAGAGTTTAGATTTTTTTCAGTATTTAAACTTTTAAAAAATGTTCATCGCTCATGTTTGTCTTGTCATGTAGTGCTGGGAAACTCGTGTGGGGCAGGAGATGTACAAGTTGACACTGTTTGACCTCCTCGTTAACATTGCTGTGCTCTTCCTGGTGGAGTTTCCACGCAGGTAAAAATCAATGTTTGAATCATTTTGTTCATATTGGATAGAATGGTAACTGTATTAATTATTAAGCAGAGTCAGTCGTGTGATTTCACTGTTTGTCTGTGTGTCAGGCTGGTGGTGGACAACTGGTCCCACAAGCTGGCTCAGTGGGTGGGTCGGCAGGAGTTTGTAGTTTCCTCCAATGTGCTCGGGCTGGTTTACAGTCAGACTGTGGTGTGGACTGGAGCTCTTTTTTGCCCTCTGCTGCCACTCATCAACACCGTCAAGTTTGTCATCCTCTTCTACTGCAAGAGGGTGAAGATGTTATTTCAACTCAGCATACATTTCACTCAATGAGGGTTTTTATTCACCATTCACCGTGTGTTCCTAACCCTGTTTCTATGTCTTCATTGCTCTTCCCCCCCCTCTCAGATCACACTCTTCCATAATTGTCGGCCAGCACTAAAGACTTTTCGTTCCACCACCTCCACCTTCTTCTTCCTGGTGGTGCTCTTGGTTGGTGGGGGCCTGGCCACAGCTGTCATGGTTTACAGTCTTGCTGTGTGAGTTCTGATTGTAAATGCCTCCTTTTCCTTCCAGTAACAATTATAACAGCAGTATTTTTAGCTTAGCTCTGGCAGTGACAGATAGTTATGCTGAAATGGAGGATAGAGTTGTTATGTAGGTCTGAAGAAGAAATAGTAAAGGTACGACTAGAAAACTTTGGATACTTTTATTTCAATGCTTTATTTCACTAGTAAGGACCACACCAGCAACCGAATGAGATTTGAAAGATAGTTTATTGATTACGGATTATTGTATTGATCGATTTTGAACTCATAGTCGCTTTGGGGAAGCTTTGTAGGGGATCCGCCCTAGCACCCGGGCATGACAAACCCCCTCAGGGCCCTATGGATAAGGAGGAGAGGAGGAGAGGAGCAGAAGGAGAAAGGGAAGGGAGGGAGAGATGCGGAAACAAGAGCGAGAAAGGAGGAAATGGTCAGATTTGAATTTATGGGAAAATGGAAGAGGCGCGGTTGAGGTGTGGCCCTGCTCCTGAAAGTTTGTTGTTTACACCACTAAATTCTGATGTTCCTTCTTTTTACCCAGAATCCATCCTTCTTTTGGTTGCGGTCCTTTCCGTATGTTCCCCAGCATGTGGTCAATTGTTCCAACCTCTTTCTTAAACTTATCTGAAACTACACAAGAGTTTCTCTTCTTCATTGGTTCCCAAGCATTCTCCATCCCTCTGTTTGTGTTAATAAGGTAAGTGGATTTGTGCCATCTGTAGGAGTATTATTCTGGTATTTACAATACATATACTCTCCTCTTCTAATTTAACAATGTGTATTTATGGCTCCTTTCTCCCTTGCAGTGTACTGATGTGCTATTTTGTAGCTTTAGCATCTGTCTATGGGAAAAGTGTTGCCCTGCTAAAAAAACAACTTAAGCAGGTACGTTTGGGAATCAACCCATAATGTGTATTTTAAAAGGGAATCATGTTTTTTCTAAATGTTCATACTATTTTTAGATGGTCGATGGTATTTCTCAAAACTCCCAAGCACCCATTTGTATTAATGTAATATTGGATCTATGGCTTACAGGAGGGCCGTGACAAGCAGTTCTTGCTCAAGCAGATTCAGGAGCTGAGTCGAAAGCTTCAGATACCAACTCACACTGTAGGAGTACGGGACTGAACACATCATGGAGACCATGTTTGACGTTCAAAAGATAATCCATCAAGATGAGGCATCACAAACAAATCTACGCACACAGTGTAAATTATGTGTTTACACTGATAGTCGCTAGATAATCCTGCATCAATGTTGTATCAGACGAAACTGCATCCTAGCTGGAGTCCTGGCTTACACGTGTCTCCCTGTTGCATCCAGAGCAATCATCCACTCATGAGCCGTTCAATGTTGTAAAAACTAAAACAAATTTATTTACGTGTTCCATAAGTGTCACAAATCCAAGTATTTGGCAGATGATGCAGGATTCCACAATATTAAACGAAACTCTTAGACAGACACGGTAAAAAACCATGCAACTCCAAACCTGTCTAGCTTCCACTGACTCCTCCCACTCTCTGTGCCACACACAAACCTATATTAAAGACACAGTTTTCTTATCAAAAAATAAACTATATGTATATAATATGTTAATCAACAAAACCTATTATGTTTTTCTACATTCTTTAACACAATAATTTCTTAATTATGCTAACACTTAATAAATCTATAAACAGTCACTAATAACATTACTTTGCCCCATACAAATGTTATTAAAGCTCCTGAGAGGAACCTTCACTGTGAGGACACAGAAGTATGTCTTTTCTCTTTGTTGAAGTTTTCCTGTAAACATTTAAGTGTTTTTTCTTGATGAAAAAATATCCTCTTGCTGTCTTTTAACTTTCAAATGTATCACTTACTACAAATCTTTGCTGTGCTGTGAATTGTATGGTCTGACACCTTACCTCCTACAGTGACTTCAGACATTAAGAAACATCATACATCCGTCTCTGTGCGGATAAAGGTCATAAAGAGGCATCACTATTAATTAAAGGCCTTTTGTGATATGGTAAAAAAAATCCTCACAGAAACCTTAAGTTTGTATAAATGTTCCCAAATATCTGAGTTTCAAATCAGACAGGGATCTGCTTTTTGTATTAAAGGAAATAATAAAGATGCATTTCTGATTTACCTATATGGTGAAATTGAATGAAGTCATACACAAAAGCCATGTTATGTTGCCAATGTTGTAAGTTAAACCACTCTGTCCATAAAATGGAGTCATATGTAGGGTTGCAAAACTCTGGGAATTTTCAAAGTTGGAAACTCTCCATGGGAATTAACAGGAATTTATGGGAATTAACGGAAATAAACATTACAACAATTATATATATTATATATATTATAATTATATATATTATAACAATTGTATACAGTCTGTGGAATAAACCAAGAATTTACTAAATTGAAGGTTGGCTCTTAATAGGGAACTTCAATATAGTTGGGGAAAATATATTTTAGCATAATCCTGACTAAAACAACCAGATTTAATGCAAGGACAGTTAAATATCTAAGCTATTTGTCAATCACATGCACATAGCACACTGCTTACTGCAGGGCTATTGAGACCACGCCCCCTACATGCACTTTTTATTAGCATGTTGAATGGTTGAATGGGACTTTTCTGGAGGGAGAGAGGCTCTTTTCATTTAACATTTTGAATGTGACTTTGTTGGGATTGCATTTTTGTTAATTTTTGAATGGGTTGGGCCGGGGGGATGAGTAATATTTAACTTAACATTCATGTTTTTGTTCTTCAATGAAATAATTGATTGTTCAATAAAATATTTAAGACTTGATAAAGTTCTACTTACAAATAAATCTGTTTTAATTGTATTATTTTGGATGGATGTCTGCTTATAACAAAACAAATATTTATGCTTGGATATGATACCTTTCCATTTAATTACCCTCAATTCCCATTAATTCCCATAACTCCCATTGTAAGTTTGCAATTTGGAATATTTCCAAAATTCCCCAGCTTAACTTCTTATGGAGATTTACCGGAAACTTTCCGGAAAGTTGGATTGCTCTTAAGAATGAAATCTCCTTGTTACAAAAATGTCTGAAACCAATTAACAGTCTCCATGCAAATAAACTGTACACATTTATAGCAGAACTGAACCTCATACTCTAAACCCCTAGTATTTAATTAGTATGCTTTTAATTGTCCTGATGACCCTACCTTTTATTGCTTTATTTATTTATTTATTTATTTTATGCTCCTGTCATTCTTTCTTTCATATGCATATCTGTTATATGGCTGGTGCGAAAATACAATATACACCACAGTAATGTTTTTTTTCAGTTTCAAAGGAGGTGTCTTGATAATGTTAGTTAAGTATGTGTGGTCTGAGTTTGTCATTATTCCTGTTCATGTCTGATTGTTTAAATAAAAATAAATAAATAAATAAAAATAAAAACAACCCTAGTCGTATATCTTCTCCTTTTACACATAAAAGTATGATTTATAGCCCCCTCTGGTGTCTCATATGTGCTATTGCCAAAACGGTGTAATGTTTACTTCCTGTTAGTGTCTGCTTGTTCCTGTGAGCTACTCTGCAACAGAAATAGTAGCTTTTTGCAAAGGGGTTGGTAACAGCATGTCCTGTTTTAAATGCTCAATATTCGAAATGATCAGTTTGTTGGGGTGAAGCAGGTTCAATGAATGTACTCACAGGTGTGTTGTTGAAATGAAACATTAGGAGGCGTTAGGTTAGGAAGTACTTGGTAGTAGCATTAGCTTATTTGCTACAAGGCAAACCAGGGGCGAATGCAACACTTCCACTGGAGTACTTTTCCATGTTTGCCCTTCTCTTCTAGGCACTGTGTTGTATTGTGCTCCCGGCTCACCTTTACCTCAGTCCACGTTAGCCCCTCGCTCAGTTAGCTGACTGCCAACGTGAAGGATCGACAGTCGTCAAGGCAACAATGAACATCCTTCCGAAGAAGAGCTGGCACGTTCGCAACAAGGACAACGTCGCGCGCGTGCGGAGGGACGAGGCCCAAGCAGCAGAGGAGGAGCGCGAGGCCAAGCGTCGCGTGGAGCGTGCCGAACAAGAGGTGACCCTAGTGTTGTCCCCATGTATCAGTGTGATGCTACAGTCTCCACTCAGAGTGTGAAGTAGGAGTTGTTTACTCTGAAGTAGCTATCGAATAGTGTGCTGTCCCTATGTCTGAGTTCAATACAAACATGTTGTGTTATTATTAGTGGTGGACAAAGTACACAAGCTTCATTACATAAATAAATAAATAAATAAAGTATAGATACTCCTGGTCAAATATTACTCCAATACAAGCGAAAATTGTTCTGTCAGATTATTACTTGAGTTAAAGTACTGAAGTACTTGCTTTTAAAAATACTTAAGTATTCAAAGTATTTCTTAAAAAATCTCAAAACGTTGTATTTTCACAATACATAAGAGCAGTAAAGAATGCATAGGAGTACATTCTGTTACATTATGTTTATTTAGAAACCATTACTTGAAATCTCTAAAAGCTATACCATGGAATAAAAACACTAAGTTACTCCAAGCACAGACAACTTAGTTTGAAATGTTCATCTGGAATGAAACAAATGTTATGTAGTTCAACACACTGTCTCAGATTGGACAGTGAATTTTTGTATGTTTGAGCAGAGTGAGAAACAGGGACAACATTTCAAACAATACATATCAATCTTCATTTCAAAAACCTCTAACACGGGCTGAAGATATGGCCATGGTTGCTCAGGTTGAGAATTATAGCCATCATTACCACCTCTACATGAACTGCCTGATCTGAGTGAAATCTGCTCAGTGTTTGCTCCACATTCAACCGTGGAGACGCACGATATACAGGTACGACTAAACCACTGAGACAAACAGAACTACACAAACACATTTTACTGTCTTAGGGATCAGATTTCAGAAAAGAGAAGGAAATTCATGAGCTGACTTCAAATCAAAAGTAGCGAGTAACTAGAACATTAACAGAAATGTAGTGGAGTTAAAAAGTACAATAATTATCTACTGAATGTAGTGGAGTAAAAGTAATAAGTCTCCCAAAAAGTAATACTCAAGTAAAGTACAGATACTCAAAAAATGTACTTAAGTACTGCACTCAAGTAAATTTACTTTGTTACTGTCCACCACTGGTCATTATAATCAAACATTGTCCACATTCACATGTTTACACAGGTTTTTCCCAGATGCTTGGTGTATTCAAGCTCTTGTTGAGATATGAGTTCAGTAATTTGTTCTGTCCTTTTTGACAACCATATATTTAGATTTCAAAAAGGTAAAAGAGAGAAGTCTTTCAGACTTTTGGACCTGACTGCACATTCAAAAGAGTTTCAGAAATTGCAGTGCTGAATTTAAGTTCAATGTTATAAGGTCTGTCTATAAATTATACCTTTAAGAAACATGTGATAAATAGTCTTAATACTTATTTGTTCACAGTCTTCTGTGTTTGTGTAGTATCTCTATCATGAAAGAGAAGTCTTGTACCTGCTGTTTAATGTTAATGCCCCATAAGACTAACAGCTGTTACTCTCAACAGGCACGCACAGAGTTTCTGAGAAGAAAATCCCGAGCTGCTCTCCAGTCAGAAGGGGGTCAGAATGATGATGATGATGATGATGCTGAAGGACGGAGTAGTGGAAGCAAAGTTCTGGAGCATCTCAATCTTTTTCCCCTAGAGGAGTCCTCAGAAAAGAAGGGGAATGAAGAATATCTCAAAGAAAAGAAAGATGAAAAGGTGATTGCTCTTTTGTAATGTACATTAGAAATATATTTGCGCTCCCACTATGGTTGCAATGTCATTCAGACTGCATGTTATGCAGTATGAAAAAATATATCTGGTTATAACTGTACATTTCTTAATAAGACAGCCACATGGCGACTGAGGACATAGCATGGGCCTTTCCTTTCTATAGACATTTGCTGACCTCTAACTATCTCTGCCGTAGTTTTGCACACCTCTATTTGTTCTTGCAGGGCAAAGTTTTAACACATGAAGAAGTTCAAGGTTTTAATACTAAATGTAACTTTAAAAACCCTCAAATTTTCACTGATATCAGTCAGAGGACAAGTGGATATTTATTCAGTTTTCTCTTCCTCTACCTCAAAAGTTTCAAGCAAATTCTAATGTTTGTTTGCTTTTTTTGCAGGAGAAACAGGAGCGAGCAATTGGCTTGCTGGTGTCTCTGGGACCCCAACCAGGGACTGAGGTCACACCTTGGTACATGAAAACCGGCGAAGAAAAAGAAGAGAAGAAAGATAAAGAGGAAAGGAAAGAAAAAAGAAAGGAAATTAGTGAAGAGGAGAGAGAGAAAAAAGATCGGAGACTGAAAGATTTATTAGACCCGTTACATGATATGAAGAAAGCAATAGCTGTAAAGGAAAGAAAACACCACAAGAGCAAGAAATCTGATAAAAGAGACAGAGGGGAAAGGAGGAGCAGTGGAGAGAGGTAAAGTCAAATTTATTTTTGTCCTTGCTTTGCTCTTTTTAAAGAAACAGTTCAGTCTCTTGCCTGTAAACCAACTATGAACAGTAGTAGCTGAAGTTAGCTAATTAGTCAAGATACAGTTGCTATTGCAAGGAAACAGCCTGGCTTTATCGAATTTAACAACCACCCAAGCTTCATTTCACACCCTTTTCCATGTTTGTTCAATTTACAAAAAACAGAGTGTACTGGTTACAGCAGCGCCTCTGTCTGTTGCCTTGAATGAACTTCTCAAACAATAGTTACCACCTCAAGACCTACCTGTTCAAAAAAGCATACAACACATGACCTCTACCCCTGTCCCACCTCTGTCCTTGTTCTGTTTTATTTCTAGTTTTATTTTATGTAAAGTGACTTTGAGTGTTGAGAGAAGCACTATATAAATCCTATGAATTATTATTATTATTATTATTATTATTATTATTATTAGTTTTCATACGGATTAAACAAATGAAACACAAGATGTTAACAAGTCACCTCAGAGGTGCTGGTAGATTTTGGTATTTCGGACTAAAGTACTCTTCTAATCATCAGTTGAATGCAAGCGGCAACCTCCGGTCTAAAAATATGAGTCCAATGCGGAAGTGTTAAAAGCTGCAGTTCATCGAGAATCTGCTTGAGGCTGGTTCCAGAAGTACTGGAAGTCACATACACATGAAAAAAGACGATCTTTACAACAGAAATAAACATGTTTACTGCCTGGTACAAAAGACGAGTGTAGTCTGGATAGCTCATTTCTCGATGAGCTCTCACTGTAGGGGGGTGAATTTTTTTCTAACGTGGCAATTTTGAAGATATTGAGATTGCGAGCCTTCCAATGAGAGGCACAGCTGACCGCGGGAACACTGTAGCTGTTGGCTATGAGGCTCAAAGCCCGCCTCTTTACGTCACAATCACTTGACAGCAGCAATATGGCTGCCGCCACTGATTGGCCTCTAAACAGCTCTTCAGAAACAGATGGGTGATCTCATGGATACTAAGTCCATATTTTATACAGTCTATGGTTGAATAGACTGGAAATTTGTAAGTCAGATAAACCTTTGCACATTAATTTCTAAAGCAGAGAAGCTTCGTATTAGAATACCAACGTTATTTCAATGACCAAATTGGTACAGCCTCATTTCGGACACAACAAAGCTAGCTGTGTCCTCATGTTTACATTCTTTATGTTATGTCCAATGAGCTTTTGGCTATTGCTTCATATTTACTGTGCAGATGTAAGAGTTCTATTTATCTTATAATCCAACCCCCTGCCAGTGACTGAATAAGTCTCATCCCCAAAATGTTGAACTATTTAAATTCTATTTTACACCACTGTCAACAGCAGACAGTTTTTGTTGTTCAATGTTTGCTAAAGTGTTGTAAGTTGTCTCACGTCAAGATATGAATAAAAAATCTGCTTCTCCTGTTTTTTCAGCTCCATAGAAAGGCTACGTGCTGAGCGTCTACAGAGGGAGGCAGAGGAAAGAAGGAGGGCCAAGGCTCTTCTTGACCAGAGGAACAGCAAAGGAAAGGAGCCAGCAAGGGAGCTCACAGAGAGAGAACAACCGTACAACAGTGCATACTTCCCAGAACTGGCCCGAAAACGTCAAAGAAGGGATCGAGACAGCTGGAGAGATGAAATACTAAAATCATGAACTATCTTTATTGGTCTTTTGATGCGTGTGATCTGTCAGTGGACATTTATACTGTCCAGAGTGTTTTTTCAAATGCAGGAAGTAGAGATAAGGCAAGAGTGATGAAGGTAACTTTGGAGACAAATGTGCATGCAGAGCTAAAAAGTGACATACTTGTAATCTGGTCAATTATCATTTATTTATTTTTTACCCATAAAGGGCAATACTTATAGGAAAGTCAGAGGTCAGGTTCTGTTTCATTTTTCTGCAGCCGGTGCAGCGTTTGTACATTATCACGTCAGCCGGGCAGGTGGTTGCTTCACAGGGGGCTTGAAGCTCAGGCTGTTCGTGAAGAAAACGCTCAGTAACAGCTGTTAAAACTGTTTTTATCGTGGCAAAATATTCGAGAGATTGTAAGGTGACCAATATCCACAGTCTTCTATTAAACCACTTACAATTAAGGCATTAGACTTTTTAGATAAAGTATTTGACGAAGAGAATTAACTAATTTGCGAATTTTCAGGCAACATTGCCAACTAGTCATGTTCCAAGCTTCCCAATGTATAGATTATAACCATAAGGATTTTTTAAGTCAGTGTAAGACTGTTCTTGGTATTAAAGCCAACAAATCAACAATGTCACGCTAGGCTTTATTGTGAACTTTGTTACATCGCTTTGACAAAAAGTTTTGTTTATCTGATTGACAGAATGGAAAGCATATTTGTTGATGTCAAAAAAAGGACTTAGTTGGAGCCCAATATGAGTTTAAAGAGTTCATATGTCTTCTTTGAAGTTGATGGTTAAAATAAAAAAAGATAGCTCAAGGTTCAAACCGTATGTGAAAGAGTCATTTATTTCATGTTTCATAACGCTCTAGTCTGACCTATAACCTGGAGAACAATGCATTTATTTTGAAATGCCAATGGAGTTGTTTATGGAGACAAAAGTCAGTGTTTCTTTTAAATAATGACGGCCACTTTGAAAGTCTAAATGTCTGCTGACAGAAACAATGGCTCATCCAGCCACATCAGTGAGCAGTACGTTAGAATGACCAGACGACTGATGCCTGAATTTTTGTAATTGCTAGAAAACATGTCCTGTTATCCAGTCTGGAGAAAAACAGAATCCCCTTCATATGGAGAGTGGTTCCTTGAACTAGGCAGGGTGGCCTCATATGAACAACTTTTCTATAGACAGACTAACAAGTGGAACGATTATCTTCTAAAGTGGAAGAGTTACCAGATCTTCATAACTAACAAGGACACAGTATACATTTTATTATTATGATTATTTTATTTTTTTAATCAATTTGTGCTATTGTTTATTTTCATTATCACCATTTTATTGCAATGGTATTTGTCTATAATAATAATAATAATAATAATTATTATTATTATTATCATTATTATTATTATTATTTTATTTTATTTTATTTTTTCTGTTTGCTGACTGAAGCAGATACACAATTGTTTTCTGTTTTCTGTTTTATGAATATCTGTAAATGTATGAATGTTGCAAAAAGATGAAAAAAGCAATACAATTGTAAATCCTAAAAAAATTTAAATATCCAGGCTTAAATAAAAGCTTCCTTTACATCCACTACTTTGATCGTTTCCATTTGATTTAGAAACATTTGGTTTGCGGTAGATTTGGTGATTATTGTTTCTGTTATAGTCTTTCTTTAATTATGACAACCACTATTATATCACTGAGTCAAAACAACGTACCTTTAAAGGTCAAAAGACAAATCAGAACTGAAAAGACTGGAATTTTTGTACTAAACAAAATAGCTGATGCATATTCGTTATGAAGAAAAACAACCTCTTTTGTTTTCTGTTTTGACCAGTTTGGGGGTCTCACAAATCCCAAATCCCAAAGAGTGACCATTAGTTACCCTTGTTTTTTTATTATTTCAAAAGACCTTGAATGAATATTTTAAGGGATTCAAAATCCAATTTGGGATCAATATAAACCCACTTCTGGGTACCACAGACACACCATTAGCTCCCTGTGGGAATATTACCACAGATTTTTTTCTTTTTTTCCGGGTACCATAATGATGATCATGCTGGACCATGACAATGCGCGCCGTGTGAGTCTGACGTAGGCAGTCGGAGGAGAAAAACACAGACGACCCTCAAACACTTGGAGAGAGGGAGAGAGAAGGAGGAGAAGAACGGCTTATATTTATTTATATAAAGGGAGAAATAGCGTACGGTTGTTTTCACCGGAGCTCCACGCAGACGGTGGCAGAGGATGCACAATAGAGCATCTCTCACACCGTGTTTAATTGCGGATTAGAGGAGGGGGAGGAGGAGAGAGCGAGAGAGAGAGAGGGGAGGAGGGGGCACAACAAGGAAGGCAAGGAGACGCTCTTTATTATTAGGAGAAAAAGCGGAGAGAGGAGGAGGGGGGGAGAGACAGAGACAGTGCGAGCCCGGAGACGGCACAGACCGTGGCGGGGGGGAACGGAGCGAGGACACCGACACCGACAGTCGGCAGCGTCGCTCGGATGCTGTTGTTGTTGTTGCTCCGGACGCGGCGACGATGCGGCCACACTGCTGGGTGATGGTAGCGCTGGCGGGGACCATGTCGTACCTGAGCCCGGAGAGAGCGCTCGGAGCCCCGCAGAGGGAAGGTGAGCGGAGTCGGAGGAGAGGAGGAGGAGGAGGGGGTGATGGAGGAGACGGGGGGTGTTGAAAACCTGTCAGTGATGCTGGAGAAAGGAGAGAAGAGGGGGTATGTAGTCAGTTATGAAAAGGCCGCTTTACATTGGGGGGTGATACTGTATTATTAAGCCAGTGTGGCTGAGGCATAATGCGAATTATCATTTTCGTAGCCTACGTGGCTGACTTAATGAAAACAGGAGCGAGGCTGATTTGGAGGTGGGTAGGGTAGGGTACCATATTTGCATACAGTGATGAAAATATTAAGGGGTGTCTCGATCTCGGGCCTCACATCGATGGCATTCAATACAGCATACTGTGTGAATAGCAGGCTAAAATCGTCGACCATTTAGTCTATAAATAGCTTCTGCTGGGCACTGGAGATGATTTAGCCTATTAACCACTGCTGGCATCTTTATTTTCCTCCATCTGAATATGCCGTCTTCTACCCCCAAGATCTGGCAGAGTGTTGTGTTTGTGTAATGTGTGCAGTCATTGTATTGTGGTGTATTGTTTTGATAAGAGCTGCTGGCACCGGAGCTGGTGGAAAAGGCCCTGTGTTAGCTTCCTATTTATATGCAGTGTCTGTCTGGACATCTGTCTAGGGAAAGATGAAAGAATAGCACTGCGCAGGAATTGTGCATCTAGATAGGAGTTGTATGTTTGAGGAGCATGTTTAGGAGACTGCCGAGGGGGTCATTTACTTTTCACATTTAGACCCTGTGTTGCAGGTGCTATGATCTGTAATGAGGAATAATGAATTAGCTTTTATCCTATGAGTCATGGGGTAAAACTTGTGTTTGACCGACTATCTAAAATGTATTGCAACCCAGAGTAATAGTTATTGTTTATTAGTTACAAAGTGTCCCTGGCCCACTTGGAGGTGCATTTATATTCTGAGCACATTCTAACTTACATTTGCTCAGCACATTAATCAAGTGAATCTTGCTTTATTTGTGTTGCAACTTTTTGTAAGCAAGAAAAAAAAAGGAAAATATAAGAAAAAAACAAGGTGTTTAAAGTGCTAATGGAAACAAAGCCTGCATATTGACCCTGCGAATGAAACAAACATCACCTCATGTCTTTTCACGGAATGCTGATTCTCTTTTTTAAATTTTCACTAAGTCGGTAAATTATTAAATGTACTTTGGAATTTATGTATGCAGTGTTTATATTATCATGACCTTATGAATGAATGTATTTTTGGGTCTGTGCAAGGATGCAGAAGGAAATTGGGATATTTTAAGAAATGACAGACTTAGAAACAAAAAGCCAAGTCATGAATTTAAAGGTAATGTTTCAATGTTGATATTCATGTTGCTCTCTTATAATATTATTCTTCAATTGTATTATTTAGCATTTCTTATGCTTACAGTTATTTTGAATTATATCAACGTGAGGTTGGTCATGTGTCATAAATACAGTGATTGCTGTACAAAAGATTGTTTTCAAAATGGTAACATTTTAGCAAACTATCTTACAAATGTTATGAGGCCTAAAATGCTGCTTTGCTCATACTTCAAAACAACAGGCTGAGTCATGTATTCCCAGGCATGGTTTAAATATTAATGTTTATATTTTATATATAAGTCCTTCACCCTTTCAACCCATCTGCTGTTTTTTTCAAGGTGTCACTGTTGCTCTCTTTTGTGAATCTTTTGTCTCATGAGTGATGGAATGTTTGACGTAGTTTGGCTACAGTATTGATATAGCTAATACCTGAAGGGTATTTAACCACCCTGCCCTGCCCCTTTTTTTTCTACAGATGGTTCACTTCCCACAATCAACTACTTTGAGGTACAAAAATCAAATGTCCCGATCCCTCCTTCTCTCACCTGAGTAGTCAACCTTCCTGATTTGAGTAATTCTTTCCAACCCTTCCTGATTCGCGCTCCTTATTTTACCTAAATGAAACTCCAGCCACCCCTCCCTGCTTCTTAACTGTGTTTCCTCAGTGGAATGCCATTTCTGATATTTCCCTTTCCCTATGCTTTCTTCCTTACTGGAATGGTCTATTATCCCACTTTCAATATTTATTCCAGTCTCTATCTTATGTATTGATTCAAACAATTTTTTTTTTAACTTCAAATTAGTTTCTTTCCTGCTTTACCCCAAACCCCCTGATGCAAGCTGTCCATTGGGGTTCTCCACTTTGTCCTAAACCTGCCGCTAAGAAAACGCTCCAATGGTTTCCCTCTAAACAAACCACCTATGTAACAAGATTTTATACTTTTCCAATTCAGTGAATACTCGTCTCCATCTCACTGACTCTAATCTAACAGTCCCTTATATTAGCACAAATACTCTGTATTTACTAAATTCTTTCCTCCTTTGTATTTTCTCACTATCTCCCTCTCAGTCTCTCAGACCAGAGCTGCGTCCCTCTCTCCACCACCTTACGTTGTCATCCTCATCTCTTGCTCGGGGCTCGTCTCTTTTGTTCTGCTGCTCCTGACCTGCCTGTGCTGTAAGAGAGGAGGAGTGGGGTTCAATGTAAGTCTTCCACATGTAAGAGATTTATTCACTTTTCTCTGCTTTCTTTAAGTTTTCACATCTTCTTTTACATGCTGGTATGCCTTTAAAATAAGCTTGCTTTGATAAAGGGTATGGAAGTGGAAGAAAGGAGTCAATAATTCAGATTTAATGAAGTAGAAATGGTCAATAATCATCTGTCAGACTAATCTCGAGTAAGCATGCATTCTTTTGCCTGAATGTATTCCTCTGTGTCTCACAGACAGGGTGTCATTAGTTCAGATTGGCTGCATCCCCATTGTCTGTTTTGATAGTAACCTTTAAACCCAACCCTGTTATTAAAAAAGTACAATTTAAATTTCTGTTATGCCAGTTTTGTGATTTAACTCTGCTGTTGGGGCTGAACCAGGAGTTTGACAATGCAGACGGGGAGGAGTGCTCTGGAGGCTCCAGTCCCATCCAGGAGGACAGCCTGTCATCATGTCCCTCCCTCCCTGAGGTCTACACCCTGCCAGTCAGGGACAGGTCCAACTGCCCCGCCCTGCAGGACGGAGCAGGTAACAACCACAAACCACTCTAAATCTGCCTGACTCTCATTTGAGCTTGCACCCCCTTGGGAAGAAGCTGAATTTCTGTCCTGCAGTGACCTCCCTCACGGTCTGTTGCCTGAGTCGCTGATGCAGATCCATTAAAGGTCTCAAACTGGGTGTAAAACCAGATGCTGAATTTCAATGGAGTGGAAACTATGATCTGAGGAAATTCTCCATCACTGCTTCTTACAAGTAGAAATAGCTGGAAATTTGGTGAGGAATGAGGATGATATCAGCACAGCTTGGGAATGCAGTACATGAGGTTTTGTCTCAGGAAGGGTACTGTGTCATTCCTTAAAGCCCCACTTCACTCTCCATGCATTTGGCTTTATTGAGATGTTCAACCTTCAGTGTGCAGAAAAATGTGTTACACCAGACACCTTTTTGCACATTCATCTGCTTATAATTCCTCTTACATCTCAACTCTAATCAGTGTTTAAATGTATAATGACAAGCATTTACGTAGAGATTGTCTAACATTTTCCAACAATGCTCAAATCCAGAAAAAGCTGAATATCTTTACATTGATTCTATAAGTGTTAGAAGATCACCAGTCTTCTTTGGAAACATGGAAAAAAAAACAGATGATAAAGAGTCTGAAAGGAACTTTGTTCATGTAAGCTATTGATACTGGCGGCTATTTTTTATTACAATGAGGAGACATAATGTGACCACAAGTTAGACGTTAGACAACATGAAGTACTTCAAAAGTCAAACAATACCTCCTCCATTAACGTACATAAGCTACTGTAATTTTTCAAAACCTTGGCTGTTAAATTTTCATCTGCAATTATGTATGTTAAAAACAAAGAGAACAACTCCCACAATGCAAGGCTTCTCTTCAACATCACCAGACTATCCCTTTTGTTATTGTTTTGATTTGGAGACCTCTAACCATAAAAACTGCCTGCTGTGTTTAAGATGTGTGATTATGAGCATTATTTTGTGCAATTTTAAGATCAGTTACAGTCTAATAAGCAATTTGAACAAATTAGATGTTGAAAGATACATGTCCACATTGTAAACACTGAAATTAACTTCACAGTAAGGAAAAAGAGATGTTATTTCCATTAGTTGAACGTCAACATAATTTATTGATTCCAAATCTTTTATTGAAGTTTGAGGTGATGACATATTTGCTCACAATCATTAAACACAAGGCCCAGTCTTATTTCTTAAAGTATGTTTGGGATGGCCCTAGGATGTTTTGCTAATGGAAGTTTCACTTTGAATTTCATATAACTCATGAACTGCAGCTGATGTTATTTTTTCTTATTTGCTACAGACTCCAAGTCTCAGTGCTTCAAAAGACACACTCTAAACTATCTGCAGGAGATAGGAAATGGCTGGTTTGGAAAGGTAAGATGATCACCTTTCAAATCCAAGTATCATTGTGTTTTCATGTAAAATACAACCAGCAACATTTATTTTTCCTTCCTTCAGCATGCTCTGCTCTGTTATATTTAATACTGGCTACTGACCAGATCAGGAGTCCTAACTCAAAATAGTTCTTTTACTGCCTCTCCTGGGCACTCTTCCATATTATTGTCCATCGATCTCTCCTAGGTGATCCTGGCTGAAGTGCTGTGTGACTGCAGCTCCTCTCAGGCCGTGGTGAAGGAGCTGCGTGTCAGTGCCAGCCCCCTAGAGCAGAGGAAGTTTTTGGCTGAGTCTGAGCCCTACAGGTAAGAAAAATGATGGAGCAGACATTTTTAGTTCTGAATACAAGACTGGGAGCAAGTAATGTTCCCATGTTCTTTTCAGACAGAAGAAAATAGTCATACCGATCCATCACAATCAAAGTTAACATAGGCTCCTAGGAACATAGGGATCTGCATCACCACAAATAACGCTTATGGAAAACATAAATTCAACATAAGAGTAACAAAAGTTAGACAAGTGATTTCAGTCATTGGAAGGATTTCAATTAGTGTGTCCTATGTTAGCTAGCACTAGCTCAGACTAGCCTACATAAACTGCTGGTCATGAAAGAAAAACTAAATCTTTAACCAAGAAAGACTTAATTTTCTTGTGTTCCATGTTAGCTAACATTAGCCAACATAAAAAAAACTAGTGATATTAGACTGAGAAAGGCTTAAATCAATGAAAGAGTGTAACACATTGGGGCGCTGGTGGCCTAGCAGTCTAAGCGCCCCACATACAGAGGCTATAGTCCTCGTTGCAGAGGTCGTCGGTTCGACTCCTGACCGTCACCGACTGCATGTCTTCCCCCCTCTCTACTTCTCACATTTCCTGTCTCTCTTCAGCTGTCCCATCATAAAGGCAAAAAAAGCCCCAAAAATATAACTTAAAAAAAAGAAAAGAATGTAACACATTTAATGTCCCACCTTAGCTAACATTAGCCATTTTCCATCATAATTTGAATGGATAGATTATACATTTAAAATAGATACACTTGTCACATTTGTCTATTCAATTTTGAAATAACAAATATTTAAGACTTCTTCTTATTTACAAAAAAATTACTATGACACATTTTACAATGTGCAGTTACTGAAAATAAACTTAAAAAGGTGTTTTAATGTCTTAATGTGTTCTTGGATTGGTATTTACATAGTCATAACTTGACTTTGACTATGACAACATAACCAGCATGTTAATTGTGTTTGACTCAGAACCTGAGTTGTATATTGGCTGTCCTTCACTCTCTGTAACACGCACAAAAAAACTCAAACACACAGAGACTCAAGAGGACGCATTCAAGGACAGGGCTGTCTGTTCTGTTCTCTACTTCTTTCTTTGGGTAAAACACACCCAGGAACAGAGGCTACCTTCTCTCTCTCACACACACACACACATACAAGCTCACAAATGTGCACCCAAAAAGTCTTTTTCACAAGGATTCTTCTGCTGTTTAAATCTCCTGTTTCTTCTGCTCTTGCTGCTGCACAAATCCTCCAATTGTCACACATTCGTCTCAATTTGTGTCAGATGAAAACACACCACACACACTCGATAAATTGCAAAAACACTGATACGCTTCATTTCAATTTTCCAACTCTCATTCACACTTAATTTGGCTTTGCTGCAGCACTTCTTTAGTGCCTCCCCTTCTCCATCCCCCTGTCTACATTAAAGCATGAGGTACTCAGGCTTCCAGCTCACTACCAGCTACCTATCCGTCCATAAAATTAAACTGTGATAAGTTTGTTCTTTATTTCATTATTTCACTATCCTGTGATTTCTTTCTCTGTCTCTGGTATCTCTCCTTCAACTCAGAAGTCTTAAACATCCAAACATCCTGCAGTGTTTGGGGCAGTGCAGTGAGAGCATCCCTTTCCTCCTGGTTATGGAGTTCTGTCAGCTGGTGAGTGCCTATGAGCCATTTAAATACTTGACAAAAGTCAAATTTAAGCTACAGTGTAATAGCTATATTTTAGATTAATCATAGATGTTTCATGGTCACTGAAATTGGTTTTGCCTCCCTTCCATCAGTTTGTTTTCCATCGCTGAGCCGGCTTAATCACTGACTGATTAAGGAAGCCGTATAAGTTGACTCTCAGGCCAAACAAAGACACAAGCAGATCAATTACAGCAACACAGTGAGAGAAGCCAAAAAACACTGGGGACCTCACAGACTGCTATTACCCTGTTTGATAAAGTCTCCTATTGTCTCTTTCCTCTCAGATAATTCTCATCCTTTTATATGGGCCCTATTTTATTTCCTTGCCCTTCCCGAAGCACAAATGACTAATACAAGGCTGTCAGCTCATTACCAATTCCCCGAGTGCTTTTGAGGCTCTGTGATGGAAAACACCTAAAAGGAGACATATTTACTGCAGAAATCACCAATATCCTCTTTGCCTATAGTATGTTCCCTCCTCTCTTAGAGGAAAGGCATAGGAACTTGGCACACGCTTCAGTCGACCTGGCTTGAACTCAACCTCTATTCAAGTCTGCATGCCAGTAACTGCTTGCATTGTGTCTTGGTTGTACAACTAGGGTGACCTGAAGAGATATCTGAGAGCCCAGCGCAAGTCAGATGGGATGACCCCTGACCTGCCAACCCGAGATCTCCTGACTCTGCAGAGAATGGCTTTTGAGATCACATCCGGTCTGCTCCATCTTCATGAGAACAACTACATCCACAGGTCAGTCAGATCTCTGATCCTTGATCTCTGATCCTTGATCTCTGTAGATAACCAGGATCAAAGTCTTTAAACAAGGTTGTGTCTTAGATAGGAAGGGTGTGAATACTGTGGCACTGTGACAGATTTACAAGATTGTGTTTTGCTCTGTACAGTGATCTTGCTTTAAGAAACTGCCTGCTGACCTCAGACCTCACTGTAAGGATAGGTGACTACGGCCTCTCACACAACCATTATAAGGTAGGTGGATCTTTTCTTTATAAAAATGACCTACCCATGTAGACTAGGAGAATTTTCACTCCAGTGTTTTTTTGTGGGAACCATAACATTAATGATTTCAGTTACTTGAATCATGCAGTAACTAAAAATATATCTAGTATAAAATTAATTATTGTTTTGTTTTTACAAAGGAGGACTATTACCTTACTCCAGACAAGCTATGGATTCCACTCCGCTGGATTGCTCCGGAGCTGCTGGAGGAGTACAGAGGATCTCTTATCGTTACAGACCAAACAAAGACCAGCAATGTGTGGTATGTTTCAATGCTATCACAGCTGTTTATATATAGTCCTGCTGGAAAAAACATAATTGACAAAACAGTCCGTTTACAGCCTTCATGTCCAACACAATACATGTCTGCCATAACTTCAATCTAAAGGGAAACATCTTACAATGTTACAATATTACGATGTCATTTAGCAGAGGCTTTTATCCAAAGCGACGTACATACCAGAACAAGAACAACACAAGCAAAGATCTAGACAAGAGGAAACAAGATCAGCAAGAGTAACAAAGTGATTCAAGTCCATTTGGATGCAGGTACTGCCAAGCAGTGTAAAGGCACTATGCAAAAGTAAATAAATATTGTTTTTTATTTTTTATTTTTTCATTTTAGTAAAATAAGAAACATCTACAATGAAACAACCAAACCATTTAAGACCCTCCATTATCATCATCAACAATTAACTTGTCATCACCACAATAATGACCAAAGTACCAAGTATTGGGTCACTCCAGAGCTGAACACAGATTCCCAAAGTAGAGCAGGACAGTGCGAGTCAACTGTAGCTGGAAGACACGATCTGCCACTGGGGACAACAGTGGAGAACAGTCTAGCTAAGTGCATAGTGCTTCCTAAAGAGCTGGGTCTATATCTTAAGTGTGCATTTCAAAAAAATGTATTGAAATACCATCACTTCCTTCTGTATCTATTTATTTAGTTGGCTGAGCTGAGAGAAAGTATTCTGGGATCAACACACACCAGGACAGAAAGACAAGTCTTTCCTGGCACAGCAGAAAAGATATCTAAAATTTTAAGAAGGATGTTTATCATCCTATTGCTTCACTAAACAAGTTATTTTGTTAACAAAGCCAAGAAGATATCTTGTCATCTATTTTCTCTTACCCTTCCCGGAGCTGTCTGCTTGAGAGTTGGACCTCTATGAAGGTGTTCCTGTAAAAGCCTTACATAATAAAAAATTAAAACGTCTTTGAAGATTAGTCTGACACCTTCTCTTCATCTGTTTTTCTCTTCCAGGTCCTTGGGGGTGGTTATATGGGAGCTGTTTGAGTTTGGGTCTCAGCCTCACAGACACCTGAGTGATGAGGAAGTGCTGACCTTCGTCATTAGGGAGAGGCAGATCACTCTCGCCCAGCCCAGACTTAAACTCTCTCATGCTGACTACTGGTCAGTGCTCTATTAAGTGTATTGTGCAGAAATGATGGTTATCTTAAAGTAAACAAACAATGCCTTACACGTGTCTCTCTAAACTTACCTCCTCTTGTTTCCTCTCCTCTCTACAGGTATGAGATCATGCAGTCCTGCTGGTTACCTCCATCTCAACGCCCCTCTGTAGCAGAAGTATTCCTCCTCCTCTCCTCACTCTTGGCTGCTGAGCGAGGAATGGTAAGGGGGAGTGTCGGGGAAGAAGATGAAGAGGATGAGGAGTATACGGACGGCAGAGGAAGGAGAGGGGAGAGTGAGGAGTCATTTGAAAGACGCTGGGACTTACTTCGTCCACCTGCATTCCAGACTGCAGCAAACGAGCGACACAGGGAGAGAGACTATTGCAGGGAGGACAGAGACAACTCCTACCCCCTTCTGGACCCTGTGGGTAACTGTATCACCCCTTCCTCATCTGAACTGGATGACATCCTAACAGTCACTGAAACCAGCAAAGGCTTGAACTTTGAGTATTTTTGGGAGAAGGCTCATGCCAGACGAGGCTACAAACCTCTTCCTCCCCCTCAGCCGATCCCTACTGTGAACAATAACCACAGACAGTCTTTGGACACTCCCACTGTGGTCCCAGTGATAAGCGCTCGCAGCCCGTCCCTCGCTAGTGAGTACTACATCAGACTAGAGGAGCACACTCCCCAGGACAAGTCGCCGACTCTTAAAGGAAAGTCGTCTTACCGCTCTGACTCAATGTGCCATGGAGACGTGGAGTTGGTGGAGATTCGCAGTGGATTGCTTGGAAAAGAGCGAGTCCCTTATTGTTCCTCTGAGAAATGTGGAAAGGGCCTTCAGACCATCAGATCTAGCGAGGTTCAACTCCAGGTGCCAAACACAGGTGTGGCTGAGTTTAGAGACACTTCGTGTAGAGTGACTGACTTCTCAGTCGTCGATTTAGGGGATGATGATGAAGAGGAGAAGAGAAAGAGCAGCGATGTTGATAAAAGATCATCCATAAGTTCTCAAGCCCCAGTCCTTCCTCCAAAGCCTCGCTCAATGTCGATGTCATCAGCCAACCACCTTCATTCACGCCCCCTGCCTGCCCCTCCACTGGGATACAGAGGACTGCCACACTACACTATTGGTGGAAAAATTGAAACAGACCCCCATCACATGAGCAGCTGCCCACCCTCTACCTTTGATCACCTAGGGCTCCACAGGGCCCGACAGACTCTACCCCCATCTCCGTCACTCTCCCCCTCCCTACCCCCATCAAGCCATCCAATTTACCCTCAACCCCCCCAAATGTGTCCCCCACCTCTTCCTCCCCACTCCAAACCACAAAGAATCTGCCCTAGCTACAACACTGCAGAGACTTATTCCAGATACAGTATGCCGCATATGCAGAGATCTCACCGAGACCCGCTTTCCTGTGACTTTTCCGACAGAGAGGGGGGTACCAGGCCCTCATTATCATTGCACAACTCCAAGGAGACCTCTTACCCTCGTGTCAAAGACTTTGACTCCCCTATTCGTCGAGAAAACCCACTGCGACCCATTTATCGCAATTTACCCCGCCCTCAGCAAACAAACGCTCAGATTGAAAGACAGTCCTCATCGAGTCCCACCTACTCAGATGAGGATGACTCTCCCTTCATGTCCCCTGAGAGACAAAGCGGTGGGACTACTGTCACTCACTCCAGCCTATCTGAAGATGCAGACCCAGCCTGTGCAGAGCTTTTCTCCAGGGGGATGAAAAGGACTCAGTCACGCCTTGACACCATCCTGCCCACAATTTGGAGGGAAGATGCCGAACTTCAAGCAGAACGTGTGGCCGCTGCCAAGAAATCCCCAATGCATCTGTTCCTGACAGAGATATCTACTGTGACAGAGTCTGGCGAATCCAAGAAAGGAAATTCATGGGAGGGAGAGAAGGCAGATAAAACAGATGGGGAGAGATGGGGGAACTTTCTGCTTCCTAACAGAGGCATGCGCCGCTCCCAGTCGCTAATCACGGAGTTGGGGTCAGCGACTCATTCATGGGGACAAGAGAAACAAAACAACAGGACGGGAGCTGAGGAGGACGATACAGTCACTAAAGAATCATTCCAGGGGGATCTTTTCCTCACAGAGATCAACACAGGAGGGATGGACTCGGATCCAGAGGGAGGATCAGAGCCTGATCCTGTAAAGTACCTCTATCCAGCAGGATCCAGACTGCGGCCCTATGTCTGTGCCCCAGGCCTTCCCTCATACACAGAGGCTGAGGAAGCCTATTCAAAGGGTATAAGGAGATCCCGCTCTCTCCTCTCTGAGATAAATATTGGGAAGCAGGAGTCAGAACAGCAGCAGCCAGAGAAGGAGCCCCGGAGAACAGAAATGACCAGGGAGGAGTTCCTGAAGGAAATCCAATCAGCAGAGACCTTCTTGACTGAAATCATATCGAGACAAAATGCTGCTGCAAACAAAAAGGAAGCAGACCCTTCTCAATCTCCTACTCCTCTGTCTCCTGAATATGAGTCCATATGCATTGACCCAAACTCTGCTCAGACCATCAGGTTTCAGTCAGAGAGCTCCATACGAGCAACCAGCAAAGGAAAAGATGACCCTCAAACTGAAGCAATCTACGCCCAAGTGACCAAGCGTGCCAAAAAGAGTGAAATAAAGGTTTCTATGAGACCCGGGATCCCAGTCCTTCACATAGGATCTAACAAACAGCCACTCAAAGTTGACAGCAATGCTGACCACTGCCAATCTGATGAGTTTGTGTTTTCAGAAATCATGCCCAAAAATGGTCTTCTGCACAACCAAACACTTGGTTGTCAAAAAGATGAGGAGGAGTGCGCAGATGGTCCAGCTTTACCTGCCAGGGGAGAGGACACAGATCTCTTTGAGCACTCTCCTACCACGTCCACAGAGAGTGTTAAAGAAACCAGCACTGTGCTACTTTGTGAAAACAAATCCCAAATTGCAAATGACACAGATACACAAAAGGCTGCTGTTATAGGGAATGGTGAGATAATGAATGAAGAAATGCAGGCAAGCAGCCCACAGAGACATCAGACACGTGGAATGACTGATACCATGTCATCTGATAATGACAAAGAAAAGCACCTCAATGATAATGTTTCTCCAGTGGATTCAGAACGCATCACAGCATCTCATGACTTGCAGAACACCAAAAACCTGGGTTCTCAAAGTAATAAAAAAGGCTATGCCGAGTCAGAAAGAGAAAATGTACAGCCACACAACGATGCAGGTCAAGAAAAACACTGTCACAATGCCCAAATGGCCTCTTCTCCTGCTGCCACTCCAACCACTCCAGACTGGGACCCATCCACTGATGTCTCACTCATCACCCCCGACTCAGTCCTGTCACCTATGACCTCCAGCTCAGCCGACTGCCTCACACCCAGTGACTCATGGACGAGCACTGGAGGAGGAAAAAATGGCAGTTGGCGAGCTCTGGGAAATGAAACACCACATCGAGACTCTGCCTACTTCTCAGATAGCGACTGGGAAGGTGACGGGATGAACCGAAGGAGCAGTGATGGAACGGTTGCCTCGAGGCAGAGCAGCAGTCGAGGAGGGGATCGGGGAACACTGACAGGGATAGAAGAAAAAACAGAGGAGGAGGGAGAGATGGGAGACAAGAGTCCCTTGAGAAATAGTGCACAGACATTGGATAAGAGAAGAGAAACTGTAGAGAATACAACAATAAAAATATGTGATGAAACGATTCTTCTGAATCAAAATGCTCCAGAAAATGTCATCTCTCTTTTTGGTAATAACAAAGACATTGTTCACAAAGGGCTGGAGCTAACGCAGAGAGATGACTCTGGCATTTTTCAAAATGAAAGCATAAATTCAACAATGCTTGGGGACGATCTGCAGGTCAAAGACTGTGTTGACTTAATTGATAAGTTGTTCTCAGACCTAGATGATGAGAAAGGGCTCCCAAACTGTGGTGGGTATATTGACAACCACCTCACAGATGGCATTATCTCTCAAATGGCAGACTGCAAATATCAGGACTCAAATGAAAATGATGTAAACCTTCATTCTAAGAGCTTTGCTGAGACAAATATTTTGATCGACTCAGTTTCTGGCAGCCAGTCAAAGGATTGTGTGTTAAAGCAAAGAAATAATGATTACACAAGCGTTACAAAGACAGATATCGATCTCCTCTCTGCACTGGACTCCCACAAATGTGAAAATGATGCTGTGGAATCTGTGACACCATCCCAAGTTTATGATGAACTGCATGGCATTCAAGGAGGAGAAGAGACCCCATCAACAGTTGAGCCATGTAATGGGAAGTCTGCCTCTGTTAAAGAGAGTGATCTGATGTGTCCTGCTTGGACTGTGGAGGTTGTGGAAGATCTGGAGCAACATGAAGAAAGTCCCGGTATAGACCACAACGAGCTGGGCCTGAGAAACCTCCATTACTTGGATAGTAGCAAGGGCAAAAATGTCACCACAGAGACGGATAAACAGCTGGCTGCTGCAGAGCTTAGTAACGCCGTTAAGGCAAAGTCACCCCTCAGAGGTTCAGCAAGTGGGATGGAGTCTGCTAACAATGTGGATAAGGATTCCTGTGAGGGCTTAGAGGTGAAGGCTAAAGAGTTATGGAGCGCCCTGGAGGAGGATGAGGAATCTACAGGATCTGGTGTTGTCAAAGGAGAGTTTGACTGCCACCGTTTCCCACAGTTTAAGGACTTGCACTTGTGGCCTGATGAAAATGACCAGTGGGCCTCTCCAGAGAGGAGGAGCCAGGATTCTGAACTGAGATCTGAGTTTTTCTCTAGGTTTAGCAACAAGGCCTGGGAGGTGGGGGAGAGGCTGGTTGTAGGTCAGGAGTTTTGGGAGACTGAAGAAAATGACGAACTTGCAGGAAGTGAACCTCACCCTGCTGTCCTAGAGGGCTGTGAAGAAACCTGGAATGATGAATCCCAAGGACTAACTTGTCATCTTGCCATGAAGGAAAAGTGGGACTCCAAAGAAGATGACCAACACATGGTCCAGCAGGAAGAAAACATTGAGAACTTTGGAGAGACTGGCAGCTTAAACCAAGACCTGAAAAGAGATATTGATGTAGAGAATAAAGAAATCCCTGAGCAAGAGACCTTGGAGCACAGTGAGAAAGACATGTTTTCCTGTACAGAGGCAGTCAGTGAAGGGGAAGGTTTACTACACTCCACAGAGAGAGAGGAGAATCAAAATTTTAACAGATGGCCTCAGAATCACCTTTTCAACATGCAAGAAGAGGTGCAGACATTAGTTGAGCAAACCGACGAAGGCACAAGTTCAAATTTTGAGAACCACCTCAGTCACACTTTAGAGATCATAACAAATGTATCTGTTAGCATTAGCGAAGCTCCTCGTGTCTTTTCAGAACTACAACATGTTGAATCAGGCTTAGATTCAGAGGCTGCAATAAGACCATGGCCTGTTAAGCAGTGCATAGAAGATAGCGTAAGCATTAGTAATGTCGAGGAGGATTACAGAGAAATGCCTCTTCCCTCCAATCCCATCTCTTGTCCCAGTGACCTTGATGAGCAGGAGGAGGTAGATCAGTCAGATCCACAGGTAGACAATTTCAGCTCAGTGGATTTTCCAAGTCCTCCACCAAGCATAGACCTTGATGTGCAGGATGATAAATTGGAGAGTTTAGACGACTCTTTTCCCAGTCCACCTCCATCTGTTGTAGAGTCAGAGGAGTTTATTAGTCACATTAATCTGGAAGACTTTATTGCTAGTACAGAGACAGAGCCGTATATTTCTCCAGCTCAAGACACACAAGTCTTGGATCCACCTGCTACAACTCAGAGTGCAGGGATCTCAGCCAATCTCAACCTCCCTCATGTGCATGTTACACTGGATGACAATAGCAACCATGCATCAAACACAACAAGGCAGGATGAGCAAAAAGATCTGATCGAGGAGACGTCGTCTGACAATACAACTTCACCCCAAGCTCCTCTCAACAATCTCCCAGAGTTACTGATTTCTGAGTGGAAGGATTTGGATGAGGAGCCCTTGGAGGATTTTGAAAAACTGGAACAACTTTGTTGCATATCTGGAGATGAGGAGGACTCTCTGGGCGACCTTTTTCTAGGGAACCTGGAGCTCCTGGAGTCTTTAAAGAAAACACCTGATCAGAAAGTTGCTAATATTGGTGAAAGTGATACAACTGAGGAGGTATGTGGCTCTTCTACTCCTGAGGGAAGTGTGTTGGATTTGATGGAGGACAGGATTCCTGTGAACTCTGATAAGCTGGCAGGGTCTGTGCCAGATATCATCCTGGACTCACAGGACAAACTGTCACTTCAAGAAGAGAGGAATGGCGGGCAGAGATCCCCTGGACAAACATCGGATGTCAAAGACCAGGGATCGCTCTCCAAGTTAACAACAAAAAACGGCCTCATGATGCAGGTGGGCAGGTTTTTTCTATAGTTTCTTGTGAAATTGCTTCTTATATTGTCTTGTTTACTTTATTTACCACTTGTTATTGTTTTGCTCTTTTGCTTCAGGTGTGTGAGGAGAGGCTACAGTTTTCCCTCTGTGAAAATGTGAAAACAAATGTGCTTTGGGGGGCAACTGTTAAAGACACAGTGACGCTTCGGCCATGGGGGGAACAGATTGCAGAAAACAGCAAAGAGCTGGTCGCTGTGGAACAACAAAAAGAGGATGAAAGGTATAAAAACAAGTCCTAATGTTCTAATAGTATACCAAATAACATGTCAGATTTAATGTTGGAAGAATCTATTAATCCAAAGAAACACGGCTGTATTTCATTGAGAGATTTCTTTTCTTGTACTCCCAAGAATATATATTTTCAGCAGTGACTAGTATTTAGACATACGGATATGGTTTAATTTTTCAAGGTTTGGGGATATGTTTCTTCGATCTTGTTGGGGTGAATGGAATTTGTATTTACAGTACGAAAAAGGCTTGTTGTGTAACTCTCCAGCTCCTAACTTGGGGTTAGTTTATGAGTGTTATTTGGGGATTTTGTGCACCTGCCCCTTCGATAATCATGTTTTAATTTAGCATTTGTTTTTGGTTTTCTGTGCTTTGTTTTGGTTACAGTCGTGAGGAGCAGGAAAGTTCGCAAAGCATTCAGGCGAACACTGAGACTGATGAAACGATATCTGAGCCATTCACTGTGATTGAACAACCTGAGGTCACAACCCCTCAGCCTTCTGCAAACCAGGCTATGAAAGGTACCTGAATCTAGCATGAATTGTAAACACTTAAGGCCGTGATCATAATATTAAACTGGCATACATGTTTTTTTAATTTGTATGATGGTATGTCTGACTGTTAGGTTTCTAATATCTCATCCTCCTCTCATGTTTTTTACTCACACAGCAAAACTAGCTCGCCTGTCTCTTGCTCTTCCTCCTCTTGCTCTGACTCTTCCCCTCACCCCAACTGGCAAAGGGGGATTTGGGGATGGATCGATTGGAAGTCGGATTGGAAGACGGAGAGGTCTGTCCTCAGGAAGCGACCAAGACGAGGAGGAGGAGGATGAACCGGAGGATGAAAGCTCTCGGCGGGTGATTGTTGTCACGGAAACAGACGTGGACAAACGTGTTGGACTGAGGAGTCTCCTGAAGTCACCTAAGGAGCCGATGGACAGAGAGAGAGACAGAGGGAGAAATGTGTCCTTTTTTGATGATGTCACGATATATCTTTTTGATCAGGTATTTACCGTACTATTTCTGAATTATTTATACATGATATCGTTAGATATAACTAAAGTAGTCGTTTATGTCCCATTCTCAACAGGAAACTCCAACCAATGAGTTGAGCTCTTCAGCGCCCACTACTCCAACCCCTGTGTCCGTCAAAAACACTAAGCTGGATTTACGTGGTAAGAGAAAAACACCCCACATTCACGGGGGAGGAAGGAGTTTACACTGTTAGACCGACTAGCAGTATGGCTGTGTGGATGGCAATGTCAGTCAGTGCATCATTTTGGTCTGCACTGAAATATCTCAACAACTTCTGCTATAAATTGCTAATAGTCTGCTAACTTGCCAAAGTAAAAGCCCTTTCATATTATTTTCATTATTATCATATAGAGTCCGACAAGGTTCAGCCATTATGCCTCTCTATTAATACTGAAGGCAAGATGTTACAGTGGTATAAATAATGGGCCTTTAAATGGCAGTATGAGAAGGCCTTAAGATAATAATAATAATAATAATAATAATAATAATAATAATAATAATAATATAATGATAATAATAATATTTTATTTATATAGTATGTTTCAACACAAGTAACAAAGTGATTCACAGTGGGCAATAAAAACAAGAAGAAGTTCAAAGCAAAATAAAGCATTTAAAAATAAAATGAAATAAAAGCTTTAAAAAAATGTGTCTTGAGTATATAACATATAACACGAGACTGACTCTGCAAGTCTGATCTCCTCTGGCAGGCTGTTCCAGAGTGTAGGAGACCTGACTGAAAACTCCCTGTCCCCTTTAGTTTTCAGTCAGGTCCTTGGAACAGCTAACAGAGCACTGCCAGGGGATCTCAGACTGCAACCAGGTTTGTAGGGGGATAAAAGCTCAGAGATATATAGAGGGGCAAGTCCATGTTGTGCTTTAAAAGTCAATAGAATAATCTTAAAAACAATTCTAAAATTAACAAAAATCAATAAAAGAGGCCTCCTTATACCTGAGTATCATAAGACAGGTAGCAGCAGAAGGTTGATTTGATTTTTTGTATTAACATGTTGCTCAAAAAAAATAAAACTTAGGGAGGGTCAGGCAAGGGTCATTGAATAGTGTTTGCATTGGTTTCAAAGGCTAAATGGAAGAAACGCTAAGATGGAAAACAAAGTGGCAACCCATCACTGCCGCTAATTTGAATGTCCACAGTGTTGTGAGGAAGAGAAACAAACAAAAGTCCCAGAAAGCTTTTCATTAGATGCCAAATCAGCATTAAGTCCAGAGTGCAGGATGAGTTATCGACTGTTTTTTCCAGGAAAACAAAAAAAACACCTTCAAGATGGTCGACAAACACTTTTTAAAAATTTACTGTAGAACCATATACTGAGGTATAGGTAACAATAAATGACACTGATAAGAAAATTCAAGTACTCAAACATTTAATGAGAACTTCAGGACATTAGTATTGTCAGTGTACAGATGTCAGCATACTGTTGTTAGCATTCAGCTGAAAGACCTACCGAGTGAGTTGCCGTAGACGTCCTCCTGCTGCAGACGTTCTGGACTCCAGCTGATACGGACGTTCTTGACTCCAGCGGCAACAGCTTCCACTTCTCATCTCATCACTATCACCTCTCTCTCTTAATCCCCTCTATCCGTCTTTCCAGACCCAACTCGGTCGAGGCATAATGGCTGTCTAACATGAGTCTGCTTCTGCCTGAGGTTTCTGCCTGTTAAAAGGAAGTTTTGAGATAACGTTTGTTCTCATTTGGCGCTATACAAATAAAGATTGATTGATTGATTGATTGAGTAATGAGCAGCAACATAGTGTCTTTAGCATGCTGTTAACTTTAAGTAACTATAAGGATAACCTGCATTAAGTCTGTTTTGTGCTATACATATTGTCAAACTCATTCTTCACCTTGAGCAGAGGAATGATGTAACAGGCACTGACAGTCTCCAACTTATTCCCACCTTCCTAAATAAAAAACTCTAATTTCAACCAACCCCTCTCCGAATATGCAGCCAGAATTAATCTTCCATAATTATCCCTCTCCACACTCTGACATGTGGAACGAAGCGAGGACATAAATCCTGTGCTCAACAATGCAGGCCTAAGCTGTGTTTCCCAACACATTTTCATTTGCTCTCTTGACTTCCTCTCTCCATCTCATACACTGATCACCTCATTTCACAGAATAATGAAAAGTTTGAGCTCAGAATTTCCTTTGAGCTGTGCACACATACACACATACACACACACACACACACACACACACACACACACACACACACTCTCTCTCTCTCTCACGCGCGCAGGAAGGCAGAAACTCCGAAATTAGATGCTTTCATGATCTTTCATAGCCTTTAGAGTTGAAACTTCAGAGCGCTGAGAGAAGATGCTGTGTTCCCTTTGAGTTATTTTTAACCAAAACCTGTCTTGTATTGCATCAGTATGATCATATTAATAGATAAATAATTTTACTTTATTTTACAATATTTTATTGGCTTGTTGCTAAAATCTCACAGTATATATCAGCAGTATTGAAGGCACACATGTCGCAGTCAGAAACATCTAAAGAGGCAACAACAGGCCCCAGGGCTTACGTAGACAATTTAAAGACTCTCAGTTCTTCCTGCCATAGAGAGATGTTCAGTCTCTCTGCAGGAAAACAAGATCTCTGATGCTGATTGTTGAAAACTAAACCCGGACATATACAGTGGGTACGGAAAGTATTCAGACCCCTTCACTTTTTCTACATTTTGTTATGTTACAGCCTTATTCCAAAATTGATTAAATTAATTTTTTCCCTCAACATTCTACACACAGAGTAGGAATACTTATGCATGTATTTGACACTGGAGATTTACTAGTAGTTGAGATTTCAATTGCTTGACTAACTTTAATGCATTTAATGAAACGCTGCTGTGGAAAATTCTGAAAGATTATCAGTATGTATTTACCAAACATATACTCAATATGAAGTATTTCTTATACTAGAAAATGTGACCAGTACATAACTTTATGAATTCTAACAAGCAATGCTTTCTGGCACATTAATCAGAAGATTTTCCTCATGGTCCTCATAACCTTTTTGCTCCCTGAGCCTGTTCCTAAGAGGTCCCTGCAGTACCTCATCCATGTTTCAGTGTAGACTATTTTAACATTAAGACGGCTATGAAAATGTTGAGTGGCCAGGAAGGTCAGTCTCAAGAGGCACAGCAATCTAAGGGATTTATTTACCCCTGTTGTGAAGTGGAAGCTTCATTGAGAGACGTACCCAGGTATCATTCAAGCTGAACCTTTACTGTTCATATTTTCTATTTACAGAAAGAAGGAAGACAAAATCACGGTCTTCAGCACCTAACCCTGCACCTAACATATAATCAACATCAAAAAAAGAATCAAGTTAGCTGTTGGAAAACAGTGACGTGTTACTTTTGTCCTTCAAAAGAAAAGCGCTTCCTGTCAACATTGGAAATGAAACTTAAATAATTTAACAAAGTAAAATATCAACACTGTATTTCTTATCACAATTAAACAATTCAAAACAACCCCAATGTGGGCAGCTGTGGCTCAGTGGGTAGAGTCAGTCATCTATCAATTGGAAGGTTGGCGGTTCAATCCCAGCTCCGGCAGTCAGATGCCAAAGTGTCCTTGAGCAAGACACTGAACCCCAAATTGCTCCCACTGTTGTTCAGAGGTGTGTGAGTGTGTACGAATGAGATTTGCTAATACTGATGGTTCCTTACATTAGTAGCCTCGACCATCAGTAAGTGAATGAGTATGAATGGGTGAATGCGGCGAGTAGTGAAAAAAGCGTTTGATTGGTCAGACAAGACTAGAAAAGCGCTATATAAGTACAAGTCCATTTACCAATGTCCATAACAAACAGCTCTATCTTACTCAAACACGGTTTATAAACAAGTACAGCTCACTCTATTCTCTTATGAACGGACATCCAAATCAGAAACTGAGCTTTTTTCTTTTTTTTTTTTATTACTTTATTTGACAGGGACCATGCAAAACAAAAACTGTCAAGCCAGAGATAGCTATAAGCCCATTTTCTTCTGTGGTCCCTGGGCAGGAAGATGTAAACAAATGTACAATACAAATGATAAAAAACATACTAGCATTTAAAACAATACATAGGCTACTCAACACAGTCCATCACTAATAAAAACACATTTAAAATTACATTTCATTGTCTCTAATTTGATGCATTCAGATGATCACATAACTGTTTTTCCTTGAGCCATAATTTCAGTTTACTTTTAAAAACACCGAGGCTTGTACAGTCTCTAATGTGGGTAGGAATTGAGTTCCATTTTCCTTTGAGCAGGAGGAGTGACCACACTAACACAGACAGACAAAAAGAGGACATTTATACCTGTCTGGCCAAACAATAGGACAGAAGGAGGGGAGGCAAGGAGACCTGATGTTAAACTCATCAAAATAAGAAGGGATGGCTAAGCTCCTAATGATAAAACTGTGTTAATGTGAAATGTTTGAGGAAGGACTACACTTAAGGGACACTTACCAGACTTTCACATACAAAGCTGTATACTTGATTTTGTTTTGTTTTCCATCAGGGCCAAACATCAAGAGCAAGGAGTCAAAGAGAAAAGAGGATTTCTCAATCAAACCAAGGTCGTCTGTTGGAGCTAATCCAGTGACATCATCGCGGTTCACTGTCAGCCCTGCCAATGACCCCCACTTGGTGTGATGTTAAATGTCATCACAGGAACCTTTAGAGTCAAAACCCTCTTGGACTGGCCAATTAATTAATCCCAACAACCAGCCATTCACCCAGAGGCTATTTTTGTATTGAAGAGGCAACTGCAAGAATGAGACTCCCGATCTAAAAGCTGGACACATTCCAGGTTTTATCAACGACAGGATTTTGTATGACAGCGGTTGTTGTGCTCCTGCCTGCATCTATTTACAGAGTTTATTCATAGCCTTTGGCTACATAGTCTTTGAAAAGGCAGCATATGCTAGAAGAAGAGGAGCCTGGAGCTTTGTAAAATCTGAAACAGATTTGACAGATATGCAGTGGGAGTCTTGCTGTGTACCAGCTAACCTTCTCTTTTTCTGCTTCATTTTGTTGTATTGTTCCCCAGATGAGCGGGGATGCACTTTGGTTGGTCATTCATCAGTCTATGTAAACTCTTGGATTCCAGTCCTCTCTTGATTACAGATGTTTTTCATTGCAGTTGGTCAGTTGTTCATGTAGGCAGCAGTTTGGAGCAGCAATCACTTGACTTCTGTATTTGAGAATACTCATTTGCATTTGTACAAATATCATAAGACAAGTGTATACAATATCATTTTAGAGCTGTTTACTTTTAGATGTATTCTTAGACTGCACGAAAAATGAAACAAGCTATGCTTCTTTACTTTTTGATTCTAATGAACTATCTCACTTTAAAACAATTATTCTATATTTGTTATATTGCTTTATTTATTTATTTATTTATTTATTTATTTATTTAGTTAGTTATTTAGTTATGTAAAGCAAATTTCCATGCAATATTTTATTTATTCAATTACTAATTTATTTATTATTCAGTTTATTTATTTGATTCTCTCTGGTTAACATAAATAAACTTAGCTATAATTTGTTTGGGACAGAATGCATCTAGGTTATACCTTCTCTAAGATCTTCATAACAAATAAATCAAAATATTTTCCCAAACGTCTTAATTGCTAAAAAAGTATTTTGTATAATTTACCTGTTAATATATGCCAATCTGTATGGAACTATGTCCTGTAATGTGTCTTTTTTTTCCAATGTCTATGAATTTTTAGCTGTCTTGTCATTTTTTTCTCTTGTTTAAGGACAGTTAATGTAGCTTAGCATGAAAAATTGAAGCATTTCATCAGTAAATAACTACATTTGTTAGTGTATCTGTTAATTTATCCCATTTTCTACTAATAACAGCCCATCATGCAGTTCAGGTCCAACTAGTCAATTTGTTTAGTCTGTTTAAATGTTGGTTTAAAACCTGTATTGTTTAAAGAATGGTTTTCAAGGGATAATGTATAAAGGAGGGGAAATAAAAACTTCAAAATGTGAACCTCTTATTGAACTTTTTCATGACAATAAATATTATTGTTTTGTAGTCCTAAAACACTTCATTTTTCACCAAGAAGATGTATACATGTATCCTACATCAGGGGTTCCCAAACTTTTCAGCCCGCGACCCCTAAAATATAGGTGCCAAAGACTCTCGACTCCCACTCTCCCTCGAAGGGATTTAATGTGGCTTCATTTAGCTGGTCTGCAGAAGATTTGCCTACCTATGTGAGCATGTGGCTGTTTCCTGTGCTTTTATGAATTAACCTACTGCTACTGATGCTTTTGATAATGAACTGTTCACTAACCCTAAATGTAGGAGTCATCTGACAACAAAGAAAGGCGGAAAACTCATTACATTTTCTATTTTCAAGTTTTTTTTTTAAATTTAGCTACTATTTTTGTCGATATCTTTTACTATAATGGGTAAAAAGTACTATTTTAGATAACTTTTTCCATTCAATTTTCTTATTACATTTCTTCAGTATTTCTTTGTTCGCCACAAGTTAACAAATTATATAAGAGTAACCAACAAAGAATAAAAAAAATAATATTTTTTTTACAATCATTATTATAAAAATAGAAATAAAAATAATAATAATGATGATAATAATAATAATAATGATAATAATAATAATAATAATAATAATAATAATAATAATAATAATAAAAAAGAAATAATAATAATTAACAGTACAAACAAAAAGGAAGATAAACATAAGAAAATAAGGTAAATTAACAAAATAATAATAATAATAATAATAATAATAATAATAATTATTATTATTATTATTATTATAATTATTATTATTATTATTATTATTATTATTATTATTATTATTATTATTAATAATATTATTATTATTTTATTTTTTATTTTATTTATTATTATTGTTATTATTATTATTTATTTCAGAGAACTTAAAAAAAAACATTCTGGAAGACATTTCACGACGCCCCATTTGTGTCTCACAACCCCCCAGGGGGTCCCGACCATAGACTGTAGATAAAAAGGTCCCGACCCACACTTTGGAAACCCCTGTCGTACAGACTGTATAAAGGTCCTACTTTATACAGTCTATGGGTCCTACACACAGATCCTACATAATTGCCTGTTCTTTTTATAGACGCCATTTCCCAGAAAGCCATGCGAATGCTGTGACGTATTTAGTCTGCGACAACCATTACAACAGTAAGCTGCAGGCTAACTTGCGTCTGGTTCATAAGTCTTGTTACGGGTCGTTTACTTGATCGCAGAAGAACTTGAAGCCTTCATAAAACATATTTGTTGTATTTTCTGTAGGAGGCCAGAGTTAAAGCTCAAAGGTGAGTCTGTTTTATACTTAAACCCTTTCTTAACCTGATTGAATACGCACAGCAAACGTAAGCTGACTATATGCTAGCTAGCTAACTGACCAAACGCCAGAAGAATAATAAAACAGGTGTTTGTGTTTTGCCCAAGTACAACCACGTTTTTGAAGAACAAATTGTTCGTATATCATATCTTGGAAAAAGACACAAAGCAGCATTCAATCAAAGTACGCGTTCTGCTTTGAGAAGGGAATACTCATTCGCTACGTATTTTGAAATGTCATGTTATATTTTTCATTATTCACAATTGCTTTGTACTTTGTACCACAACTGCTGCAGAATGAACTGCTTCAGGTGAAATAAGTTGACATCCTATCTTACATTTAAATGTTGACCCTTTAACAATTTTGTAATTTCTTATATTTATTCAGTGGTGGACAAAGTACACAGCTTCATTACTTAAGTCAAAGTATAGATCCACCTGGTCAAATATTACTCAAATACAAGTGAAAGTTGCTTTGTCAGATTATTACTTGAGTTAAAGTACTGAAGTACTTGCTTTTAAAAATACTTAAGTATTCAAAGTACTAATTAAAAAATCTCAAAACGTATTTTCACACAGCATCATGGCAGTCAAGACATAGCAGTACATTGTGTTACACTCTGTTTATCTAGAAACCATTTCTTTGAATCTCTAAAAACTATACCATGGAATAAAAACAGACTCTAAGTTACTCCAAGCACAGACAACTTAGTTTGAAATGTTCATCTGGAATGAAACAAATGTTACGTAGCTCAACACGCTTTCTCAGGTTGGACTGTGAATGTTTGTATGTTTGGGCAGAGTGGGAAACAGGGAGAACATTTCAAACGATAAGTATCGTTCTTCATTTTAAAAATCTCTAACACGGGCTGAAGATATGACCATGGGTGCTCAGGTGGAGAATTATAGACATCATTACCACCTCTAAATGAACTGCCTGATCTGAGTGAAATCTGCTCTGTGTTTGCTCCATGTTCAACCATGGAGACAGTTGTACAGCTATGACTAAACCACTGAGACAAACAGAACTAGACAAACACATTTTACTGTCTTAGGGATCAGATTTCAGAAAAGAGAAGGAAATTCATGAGCTGACTTCAAAGCAAAAGTGGTGAGTAACAAGAGCACTGATAGAAATGTAGTGGAGTAAAAAGTACAATATTTGTCTTCTGAATGTAGTGGAGTAAAAGTAATAAGTACCCCCAAAAAATAAAACTCAAGTGAAGTACAGATACTCAAAAAATGTACTTAAGTACTGTACTAAAGTAAATTGACTTTGTTACTGTCCACCACTGCCTACAACATAAGTTATGTGGATTGGACAATGATTTAACATTTAAACTGTAATAGTTAAAAAATACTATACTAAAACTATATAGGACAAATGAAGACAAGAAAGACAGCATTTGGGCTCAGCTATTTGCAGAAATTATAGATTCAAAAAGGTGTTACTGTAGTTTACGTGGCTCAGTGGTAGAGTGGGTTGTGTCCCAGAGTGTCCTTGGAAAAGACACTGAACCTTAAATTGCTCCCAGTGGCTTAACTAGCTGTGTATGAATTGGATAAGTTAATACTGATGTTCCTCTGCTATGGCATCCTCTTCCATCAGTGTATGAATGTGGTGTGAGTGGATGAATGAAGTAGGGTTGGAGTGCTTTGAGTGGTTGGCGAGACTACAAAAGACCTATATAAGCCCATTTAGATAATCTCATAAATAAATCACCTGTTCTCTGTATAAGTTGTTGCATTGTTATGTCACCTCCGAATCTCTGGCTGTCTTCGGGATTGGATCATATCATGCTGCTGAAATATATTTAACCTCTGCTGTTGATTGTAGATGTCCCTGGCGGACGAGCTCCTGGCGGATCTGGAGGAGGCCGGAGATGAGGGGGAGGATGGGTTGTATCCAGAGGGGGAGGAGGGGGAGAGTGATGGAGAAGCGACACAGGGAAGACCAGAGGGAGGGCTGGAAGACATCCCGGAGGAGATGGAGGTGGACTACAGTAAGGCAGAGAATGTTGGGTCAATTGCCAAACTCCGCAATAGTAAACAGGTGAGTTGTATCAAATGAGGTGATATTTATACTTGCGTGCCTTTTCTGGTTCTTTACACTCTATTCTGACTTTTTCTACAGTTTTCAGAGATTATGGACAAAATTTCATTGTATGTTGGCAAGCAGCGCAAGAACTCAGAGGGTAAGTGACAGATTTACATGTGTTATAGTGTGTTTGAATATATTGAGAAGTTATTCACTGCATTTATTTCAGCTGAATGTTGATCAGACCTGAGGTACATTTATTGTGATCATATTGTTGTTTTGTTTCTCATTAGTCTCGGGGCCAGTTGAGTCTGACCCAGAATACAGACTGATCGTAGCGGCCAATAACCTCACAGTAGAGATCGACAACGAGCTCAGTGAGTTGAGAGTGAATGAACAAATCAAAATGTCAAATAAAAATAAAGCATTTAATGTAGGTCCTCTCTTAATAATTTGTGTTTCTCTTTTTCTTTTTTAGATATTATTCATAAGTTCACTCGGGACAAGTACTCTAAGAGGTTCCCAGAGCTGGAGTCTCTGGTGCCAGATTCTCTAGATTACATCCGCACAGTCAAGGTGAGATAGTTTGAGATGTTTGCTCAGCTCTCATACCACAATGCTCAAATTAGAGTAACTGTTAATTAGCTCTATTAGTCATGCCATTGCTTATTTATATCTTAAGAAGTGCAAAAGACTTTTTCTTTTTGCAGAATGGAGGATGACACAAATTGAGGCAAATTAGGATTAATCAAATTCATACTGACATTGCAATTTAATACAATGCAATTTTCAAATTGCAAAGGCTGTGATTTAAAACAAAAAAAAAAGTTTAATTTACACAGACGCAACCTTACATAACATGCATGCAGTAGGGGGCCGTAATGCACCTTTCAGCTGGTTCACCGACAGCCAAAAATCTCTGAAGAACGAGACACATGCGAGAGGGGGATGAAGAAAACAACTTCAGCCACGCTAAGTTTTGATTTGTTGTTGACATCTTTAAAAATGGCCTCAGCAGAAGAACTGATCATATTGAGGCGTACAAAATAATCAACACGCTGAATATCAACATGTGGAGCAGGCTCATAAATAATCTCAGTCAATGAAGACCCAGACAACATGTGGATTTACTGCAACAGGACAACTGAACAGAATCATATTTTAGACTCAGTGTCCAGTTTTCTGTCCACTGGTTCTTATTGAGAAAAAATAACATGTTTACGTGGTCAGGTGTCAGCCAGGAGCACAACCGGGTCAGAGTCAGTACGGCAGCGGGGAAAAAAAGAGACCTGTCACTCAGCCGCAGCCCCCAGCTGAGAGTCTCCACTGTGCAAACCCCTTCAGTCAGCTGATTCACATCCAAACATGCTTTAAACTTAAAACACGTGTTTGGCAGAATTTTGTTAAGTAGTCGTGAACGCTTACAAGACTGCAAGTCAAAGTATTTACTAAGTTTACAACTGTTATTCAAGTAGATAAATAAACTGTCCTTCATATTAATTCATGCTTCATTTGCCTTTATCTTAACATAAGTCGAGCCTATGAGAAAGAACAGTTTGTGTATAATAAATCTAATACTGTTTATTAAAATACAGTAGATTTATTGCTTGTTTGTTGAAAAATACATGAAGAGGACCTTGAAAAAATAATTGCATATTAAATCGCAATCGAAATATTAAGGAAAATAATCGCAATTAGATTATTTTCCAAAATCGTTCAGCCCTAACACAAATGCAGAACGCAAATGATCAATTGCCCTTTTTCCACTATATGATTCATAGTATCATTCTTCTACAGTATAAATTGTAAAATATCAAAACTCCTGTTTGTCTCATAAATGATCATGAATACTCAGTCGGCTTTTTTCATTTTATTGAAACTTTTCCTGTAATTTTCAGACATGTGGTCTTGGTTTTATATTCTCTTTTTGTGTCTCCTACTCAGGAATTGGGAAACAATCTGGAGAAGTGCAAGAACAATGAAAATCTGCAGCAGATCCTAACTAACGCCACGATCATGGTCGTTAGTGTCACAGCCTCGACCACACAGGGGTGAGTTCACAGCTTTTTTTACTTTGGTCAATTGATTGAAAGTGCTCCCCATCCACGAGCAGATCATCCTCACCGTCACTGCTGAGAGTGACTCTGGCCATTTAAACACTAATCAATACTCTGACTGTGTGTGGTTTAATGGTTTTAGGTCACAGCTAAGTGAGGAGGAATTGAAGCAGCTGGAGGATGCATGTGACATGGCTCTGGAGCTGAACCAGTCCAAACACAGGATCTATGAATATGTAGAGTCCAGAATGTCCTTCATTGCCCCAAATCTGTCCATCATTGTTGGAGCATCCACAGCAGCCAAGATCATGGGTGAGTGATCCAAAAGCACCAAAGAAAGTAGTCAAAATGCACCAAGATATTTTCTGATGAAGATAAACAAATTTTATCACTTGTTTCTCTCTGTGGCTGCAGGTATTGCTGGCGGCCTTACAAACCTCTCCAAGATGCCCGCCTGTAACCTCATGCTGCTGGGAGCTCAGAGGAGAACTCTGTCTGGCTTCAGCAGCACCTCCCTGCTGCCCCACACTGGCTTCATCTACCACTGTGATGTCGTACAGACACTACCACCTGTCAGTAAATATATTCACATGAACATAAGTTATGTTAATGATTGTTATTACTATTATTATTATTATGTATTTTTTTAAACATATATATTTTTGGGTCTTTTACACCTTTTAATTTATAGAGGAGAGGACAGTGGATAGTGTAAGAAACTGGGAGAGAGTGGGGGAATGATAAAGAGGCCACAGGCTGGTTTTGAACCCGGGCCACCCGCTACATGAGCGCTCAACTTAACCATAAGGCCAAGTCCATCCCCACGTTAATGATTATAACTCGACTTGAGGAAATGAAGGAATCCAGCTAATCACCTGCAAAGCCCTCAATAACCTCGCCCCCTCATACCTGACCGACCTCCTCAAACGTCACTCCCCATCTCGCCTCTTCAGATCATCAGATGCCAATCTCCTGTCCCTTATCACCAAGTCCAGGCACAGCACCTTGGGGGACAGAGCCTTTGCCACCGCTGCCCCATCTCTCTGGAACTCTCTCCCTCCACACATGTGCAACTCTGACTGACTTCAATCATTCAAAAACCACCTCAAGACCTACCTGTTCAAAAAAGCATACAACACATGACCTCTCCCCCCGCCCAACCTCTGCCCTTGTTCTGTTTTATTTACCTCTTTTATTTTTACTTTTATTTCACTTAAAGCGACTTTGAGTATTCAGAAAAGCGCTATATAAATCCTATGAATTATTATTATCATATTTTTTAAGTCTTTGTTTTTTGTCTCCAGGACCTCAGGAGGAAGGCAGCTCGTCTGGTGGCTGCAAAATGCACTCTGGCATCTCGAGTGGACGGTTTCCATGAGAGCTCAGATGGCAAGGTAAAGATCCATGCACAGCACATGAATCCATTCATAAATGTAGCTGTTCAATTCTGTGATATTTTCTGGAGTATGTTAACATATATGGAGGTAACATTTTTGAAAACCTAAGAATATCACAGAGTTGGAACACCATTTCAAGAATACAACATCAATGATTTCTTCTTATTGAAGTCTCAATTCATACTTAGTGAAGTGAAAACAGCAGAAAAAAACATATTTATACACACAGTAATATTAAAGAAACATTTGATTCATTTCTAACTCCTCTGACATTTACCTCCTATGTGTCTTTTATTCCAGGTTGGCTACGATCTCAAAGAGGAAATTGAGAGGAAGTTTGATAAATGGCAGGAGCCTCCACCTGTGAAGCAGGTCAAACCACTGCCGGCTCCGCTGGACGGACAGAGGAAGAAAAGAGGGGGAAGGAGGTATGGAACCTGTCAGCTACCTTACACATGCATATAATGAGAAAGAAGTGGAGGGAAATGTGCAGATTTTTTGCATTACCAAGTAATTTATACATGGACCTTTTTTTTGTTTTTAAGTAACATGAGAGCAAAACCAAGCAGAAAACTGAGCTGCATGTTTGAGGACAACTACAAGCTTACATAATGTGCACAGCCAAGTTTAGAGTACAAGCATCATGTCTAAATATATATTGACTATAACCACTTCACTCCGGTCTCTTTTCCTGAAGGTACCGAAAGATGAAGGAGCGTCTCGGGCTGACTGAGATCAGGAAACATGCCAACAGGATGACCTTTGCAGAGGTCAGATATTTTCTACCCAGCCTCCTTTTATGCGTCTTTTCTAATCTTTTCTTTACGTGAGCTCCCTGCAGATTTAAACTTTAAGTTCACTGTTTATTTCAAGTCCTGGTCCTGTTTTCTATGTTGCTTGTACATTAGGAATGAGCTTTTCATGCAGACAAAAGTAGCTCGAATGACACAGAAAGCATAGACTGCTGACCACACTGGATGTTCTTTCCTTCTGGAGCATCTTAATATAAACAAAGATTAAAGCATTCGACATGCTGCTCACCTCAGTTTTACATTCTCACTCCTGTGAGGATGATGGCTAAGAATAGTAGCAGTACTGCCACATTAAAACAGTACACCAAGGCCTATGGGACACAGTATTCTCCTATATTACAGCCAAGAAGCAGAATCACTTTTAATGTTGACAGCTAAGCCACTTTAGTAAGAGGTGGGTTGCTCTTGGTCCAGCTTCTGGAAAATGATTAGAGTGGAAACAGAAGTTGGTGGCCTGTACGAGGATCTATTTTCTTTTTAAACTTTGTGAAGAAACTGGTACAAAACTCCTTTTTGTGGCAGTGCTGAGACGGTCGTGACTGAACAAGTGTCTCTGAGCTGCTTTCTCTACTTTCAGCAGAAGCCTCTCATTCAATTCTAATAATAATGTGTTTAGTTTAATCTCTGATATTGATTATATTAACTTTCTTTTATCCTTTTTCAGCTGTATTTAATTCTTGTACTTGATTATTGTAATTAATTAGCTTCTTTTGTGAGCTTCTGTAACAACAGATTTTCCCCGAGGGATTGATAAAGCTTGTCTTATTGAAACTAGTTGGCACAAAGGCTATGTTCACACTGCGAAGTGGCCCAAATCCGATTTTTGGGGGGGTCAAGTGACCAGGTCAGATTTGTTAGAGGTAGTGTGAACACTCAAACCTGGCCCAAATCTAATTTTTTCAAATCAGATCTAAACCACCTCCATATGTGGTCCTGAATCAGATACAGATCTGTTTTTTTCAATGCGACCTCAGTGTGAATGGCCAAGGCGGATTTGATACTTTCACGTCACTTTATAGCGAAACACATCATAATTCTGCGCGGCGGTACCCTTGCAAAAATAGAGGATAGCAACGATTGAGCAAGTCAATTGAGTGTCCTGCCGAAGGAGTCTTAGGGAGAGCCGCTGACAGATGTAATTGAAAGATTGCCCTCGACATCCGGAAGTTTTGAATAAACTCTGTCTCTATGAAACTATTAACGTTGCAGACCCACCACTCCTGACTCAGTGTCCGCATCCACATAGACCTTTCAATCGTATTTGCGGCCACAGCTCCCCAAAAAGCCGAAACAAGCAATTTGGCTCTCTTTTTCTTTATACTTGACCTCCTCCGCACCTGGTCATTCATTCTCCGGCTCCCACTGCACAAAAACTTTGTAATAAAGGTGAAAATGCTGACTTCCTTATTGTTTACGTTTGTGAAACAGCTGCATGTGACGTCATTATGACTGTTCTTTTGCGCATGTGGGACAGTTCAGAGAAGCAAACAGTTCACACTGGAATCGGATACAGGTCACATTATAGATGGTAATGTGAACAGGCAAACAAAAAATCAGATCTGAGCAAAAAATCTGAATTAAGCATTAAGCCTTGCAGTGTGAACGTAGCCAGAGTGAATTAGATAGAAGATTTTGTTTTTTCTGTTTCTATTTGAAAGATACTTTTACTGCCCGCGTAGTGCTACTTTGATCTAAATCTTTGATGTGGTGTTGTAGATTGAAGATGATGCGTATCAGGAGGACCTGGGCTTCAGTCTGGGTCAGCTGGGTAAGAGCGGCAGCGGGCGTGTCAGGCAGGCTCAGGTCAACGAGGCCACCAAAGCCAGAATCTCCAAATCCCTCCAGGTAAACTCATTCAACTGATTTGACTTACAATTGCTCAGCAGTCGATTTCTTTTCCATTTCTCAAGTTTGTAAAAAAAAAAAAATTCTATAACAGAGGACACTGCAGAAGCAGAGCATGACATACGGAGGAAAGTCCACCGTCAGAGACCGCTCCTCAGGAACCAGCTCCAGCGTGGCATTCACTCCTCTACAGGTAAAAAAACCCTCCTTTATTGAATATGAACTTCTGAACAATGTGAAGGTTGATATGCGTTAACAATCGTGCTGTTCTCGTCTGCAGGGGCTGGAGATCGTGAACCCGCAGGCTGCAGAGAAAAAGGTGGCTGAAGCCAACCAGAAGTATTTCTCCAACATGGCCGAGTTCCTCAAAGTCAAGAAGGATGCTAAGATGTGAAGACAGACATCCTACACTTCATACTGCGGTGTGATAGTATATTTTTTAATTCATCTTGCATTGTTGTCCTGCATTTGTTTTAATTTTTGGTCTTTGTTTTTCCATTTAAATAAAATGTAAAATTTTCACCAGGCGTCCTTAAGAGACTTGGTTTTTTTTTTTAAACTGATGACTCGACAGAATAAAACGAACATTAAAGTAACACAAACTAGGATGATAATCTGGATTGTTCTCACTTCATAACATATCTCTATCTGCTTCAAACAACCTTTTAAAAACAAAATCAATCCACTCAGCAGAACAAAGTCAAGTTGATTTAAAGTCAAGACTAAGTGAATCGATGCCCCATAATAGGAATAACAGGACTTTACACCACACCGACTTGTAATTTCTTAAAAGTATTTATTGAAATTTTACAATCCTGTTATAACCCCGTTTTATGACATCTCCCATGCAGAACTGTAATGAGGAAAATTGTAAATGTCTTAAAATTCACATTTTAGCAATTTCTTGACTGACCTTCCCTTTCTGAAAACCTTTAAACGCCCAAAAATAGAATCTATAAAAGGCAAATCTCTCATAACTTTGCTTTATTTTCCTTTTTTCATATCCTCCTCAGCCCCCTTTTTCCCTCCCCCCAAAAGCCTGAAAACTAATCACACACAACATAAAAGTTTAGCTGCAGTACAGATCTGAAGTTTTCACGGTTGCTTTAAATGGAAAAATTTTGATTCAGTTTAATACTTTCCCCGTTCCAAGACTTCCCAGAAACAGCGGGATCTGTCTCAGAACCAGATTCCATCTTATTGTTCTTCAGGGTAGCACATAAACGACCACGGCAGAGATGAGACATGTCTTACTCGCATCCACAAGTTTAATCTACCACCGGAATTTCAGGGTTTGTGTGTTTTCACTCTACATGTAAACAGTTGATCAGTGCACACTGTATAGGGTTCCACTTAAATATCAGGTGGTAAATTGAACACAGTGGCTTTTTAGGATGAAGTAACATCAACAGAAGAGAGTAAACTAAAGGTGGGAAGTTTGACTCAAAGCAAACTCAGATTCATCATCTAATGCACTCTGTGTTTTTTCCAGAGTAATTAAGAGGTGATTTGGGTGCAAGTACATTCACTACGCTTAGCGTGGCTCTTTGCAGCGAGGCTGATGAAAATACCTCAACAGAGAGACTCAAACATCAAGTAAATTCATTTCTCAAACCCTATTTTTAAGATTTATTTTACAAGTTTATTAATTTGTCACAAACATGAATGCGCCATAATAATGCATTTTCTTTGACATGTTAACTTAAAAACATTTTATTTGTAAAGAGAGGGAGTCAGAGACCAGTTCAATTGCATAGCAATTTAATCCATGTCCAATAAGGACTCTTTCCCTGTCACAGGGAGAGGCCCTGTGGTCACTCTCAATCAGCGTTTTAAATCGACCAAGACAATATCAATAAAACTATTGATAAACGCTCACTATCCCTAATAGTGACCATATTCAACAGGCATCGTAGGGTCTTAAAAGAAGCCAGTCCTACACACCATGACTAAATGTCCGCTGTACCTCCCCTTTCTAAACCACCAAATTACAGTAAATACAAGAAGGGCAGGTTACTCAACAATCAAATCCAAGGTTTGTGTTGTGTCAAGTCAAAGGCTTCCAGGCTGATGTCGGGTAGGTGGTACAGAGAGAATCTTGTTGAAACGGAGAAAAGAAAACAAAAACATGAGAAACATGCATGGGGTAGGCTTTCCTAATGCCACATACTGAGTGTGCACACAGACAGGCACAAACGCAGATCTCTAGTGAGGGCCCCCCCAGGTTCTGCAGCGCCGAGCCTTATGTCAGTCCCACAGGGCAGTTTTTGATGAAAGCAAAGCGCTGCACAAGGAGCGAGGGCGTCACGTCGAGATGCAGCCTATACAGACACCAGTCTCCATTTCAGGAGAGGGTTTCTACTACACATCACAATCTCTATCCACAGTTTGAAGTTCAGTCTCGGAATGTCAACAGCAGCACGTTTTGTCACTCTCCTTCCTTTTGCGTCCGCTCTGTGTGTCACTGAAGGTCTCTGTCTTCCAGGTACCTGTACTCGAAGGTGAATCCCTCCTTCTTCCGCTGGCCCCATTTCTCATAGTCAAAGTAAATGTAAGTGCCCTGCAGGGATGGACGAGTGGAAACAACGATCAATCAAAGACTCCAAACACAACAGTAAAACCAAGAGTCCAAATACTTGTAGTTCAAAGAAAGAACGTGTGAAGCGTATTCAGTCTGCACCTGTTCAAACTCGTCAGTGATAGTCTTGGGCTCCTCGTGTCTCTGGAACCACATCATGTACTTGGTGTGAAACCGCCATGACTGTTTCTTTAGAGCCTTGGCAGACAGATACTGAGCCTTGGTGCCCTGAGAGAAGCAGCAGAAATACACCAATGAGGTTAACAAGCCAGACGGGAACAAATCGGAGAGGAAGTAAACATGGAACGGGTGGGTGCATGTTTTTATTTTGTACCTCCAGGTAGTAGAAGATGAAAAAGAGCGTCTCTGTGGACAGTCTCTGGTAGAACTCTATGGAGTCAGAATGATGTGGTGGTACCTGGTGATGGAATGGCAAGGTGGGGCATGGATTCCTCATCAGGTATTGCCTATGGGAAAGAAGCACAGTTAGTTGGAAACCCAAAAAGAAGTAGAAAATAGATCAGTAATTTTAACATACAAAATAAAATGTTTTTTCTTTAAATATTTTTATTTATTTTTATATATCTTTTATTTATTTATATTTATATATTTAAATTGTATTTGTTTAAACTTAAATAAATATATTTCTATATTTTATTTATTTTTAGTTATATATTTAAATTGTATTTATTTTAACTTAAAGGTGACATATTATGCTCTTTTTCATCAACATATATTGGTCTAAGAGGTCCCCAAAACATGTCCTTAAAGTTTATGCTCAAAAAAACACTTTGAAATCAGATTTTGGCATGCCTGTAACCCCTTCTTTTTCAGCCCTGCTCAGAACAGGCTGTTTTCTGTGTCTGTGCCTTTAAATGAGAATGAGCTCTCTGACCACGCCCCCTCAGGAAGTGGATGTGGCCTCAGCTCTCCAGCACGTTGATCTAATGTTTACATGTTGGCTGAATATACACGGCTGCCCACAGACCCACGTTACTTCAACCCTCTGAATTTGATCCTGAATCTGATCCTAACGGAGAGGCGCCTGCAGCAGGACCTTTCTGAAGGATTGGTCACAGATTTAGTGTTTCTTGTTGTTTTATTTGTCAGTATGTCGACGTGTGTCTTGGTACAGAGCAACGAACATGTAGCTATGTGGCTATGCTAACTAGCACTAGCACTTTTCTATGATAAATAAAAATGATCCACTAGATTTTCAAATCTGCAGACGTGGGGAGTAAACCTGACCTTTGTGTTTATTAAGACAGCCTACAACTAGAATGCCTCCCTCCTAAGTTCCTTGTTAGCGCACATGTGTGCAGGTAATGAAAAACGGAGGAGGGGTTGAGTTGTATTTTATACAGTGTATGGGCTGAACAAGCTCCGAGCTCTGACTTCCGTTACAGACCATATGTCGTTGTGACGTATGAAAAACACTGAAAACTGAAACGGCTCGTTTCAGCACACATTTATAGGAAGGTGGAGAAATGAAAGGTGGGAAGAATGGATTTTTTCATTTTCGGGGGGTTTGTAGACATGCCAGGGACACATATTTCAGGTAGAGAACCATTAAAAAGTCGATTTTGCATATGTCACCTTTAAATAAATATATTTATATCTTTTATATGTGAAGTTTCTCTGCAAATGTGTAGCTCTTTCTAGAACCATGTTTCTAGCCACCCATACTTGACCTCAGCCTCCTTGATAGGGTGTTGGATTTTGAACAGAATAAAGTCCTCAATGTAAATGTGTGAAATTACTGTTACATTTAAAGCCCTGCATTACACTGAAATGTGTCATCACCACTGCAAAATCTAAAGCGCCCTCACCTGATCCTCTCTGAGTCAGAGGGGTGAGGCATGTGTGTCCACGCAGACTCCTGCATGGCCTGCTGGTACAGCTGGTCCTTAGGTAGAGGGGTGGGGCCAAGCGGACAGACCCCAAGCGAGGGGGGGATGCTGACCTCTGACACGGACGGCTGAGGCACGGCAGGTGTGCCGGGCGCTGCAGATGAGCCAGAGAAGATATCTGTAGGACAGAGAAAGACTCATGGTAAATGACACAAATTCTATACACATGAGAACAGACGTATTTAAGAAGAAGTGAATGTGTTCAATATTAAAACCCTTACTGACTTGGGCTAACCGCAAAGGGAAACTTACAACAATGTGAAACTGAGAAAGCCAACAACTGAGTTTGTAATTTACTTGCTGTAGACGTTCAACTCCACAGACTATAACCAGCTTGTTATAAGGTCATCATTATCTGTTAAAAGTTTCCAGCCCTTGAAGAATTACTTGAGAATATAAGTCACAGCAGTATCTAAGACTCATTATGTTCTGAGAGATATAAGAGAGTAAAAGGTTGTAACTGTCTTCCTGTGAGACTGTTTCCATTGCGTTCAGAAAAGTCCCCAGCATGCAGCTGTGCAGCTCTTTCTAGCACCTTCTGTTTTCAGCTGGTGGAGTTTGCAGTCCTGCTAGCTGCCCGTACTGGAGTTGATATGTGATACGTTACAGTTGTGCTGTTATCTGTGAGGCACTGCCCACAAAAAATTCGCCTGGAGTCATGCCTCCCACCTCCTCGTCACTTGTTGTCCAGAACCGAGAAGTCTTTTCAATCAAATCAGCACTCCTCCACAAGATCTATTTACTTTAAACTGTACCTCCGTTTACTTTAAATATATAACTATGATCGACTGACAATGCCAGCACGGTCTGCATCACTATGTAAGCGTTCAACAGTGAAGCTGCCCCTTGCATTACACCAACTATGTCAGGGGGCGTGCAGTGGGTGACAGCTGCACTTGCACTCATGGTGGCACGTGCTCGATAAAAGCCTTAGCTATTATATCAACATATTCTGGGTAGAATTACACTACCAGTCATAAGTTTTAGAACACCTCAATTTTTCCACTTTTTTATTGAAATCCAAGCAGTGCAAGTCCACTGAATAGCTTGAAATGGTACAACGGTAAGTGGTGAACTGCCGGATGTTAAAAAAAAAGGTAAGACTACAGAAAACTGAAAAAATAATGTATATTTCAGAATTATACGAAAAGGCCTTTTTCAGGGAACAAGCAATCGGTTGCTTTTCTGCAGCAATTAATGTTAGTCAAGCCTTGAAAGTTGGTGCTATCAATTTTTAAAGGTGTCTCAACTTTCTTTGATTACTTACAACCCCCTCTTTCTGCACAAAAGCAGTGTTGGAACCATAGACATATGAAGAGTAGAAGCCGCATGGGCTGCTTGGGCGCAAGAAATACATATCATACATCACATATATCACATATCAGAATATTCTATTACTGTTAAGTCCACTATGAATATTAAAATATGTGTGTCCTCTATCATACCTACATGTATGATGTTTGCAGTAAAAAAACCCTGCATGTAAATCAGTTTAGTATTCAGCAAGTTACGATTGATTAAGTGCGCTGACACTTCATTGCGCCTGCCAAACAGATTACACTGAGTGGAGCGGATGACGGACCAAGATGGCGGCCCCACGGCTCGTCAGCACCAATAGGTAGTAGTGGTTGATGCGGCGTCTACTCTTTATATGTCTATGGTTGGAACACACAGTGGTACCATACCCTCGTGAGCATTATTTGAACAGTCTTATACTCCAGAAAGTAGTGTGTTGCTTTAGAAATGGCCAGAAAAAGGCAATTAACAATGGAAGAGAGACAGACCATCCTAACACTTAAAGATGTAGGTATTTCCTACAGAGAAATTGCAAAGAAAGTCAAGGTGTCAGTGAGTACAGTTTCCTTCACCATCAAACGGCACTCAGAAACTGGGGGAAAATCTGACAGGAAGAGGTCTGGCAGACCCACAGCCACAACAAAATCAGAAGACAAGTTTCTGAGAGTCGTGGGATAGGAGGCTCACAGGACAACAGCTTCAAGCACAGCTGAATAGTGGTCTAGTAAGCAAGTCTCAGTTTCAACTGTGAAGAGAAGACTTTGAGCTGCAGGTTTGACCAGTCGAGTTGCAGCAAGAAAGCCATCGCTAAGACATCAGAATAAGAAAAAGAAGCTTGGCTGGGCCCAGAAACCCCGCCAGTGGACTACTGCAGACTGGAAGAAGGTGTTATAGACAGATGTATCAAAATTCAAAGGTGGCTACTTTGATGAGTCAAAAGTTTAGACTACATTTTGATTTATGAATTGATTCCATGATTTATTTTTGAAATTCAATTGTTTATTTGTTCTATGTTGTCATTTCAGAGCACAATAAGACATTGAACTGCATCATTTTCAATAAATAATTTGAAAATTTGGGGTGTTCTTAAACTTTTGACCGGTAGTGTACATCAACACAATAAAACACCTCTCTGCATTTTCTACTGGTGCATTGGTTGCACTGGTGTATAAGACGCACACCAAATTGTTTAAATGGTATTAAAAGCACATCTGATATACTCTTTTTTGCAAAAGTGTGTATATATGTAAAGGAAGGTTAGGAGTGTATAGCTGTGAGTTTATTATTTTGCCACAAACTACAGTGAGAAAAAGTATCTGTGTGTTCTGACCTCTGTCTGTTAGGTGCAGGTTGGGGATCTCTCCATCCAGGCCTGATCCCAGCGCTGCTCTCTCAGCCATCGCCTTCAGAGAGCTGAGAGGCTCTGGGGCCTGAGGTGGGAACAAGACAGAGACAAGATGAGAACGGGGAGGCTGATTGACAGAAAAAGAGAGAGAGAGAGAGAGAGAGAGAGAGAGAGAGAGAGAGAGAGAGAGAGAGAGAGAGAGAGAGAGAGTGTTTATAGTTTGGATCATTAAAGAATGAAAGGGCAGTGTGTGGAAGCATTAGGAGTGCGCTGGATTGACCAACGTTTTGAAATACATTCATGGATTTTCCTTTATCAGCTGTAAACTTTGTCTCCTGTGGTCACCTTCAGTGACTTTTAGAAAATATACAGAGAGCACAGTCTATTAACAGAAATGTTTTCTGTCACAGGTTGTTCAAAATATTTTACAGATAGTGTCATAACTGCTTCTTTATGGTGAAGATAACAAGATGTGGGAGTATGCTTTAGTGAATCCAAATGTATCTTGGCATAACATGATGTATATCCAAACATATGATTGTGTAATTGTGAGTTTCTATACTAGCATGTACGTGGCACATAGCCACAGCTTTATAAAACTTCTTTGTGCAAAGGTCTGTGGTCAGATAAACTCTTGATTTCCAGCTGAGCACATCACATTTTTTCTTTTCTGGACTACACAAAAAATCCTTTTACAACTACCAATGTTGATTCAGTCATTTGGTTAGCCACTCTCATTCATAATTATTAGATTTTAAGCTGGAAGTATAATGGCCATGAAGGGCGCTGAATGGTGACAAAGTTCTGACAACAGTGATGAGAGGTCTCAATATGAATGAGGTCATATATCCTGGAAAAGTTTAGTATAACAGTTGGACATCAGCCTGACAATCACAATCTTTAGTTAAGAGGCTGAAGTAACATCTGATCATGGTCTTGTTGGTTCTTATGACAAATTCTGACAATCCAATATAAGCCCCTTGCTTCGACATCTCACCTTAAGGCCCTCAGAGACCTGTGTGTAGGAGTGAGGCCCATTGAGAAGACTTCCTCCTCCAGGTGTGCTGTCTGAGAACGAGGGGGACGGAGAGCTGGGAGGCAGGGTGATGGAGCTGATTAAACTGGGGCCGTTGTCCATCCTGCACAAAGTCCAAAAGGGACAAAAAAAGTTGAAACTATCTTGTGAAAAATGAGAAGAAGAGTGAAAAGTTTCTGGCCTCTTATTAAACAAAGAAAAACGGTAACTAACGGCTGACTGGTTGAAGAACTGAGAGATGACGGTTGGCTGCTTTGTGACTGGCTCGGTGTGCTTAGAGCTGATTCTGTGGAGCTCTCTGCCACCACAGCACTGTAACCTGTGGACCAGTAAAGGATAGGTTAGGCAACATTGAAACGTAAATTAAAAGCCACACAAAGTAATGCATGACAAGGTAACATACTTGTGCTTCCATTTTGCTTCAGTCCACTAGGTGGTCTTGCAGGGGCAGCATTAACTCCTACTCCTCCAACCACGCCAACACTCCCTCCATTGCCCCCCATCATGCCAACCACACCGGGGGTAGTGCTGACAGAACTCGGTGGCACCTGAGAGGCACCAGGGGCTATGTTTTGCCCGGGTACCAGCCCCAGAATACTCCCGCTTAAAGAGCTGTGAGCTGGGCTGGAGCCCAGCAGACCAAGCCCTGTCCCCGCCCCGTTGGTGGTGACTCCACTGGAGCCAGAGGTGGGAATGGAAGTGCTGCTCTCGACTGAAATGCTGGACTGGGTGGTGCTGTTCAAACCCAAGCCTCCTGGTGCTGCTGCCTGAGCATAGGGGGCAGGTGTGGAGCCCGAAATGAGCCCTGCTATTGTATTTAGAGCAGTGGGATGGCCACCCAGGCCTAAAGCGGACATTTGGCTGGCGCTGCTGGTCCCCGTCAAGACACCTTTGCTTAATCCCAGCCCCAACCCGAGTCCCAAACTGGATGCAGGTGTGGGTCCTGATGTGGGCTGAGGCTGAGAGTTGGGCGCTGATGAAATGGGTGTGCTGGGCATGGGGAGAGAGGAGACAGTTGAGGCAGGAAGGAGCGGGTTGCTGGGTGGGCTTGGGGTGTTGTTTGAGGGGACAGAGGGTTTTGTCTGAGGTGGCTGCTGCTGTTGCTGCTGCTGTGGTTGGTTTGGTGGCTGAGGTTGTTGCTGCTGTTGTGGAGGTGGATGCTGATGTTGCTGCACCGCGCTGCTGAAGCTCCCTATGAGACTGCTGCTTGTTGGAACCGCGGAAATGCCTCCAACTACACTTGCCATGGACACAAGCGAGGAGGACGAGGAGGACCCGGAGGTGGTGGAGGATGAGAAGGAAGATAACAGGGATGGGGTGCCGTTCTTCACAGGTGACTGAAAATGACAAAGCACCAGAAAAAAAAAAGATTTCACTCTTCACAGTCCAGAGGACAGCTTCAGCTGTAAGAAAAGTATGAGGACCAAAGTTTACTGTGAACTATAAAAGCCCATTTAAGCAGGAGATGGTACAAACTAAATCAGGAGTTTCCAACCATGGTCCCACAGAGACAGAGCTTGATCCTTTTCAGTGCCTGAGGCCAAAACCCTTCAGCCAAGAATTCAGACTCTTCAGGACCACGGGTGAAGAGAGCTGTACTAAACTGTTCATCTACAGGCACAGCACAGATGAGAGTCTCTCACCTGACTAACTTCACTGTCTGTCGACCGTCCCCTTTTCTTATCGTCCTCTGAGTTCTCCTATAGGAGGAGATATCTTGATATGACAATCCACTTTTTGAAATGTTGAATCAGCAAACTGGTCAGTGGATTATACAATTGTTGTAGCAGAACAAAATGCATTTTGACAGAATGTTTAACTCCAATATACAAAGTGCAATGATACAAAGAGAAGTACTTACAGCAGTGCATGTGGCCGGGGATGGAGGGATGGGTGAAGAAGAGGTGGTGGAAGTGGGAGTGCTGCTGGAGTGAAGATACATCTCATCTTCCACATTTCCCTGCCCTGACGGAGACGTCGCAACTAAAGCTGCAGCTGTAGGAGAGAGAGAGAGGGCTGAGTGAAGTGTAACTTCTTCTTTACTAACCTGATGGGGAAAAGCATCCCAGCACTCCACAACGCTTTACTCACGGATGTCTTCCAAGTCCAGGTCATCATAGATGAACTCGTTCTCCTCAAAGTCTGGATCTTGAGAGGAATCAATGTAGTACTCTACATCATCCTTGATCTTTAAGATTGAATCCACCGCTATCGAGTCATTGTCCAGCATTCGTAGAATGGTCTCTAACATTCGAATGTGGAATCGATGCCTCTCGATCAACCGCTTGAGCTCCTCAATACGATCCTGTTTCTGCATGACAGACAGAAGGTAAGCTTGTGGTTCCTTGGACTGTACTACACTGGATATACAAGACAATTATAATATTTCTCACTGAATGTAACACAAGAAAGAGCATTGTGAATATAAAGACTGTAGAGCTTACCTCTTTATCGCCCTTTTTCTTCCTCGTTTGAACTGACAACGATTCTACCTCACTTTCAAACTGATCCACCTGCATATTTAGAGTGTCTATCGTATTCTGCAGATGAAAAAGGTCAAAACAACAATGTCAATGGACTATATCCAAATTTACTTGGAAACTTTGTGACTGCAATTGGGAAAAATAGGTCATTGATTGTTTCTTTAAAAGTCCTTCAAAAATAGATAGTACTTTTTTGGGGTGCTATTTTTCATATTTGAGAGAAAAGTCACTGAAATAATGAAACAAGTTGTAGCACAGGTAAAGACAGTAGTGAATGTATTACTGTAAGCCACGTTCCCGTTTCCTCCTTTTCCCTCTGAGCTGGATCCACTTTCTGCGCGAGCCCCAGGCCCTCTTTAGAGTATGCTTTTGTTTTTGTTTCTCGTTCCACCACCTTGAACCGCTCCATTTGCTAAAGAAAAAACAACACAATAGCGATCATTTGAAGAGCTGAAGATTCAATGCTAAATTTCACATTGGAAAAAATATAACATAAAAGAGAAATACCAGAGAACCCTACCGTCTCTATGAGTTTGCGGTTCTCGACTAGCTGCCTTTTGTCTTTGATTTCGTTTGAGGCCACCCATGTTTTTATCTGATCTCTCAATCGCTGAAAAAGAGACATGGTAGGAATAAGCAAGCGTTATCAAGATAAATGGTATTAACTTCTGATACAGAGTGCAGAAGGGGAGAACAGAAAATGATTTGTTACATTGTTTTACCTGTAGTTTTTTAATCTCTTTCTTGAGGTCAGCCTCGTACTTTTCCTTCTGGTTTGCATTGGCTGCATTGTGGAGCTACGTTAACAAAAAATAAATAATACATTCAAGACTCTGATACATCATGGAACAAAATAGGTTTCCACTGAAAGCAAGACTAAAAAATTGACTTACCTTTTGCCAAATGTCTTCAAATTGTTCTACACCTTCAGCTACTTTTTTCAAACATCTATCAATCTCACCTGTAGGGATAAGATATGATGTCATCACTATGTATACATGTGAGCAGTTGTGGACAAAGTACACAGCTTCATTACTTAAGTTAAATCATAGATACTCCATGTCAAATATTACTCCAATACAAGTGAAAGTTGCTCTGTCAAATTATTACTTGAGTTTAAGTTCTGAATAACTTGCTTTTAAAAATACTTCTTAAAAAAATCTCAAAACATTGTATTTTCACAAAGCATATGCAGTCAAGAATACATAGAAGTACATTCTGTTACATTATGCTTATTTAGAAACCATTACTTGAAATCTCTAAAAACTATACCATGGAATAAAAACAGAAACTAAGTTACTCCAAGCACAGACAACTTAGTTTGACATGTTCATCTGGAATGAAACAAATGTTACGTAGCTCAACACGCTTTCTCAGGTTGGACAGTGAATGTTTGTATGTTTGGGCAGAGTGGGAAACAGGGAGAACATTTCAAACGATACGTATCATTCTTCATTTCAAAAACCTCTAAAACAGGCTGAAGATATGACCATGGGTGCTCAGGTGGAGAATTATAGCCATCTTTACCATCTCTAAATGAACTGCCAGATCTGAGTGAAATTTGCTCTGTGTTTGCTCCACATTCAACCGTGGAGACGCACGATATACAGGTACGACTAAACCACTGAGACAAACAGAACTACACAAACACATTTTACTGTCTTAGGGATCAGATTTCAGAAAAGAGAAGGAAGTTCATGAGCTGACTTCAAAGCAAAAGTAGTGAGTAACTAGAGCATTGATAGAAATGTAGTGGAGTAAAAGTAATGTTTCCCAAAAAAACAATACTCAAGTACAGAACAGATACTCAAAAAATGTACTTAAGTACAGTACTCAAGTACATTTACTTTATTACTGTCCACCACTGCATGTGAGCAACACTAATTGTTCTTCATAACTTCAGTAAGTAAAATAAGATGTTGGAGGATAATATCATCCTGAGTCTGTGAAGGATGCAGGGATGGATGCTGGTGTGATGGATCTCTATGTGCAACATTAGTTTCATCCGGAGTCTTACCTTGAAGTTTTCTCTTGTCAGCCATGGCTCTGACTACGACAATGTCCACATTCCGTCTGTCACAGAGTAAGCTGAACAAAGAAACGTGGGAATATGTAAATATTCAAACATAACTCCAATTCATTCAAACTATCAGACCATCGGCATCCTGAGAGTGGATATGACACTCCAGGTAGCTCTTCCATTCACTTTAGCTGCACAAATATCAGTGTCTATTCAACATTAAGAACACGTCTAACCAAGGTCTTCTGCATAACGTGAATCTGTCTTTTTATTTAGTGAATGCAGCCGATCTTACTGAGTGATTGTGAGTTAAAATTAGCCACCTAGCCTGCTAACATTAATACTAGCCTGTTACTTAGCTCATACACCTCGCTCGGCAGCTAACTGGCCCGTTTCAAAACAAGCAGCACGAAGCCTGTTTACTGTTATATCTGAGATATTCATGCATTTATATTTTGGGATTCTTTACACTTATTATATGGTGGTTTTGCATTTTGAAAGGCACAACATATCAGAATCCGTTATAATCGTTAACCTGCAAGCTAATATTGCTAACTATCTGGCTAGCTGATGCATAAAATGCTAGCTAGCAGCTTAGCTAGCCAAATTTAGGAAAAAGGGAAACTGGGTCAACCCGACGATCTAGATTTATACTTGATTACGACATTTACCTAGGATATGGGCTTTCGTTTGTCTTTTTTCAAATACAGCCAAAACTTATTCCAGAAAGTCTTCTTTACTTCCAAATTGTGTTTTCTTTTCGACAAGCTCGCTCACTGTAATGTAGCTGAAGATGGACGGTACCTAAAATCCCACCTCCGTGTGAAGGCCCCGCCCTAAATCAAATCTACGAGATCTGATTGGACAGAACTCATGTCTGTCACACACAGAGACATCCGCTTGACTAAGGTCCGACAATTGGTTCAGGCGTCTGATGAATTCATTTGAGAACAAAACCAGAACTGCCAGGAGGAAAATTCAATTCAGTTCTTAAGTATTTTATTATATAGAGCAGGGGTGTCAAACTTATGGAAGCCTGTCTCCGGCAGTTAAAAAAAAAAATTAAAACATATTTTGTTAAGGAAAAGTAAAAAAAGTCATAATAATGAGATACAAAGTCATAATCATGAGATACTAAGTCATAATAATGCGATACTAAGTCATAATAATGAGATACAAAGTCATAATAATGAGATATTAAGTCATAATAATGAGATACAAAGTCATAATAATGAGATACTAAGTCATAATAATGAGATACTAAGTCATAATAATGAGATACAAAGTCATAATAATGAGATACTCAGTCATAATTATGAGATACTAAGTTATTATTATTAACCCCAACTCTAACCCCAACCCTGACTCTAACCCCTAACCCTAACCCTAATCATAACCCTAACCCTAGCCCTAACCCTACCCCTAACCCTAATCATAACCCTAACCCTAACCCTAATCATAACCCTAACCCTAACCCTTACCCTAACCCTAATCATAACCCTAACCCTAACCCTAATCCTAACCCTAATCATAACCCTAACCCTAAACCTAACCCTAACCCTAACCCTACCCCTAACCCTACCCCTAACCCTACCCCGACCCCTAACCCCTAACAGCAGATCTTTGTTTTGATTTGTCAGCATGACGGCCATGCGGCCAATCACATGTGAGGATATAGGATATAGGTGATGGAGGGGAGGCTGTGTATTGTGGCTACATCTGTTCCTTCAGAGAGAGTCTTCTCGAAGACAGGGCAAATACTCACTGAGAGTAGAAATCAGATCAGCCCATCCAAGCTGAACCATCTGATTTTTCTCAATGCCAACCTGCACTGAGGAGATTAATAATGTTTGCTCTAGTTTGGTTCTGGTTCTGGTTCTGTTTGCTTGAGTTTGGTTCTGGTTCTGTTTAATTGGAGTTTGGTTCTGGGTCTGTTGCTTGGGTTGGTTCTGGTTCTGTTTTCTTGAGTTTGGTTCTGGTTCTGTTTATTTGAGTTGGTTCTGGTTCTGTTTGCTTGAGTTGGTTCTGGTTCTGTTTATTTGAGTTTGGTTCTGGTTCTGTTTGCTTGAGTTGGTTCTGGTTCTGTTCATTTGAGTTTGGTTCTGGTTCTGTTTGCTTGGGTTGGTTCTGGTTCTGTTTTCTTGAGTTTGGTTCTGGTTGTGTTTGCTTGAGTTAGGTCCTGTTTGCTTGAGTTTGGTTCTGGTTCTGTTTGCTTGGGTTGGTTCTGGTTCTGGTTCTGTTTTCTTGACTTGATTCTGGTTGTGTTTGCTTGAGTTAGGTCCTGTTTGCTTGAGTTTGGTTCTGGTTCTGTTTGCTTGAGTTTGGTTCTGGTTCTGTTTGCTTGGGATTGTTCTGGATCTGTTTGCTTAAGTTGGTTCTGGTTCTGTTTGCTTGAGTTTGGCTCTGGTTCTGTTTGTTTGAGTTTGGTTCTGGTTCTGTTTGCTTAAGTTGGTTCTGGTTCTGTTTGCTTGAGTTTGGTTCTGGTTCTGTTTTCTTGAGTTTGGTTCTGGTTCTGTTTGCTTGAGTTTGGTTCTGGTTCTGTTTTCTTGAGTTTGGTTCTGGTTCTGTTTATTTGAGTTTGGTTCTGGTTCTATTTGCTTAAGTTGGTTCTGGTTCTGTTTGCTTAAGTTTGGTTCTGGTTCTGTTTGCTCGAGTTTGGTTCTGGTTCTGTTCAGTGGATGAGTTTGCAGTTTTGGGTTAATTTGTACAATTAAAGAAGTTTGAGTAAAATACTAAACAAAAGTAAGAATGGTTTTGTAACAGAATAAATCCACAAACTTGGGCAATTATAAGGCTTCTCATAAAAAAGTGTACATAAAAGGGTTTTCAACACAAACCATTAGTTTTTGCAAAGTTAAGGTAAAACATACGGCTTCAAAAGATTCTAAATTAAGAGCCGTTCGGGAGTCGAAAGAGCCGGCTCTTCTTCGGGAACCGAGTCAAAAGAGCTGGCTCTCTGAAAAGAGCCGAACTTCCCATCACTACAGCAGGGGAGGGGAAAAACATATACAGATTCTCTGCAAGGGAGTCCTACCAACATTATACTCTGCATCTACGCATGATACACTCTCTGTCAGAGCTTTAGAAAATGAGCAGCAGAAGTAAACAGGTGATAACCCTGGCACTCCTCTTTGATCATGACAGTGAAAGAGAGGAGGGTGTGTCTGAAGATGAAGACCATCTTGTGGTCAATTCTGAGTCTGATGACTCTGACTATGAACCAAATGAGGAAACAGATATTCATATACCTCCAAGCAGACATTCACATCAAGAATGGGGAAATACAGTGATCTTCATCCCCAAATATAAGTCAGGCAAACTGTCTACAGAAAACATTATAAAGACAGAGCCACTAGGATAGCAGTGACTCGTGTAACAGACATCAAGTCAGCTTTTGAGCAGGTCATGGTAAATGGTAAATGGTAAATGGACTTGTACTCATATATCTCTTTTCCAGTCTTCTGACCACTCAAAGCTCTTTTACATTACTCGCTCACCCAATGATGGTAGAGGCTGCTATAGTAAGGGACCATCAGTATTAGATAATCTTATTCTAGACATTCATGCACCACTGAACAACTGAGGGAGCAGTTTGGGGTTCAGTGTCTTGCCCAAGGACACTTCGGCATTTGACTGCAGGAGCTGAGATCGAATAGAGACAAGCTGTCAGCCCTTAGAACTGTGAGGGACAAGTGGGTAGAGCAACTTCCACTACTCTATAACCCAGGCCCTAATGTCACAGTGGATGAAAGGCTAGAGGCATTCAGAGGTTCCTTCCATTTTAGGCAATATATGCCTTCCAAACCAGCTAAATACAGCATCAAAATCTGGGCAGCATGTGACAGAAGAGGTGTCTCCTGTTAATTTATCAACATCACTTCATAAAAAAAAGATAATAAAAAAAAAAATATATATGAAATAAACAAAAATCTAAGTCATGTAAAACTATTGTATTTATATTTTGATCTTTCAAATGTACATTAAAAAAAGTTTTAACATGAATTTTCATAAAAAACGAGTGAGTTATCCTATTTGAACCATGATCTGTGAGGATTAAAGAACACCATTGCACTAAATATTGATTTAAATGGTTAGTAATGGATTTAATAATGAGATTAAAAATGTTTATTGGGATTTTTTTGAGTTCTGACACTTCTGGATAATTAAACATGCCCCGGGTCAAGTTGATCTACAAACATTATTGCTGTCCCTAAGAAACAAACATAACCGGAGGGTTAAGCCCTGAAACCTGCTGCAAACACACCAAACACACAGGTTACCTGTGCACCTGACACTGAGCGTAATGTTAACAGCAAAAGAATAGATAGATTATAACAATGAACAAGGTAAAGTTGACTATTTTGGACCCCTCAGCTCCAGCATGAACAGTCTGCTTGCTGGACCGTGTTGTATGCAGGGGGTGTAGTGCTAGTGTTAGTAGTTAGTGGATCATCATATAGTGCTCTAAAAGGTCTTCATGAATCTCAACCGGATTATGCAAACAGCAAGTCATCTATTTTCTCACTTTGAGAAATAAAGTCCCGGGAAAAAAGGCCGTTCAGGTCATTCTGTCAGCACTATGATTGTATGCGACCCCCAGAGGAAAAATTTGAAATAGTAGTAACTTTCATTGAAAAATTGCAGTTAATGTCTTCTATGTAATTTTTTTCACTTTGCAAAGTCGCCAGATTGGAACCTCTGGCAGGTCTGTTTTGGCCCGCGGGCCACATGTTTGACACTCGTCTTTTTTTTTTTTTTTAAATGAAACATAATTGCCAGGGGAGTGACACAGATTCTCTACACAGAAAGTCGAATCCACAAATCAAATAAAAAATCTGAAATCTGTTTTTATAATAATTCAGCTTGAAACTTAGATTTTTTATATTTTCAATAGAAATGTTTTTTCACTGTGTTCTGTTGATCAAGTCTTATCTATTGATGCAGACGTTAAGATTTAAAAAAGTGACTCCTCTGTCTCGCATTTGTCTCTCTCTGCAAACATTTCATAATGAAACACCAGCACCCTTGAAACATTTTTTAGCCTTAAAATAAATAATTAACTGAACCAAAAAAAGTGTTGCATCACATACGAATCAAACAAACCTGATAATCATGGCTCCCTTGGTCTAATGCCATCTAATACTAATAATAACAATTTCTGGATGATCAATGCAGGTACTTTTCTAAAACTGTATCTACATTGCTTGATAAGAAAACATAGGAGGTTGTACATGAGTGTTTACAGTTTATTACTAATCATAACTATATGTTGTCAGTACAAAACATGAAATTAGAAACTCATATACTCAAAACAAATTAATAAATGTACCAGGTAAGTAGCATTTTACCTAAAGTTCATTCAATGAGTTCATAACATTCAAGTAAAATTACACAGAGCAAAACCTAGCTGAACAGAGGAGGTTGCATCTTTTGAACAGTTTATGAAACTTGGTCCTCTTTTATCATCATCACACCCAGGGCAGTGCAGTGATCAGTGAGACAGTGAAGTTGGACTGGGCATCTCTCCAAACTGTGTCTCTGCCAACGAGGACATGTCGGCTTCAGGCTGGGAAAAGAAGAAGAATATAAGCACAGAAAATCATTAGTAAGCACTGTCAGATGTCTGAATGTGTACTTTTGAAGTTGCCTATATACATATTATAACACCCATTCAAGCAAAAACAGATGAAGTATTAAAAAATAAATACATTTGAATTTACTTGATCTTTATCTTTGTCTTGTCGTGAAATTCGATGCCTCCTCTTCTTTGGTGCTGCAGCATGATGCGAAGGTGCAGACGAAGCAGAACCAGACACACCATTGAGCCGGTCTTCCTCGACTCCAACTGCAGGATCTAAATGTGCTCCCGACTCTTCCTGGAACAAAAACAAGAGACTATTTCAAACATGCATCAGAGGCTTGAGTTATTTATATTTCACTGCTTCAAAACAAAAAGCAGACAGGCTGTACCACTGCCAGATTAACTGTACTTGTTGGGTTGACCTTTAAATTCAAACACAATGGAAACTACAAAGAGTTCATCATTATTATCCAACCGTATGGCCACACCAAGCAGAAGGGTCCTCTGTCAAATTCTAAATGAAAAGACAACAGCTACTGACTCAACTTCTGTTGAGCGGACAAAATGACATAAAATGGCCAAACCTGCAGAGAGTTAATCAATAGGCATCCTCCTTTTTCTTTTTCTTTTCTTTTCTTTTTTTTTTTTATTGAGTCTCTCTTGTCAGTATAGCTTAGCTAGCTTTGCCTTTTTTTAATCAGGTATTATATTTGCTTGTACTTAGTATGCGAAAACGTATTATAATGGCAATAGGCATGACATTGACCTGTGGGGGGAAGTGGTTTGGCGGCTGGGTTTTCCTTGTTTGGAATGTACGGTATGATATGGTGGCAGTATATTATTTTGTTTTATTTATTAATGTGTTTTATTTTCTTCTTTTTTTTCTTCTCTTCCTTCTCTTCTCTTTCTAATGTAAATGTCTTTATATAATCCACTCTTAATATTTTACTTTAAATGTTTAATGTGGTTTGAAGGCAAGATGTATGATCTGATTTAATTCTCTTCTGTTTGTGGAAAAACAAAAAACAATAAAACTCTGTTTTAAAAAAAAAGAAGACAACAGCTGTATGAGTTGATATCATGACACATGCAAAAAACTTATTTTCAGGGTCCTCATGACAGGTTGATCCACACACATCCTTTTATTATAATAATCCATATTATCAGGACTGAATTCAATGATTTAGTGAACCTGCACTCCAGGAGCAGGAACTGATAGAAAATAGTCAAATTAAACATGGAACTTTTGGCTTTGACTGGTCTGACTGGCACACCCACCTAACAAGCTGATTTTACTATCACGCACACTGCATTTTACCATGTTTACCCTGCATTTAAAACCACATGCTTCTTATTTTTCATCATTGTACATTCTGAAGCTGAACTTACAGACTTAAGTATATGATATGCATACAAATGAAACATACTACCCTGTTATAACACTAGGACATTTGTAATTATACGCCTATTAAAGAATGGAGTGCAAAATGTATTGTTGTTGAAAACATTATAGCCCTTCTGCTACAAAGTAGATTTTCATGGGCCTTTCTGACATTCTGTTAGAAATCAATCTGCTGTTGTTCAATGTAATGCCTGTAATAATACGTTTACATTTTTATTTCAATAACATGTATTTATCTTATAATTATATGGCATATATTTTGCTGCACACAGGATTGTAGATTAGAAAAGCTTAAAAAGCATGTCGGACTTCCACACTGCAAACAAACCAGTGGTAGCAGAACATCAAGGTTGTATTTCCCTAAACCGTATTTGATATACATGTGGTTGAAAACACCTGATCTTTTGTCTGGCAAACTAAATTGTTCAGCAGTTTGAGCAATGTATTACAACCCTGCTTATATTATGGCATGGATGATAACAATACAAAATATTAATGATGCTTCACAACTAGTTTTACATAAAGTTCTTATAAAGTTTAATTTCACCTCTAGAAGTATCGTGAGCTGGGCGTTTCTGTAGTCATCTCCATGAGCATCTAAAGTCTTCATGAGAAACCTGCAATATCAAAATTATCTTCAAATTGGCCATCATGCAGAAAACATCTAAAATGTAAGAGTTAATGTGATGAAGTTTCATACCGTCTCTCTTTCTTCAAGCGACGTGTAATTCTTTGTACCTGGTGAAGGCGACCAAGAATCTTCTGATTCACCTGAAAAGGACAATTTTGAAAGGGACTGTGAGTACACTGTCATACATGGCTGATGTAGGCTTTAAATAGTATTATCTATTTAGTTCTAACATCTGAATGTAAATGGAAGAGACTGGATAGTGTTGTAGATAAATGTGCTGAAGGTAAAGATAAAGCAGTTGTGAAAAGCAACAGAATAATAGGTTTAAGTCTTTATTTGAAATAATCATATAATTAATATACATTTCTGTAATGCAGTCTCCTATGCTCTGCAAGTGCAGTCCCAAAATTAAATCAGCTGATATGAATGAAAACATATCAGAAATCTTTCTTAGATAAAAAAAAAAAAACAGCCAGCATTTAAGTGCATAGCAAGGAAAGGTATTTGCAATCACAAAGCTGGTGCCAATAAACCCAAATACATTTCACAGACAGTGATGTATTCTTAGAAACATAACACACCTCTCTAAATCCAAATGCAAGTTTGTACAAACCTGTTCAATTTCTTTACATCTCCTGCTCAGAGCCAAATATTTCCTCTTATCAAGAGCTCTTCTCTCTTCATCTTCTTCTGCTGTACTCTCCAGCAGCTCATTGCTTCCAGGACCCAGCTCCACCTGAGAGAATCAACACACCTGTATCCTTTCTGTTTGGCTTTCTGGGTCAGTGATTCAAATCAAAAATAGTTTTCACATACAGAACACTCCTGTTGGTGAATGTAGTACATTTTTATTATCATGTTTAATGTTGTGTTGACATCATTTGACACTCAATTCTATAACTGAATACATCCATTATGTTGGACACATAAAACCTGGATGCTGACTTATGTATGTAGTTGTATCTTATATCTGAAATTATAATTTGTAGGGGATTAGACAGCTATGTAGAGTGTTTCCTTTTCCTTCTGTACTACAGGGACCACAGGCTTCACGCACCCAATGACACAACCTTCACTGTCTTCAGTCCTTTAGTCTTTTCATTCTAATATTGGTTGAATGTAATTTAAAAAAAATGTAATAATCATTAAATCTATAATGAAAACCCTCACACAATATTAATATAGCCTTATCATGATAATAAAGATTACCTCTCCTGGTCCCAGCTCCACACCACCAGGCTCCAGCTCTGCCTCCAGGATGTGTCCTCCAAAAAGAGGAGGGAGAGCCAACCCAGAGAAATCCTCCATCATCTTAAAAAACAAGAGGATTGTTCTATAACAAACTTATACCTATGTGGTTCAACTAATACATGTTGACTGAAAAGAGCTCCTGAATACGTTTACCTGCTGCTCTCACAACTGGACGACCGAGGTTATTTATTTCGACTTCGGTAGATTTAAATGGGTTAAATTTAATACATTGGTACCGAACATTGACAAAACTAAATGCTGCTAGGAGGAATGTTCTTGCTAATGCCACTACGCTTAACTTATCAATAGACGGCAAATCTGTAAAACAGGTTTCCAAAACCAAATTACTCGGTGTCAAAATAGTTAATGATCCGACCAAATCGATTATATTGTCTCCAACATGGGAAAAGGAAAAGCTATTTCAAGGAAATGTTCTGGATTTGTTCCACCTTCTGTTATGAAAGATGTTGTTAGGTCACTTGTTCTGTCACAGATTGAGTACTGTCTGCTTATCTGGTCAAGTGCTGCTGAAAAACATCTAAAAAAACTTCAAGTTGTACAAAATCGAGCTGCAAGATTGGCTCTTAACTGTTCTTTTCGTACTAATGTGCTTGAGATGCATAAAAGATTATATTGGCTAACTGTGGAGGCTAAATTAAATCCTGTCATTTATGCAAACTGTTATATGGAATGACACACCACAGTTCTTTTGAGATAGACTCATAGGCGTTTCTAGCCCATTTTGGGGGTGCTGAAGCATACAGTACTTGGTTAAAACGTAATATTTTAACAACAAAAATTCAGCAGCTCCACTGCATTTTACATGTAGTGCATTGCATTTCAAATCAAAGTCTAAAAAATAACTCCAATGCCATTTTTGGGGTATTTTTGGTGCTCACTATAGGGGTCTGGTGTACTCCAGAAACATACATACATGTTTAGATATATGTTGAGGAGCTACTGTATCTAAATGAGTTGTCTTTCCCCAGAAATAAGGGTTACCATATGTTCCTTTTATGATTCCAATCCATTTCTCTTTTGATGTGGCTCAGCATTTAAATAACCTTTATCAGATTTGATGGTTTAGTCACAGACTTTCCCAAAAAGTGTTGTACTTTTCTTTCACAAATGTGGGAATGAAATTGCATTAAAATGTACAAAACAGTTACATTTATCTTCCCCGGCCGGGCAGCTGTCTGGGTGCTCAGCACCCCTAAACATCTGATCCTAGAATCGCCCCTGGATAGACTCAAATATTCTGGTTGTAATCATAGGTATACGACATGTCTGGTTATCTGCTAACACCAAGTCCTATAACTAACTGTATGATGAGATCTGTTCTTTTTGGAGGTTCCTCTGCCTGGAATCAACTCCCCACCAACATGAGAATGATCAAAATCAGATTTTATTTTAAAAAGTCACTTAAACAAATGCTGATGAATTCCTCATAGACGTTATTATGTAATCACTGTTTTGAAAGTCTTTGCTTTATTAATTTTTGGTGCCATGTGTTTGTGACAATTTTGTTTTTGTTTACATTATTTTGTAGTTTAAATGCTACTTATCGTTTATTTGCTCAGATACTTAGTTTTATTTTTCATTTTCATTCTTGATTTTTATAATTGGCTGCTATTGCATTTTTGTTTTATGGATAACGTGTGGTTTTAAATAATTGTTTTTCTTGTTTTTGTTTTGTTGTGTGGACCCCAGGAAGACTGGCAAACACAATGTGGAAGTTAATGGGGATCCTAATAAAGAAATAAAGAAATTAATAAAGAAATAATAAATATTAGCGACGTTTAATTGAGCACAAAGTAATATAATCGATTGGAAGAGGAATAGCATTAGCGACGATGGACTTTCATTGCCTACAAAGGTACTTACATTATTAAAAATGAGTCCAAATCCGGGATGTCGGCTCAGTAGCACCTGATGCTGTGAAGATGTGAGTAAGCCACCTCTGGAAAGATCTTCATTAGGTCGATGATACTACAGACTTCAGCTCAGATAAGAAAGATTGATATATAACGAGGCAAGGACAGCTCTTCTCTCACCATTCTTTCTGTTCAAGTAATGTTTTTATGCGACGGGCGCCGAAAAATGACGTCAGATATCATTTGACTACATTTCCCATGAGCCTCTCGGTTGATAACTACAGAAGTCAACATGGCGGGTACGTGAACATTTTCTCATCTTTCATACGTGTTTTGTGTGAAACAGGCTTTTATAAGAAGCTCCGGCAGCATACAGATAAATCTTAAACTGACATGGGCTCAGATTTACTGAATCACTGAAGTATCCACTCGAAATTAAACGAAATTCGTGACCTTGGGTGTGCTGCTAACTTTGGCTAACGATAGCATGTGTATTGTATGTTGATTTTTACCTGTTTATTTATTTCACCTGCAGGATTTGGAGCGTTCCTGAAGAATGCTTGGAACAAGGAGCCTGTAATCCTGACGTCTTGTGCGATTGGACTAGTGGGTCAGTATTTTGATTTAGTTCAAAATTGTGTGTAGTCGGAGTATTACATTGCATAACCTGTCTTGGAAATATTCAAGTATCAGAATCAGAATCAGCTTTATTTGCCAATTATGCTTGAACACACAAGGAATTTGTCTTGGTAAACTGTGCTCTTTTTGTACAAAGGCATACAAATACAAGTATAAATACAATAATAATAACATCAATTATAAACATAAAAGAACAACAAATAGGCATGACGAGATTCAAGAAATCTTTATTGCCAAGTGAGCTCGCACACACAAGGAATTTGACGTGGTGAATGGAACACTGGTCTTTAACAACAAGACAGTAAGGACACAACAAGACAGTAAGGACAATAAATATATAAACCTAAAAAGTAACCCTAAAAAATTCTAAATAAAAATACTATCTGTACAAAGAAAGGTGTTGAAGTACTTTTAAGACATAGATAAATGAATTAACCTAAGCCAGAGTGCAAATGTTATTGTTATTATATTGTTGAATTTAATAGTGTTTTTCTGCTGCGAAGGCATTAGAGCAACATTTTAAAGTGAACATTACCCTTATTCTACTCACTGGACCCCCTAAAATTGTATTGGTATATATATGTTTACTGCAACTTACTTCAGTAGGCTTCTGAAAAATAATACATACCTGTGAATACCTGTGAATTACGGTGGCCCTGAAGTGAAAATCACAGCTGCAATTCAGAAAACACTACTGCAAATCAGAAAACACTACAACATTAACCAAGCTGGAAGAAATAGGTACCCTTGGGGGACATGACTCATCGCTGAATGGACTGGTCTATCCTTTGACCCAGAAGGACATGGTTTACTGAATTACCGTTGTGTTTTGTGACCTTTCAAATTGTAGATTTTTCATATGTCAGCATGTCATAGTTCGGCTAGCAGCATTAGCAGAACGTGGATTTCTTGAATAGAAAGCGTTGTGAAGTGTTATTAATATGTTAACCTGGTGTATATTAATACATCTTTCCTCAGGTATTGTTCTTCCATTCATCAGCCCCATCACAAAGTACACAGCAATGATCAATTCAGCTGTGCCATACAACTATCCAGGTAAACACAGCTGAGCATATTGTGTTAGAGTGACAGTAAAGGATGCAACACAGTACTTCAGTATTTTTTAACCATACAATAAAAAACTGGATTGTCTTTTTCTCATTTTCCCCTCTGCAGTTCCAGTGCGAGATGATGGAAACATGCCTGATGTCCCTGACCACCCATGTAAACCCGAAGGAACCAACCTGCAATGGCTTAAAAACTTGTAACTGTTCAAATCTCTCGATCGACACCCGTTCTGTTATTTTGTTCGTTTGTGTCTGAGTAAATGCTCCATGTGTCCCAAAATAAAGATTCTATATTTAATTCAGCTTTTTTACCACTTTGTTCTTTTTTGGACACATTAAATACACAAGGTGGAGGGCATTTTTAACTACATTATAACATTAAGTAAATGACCCAAGCTGAACCTCAGATACTTATAAGTGTGTAACAAAGAAGTTTGCATGAACTCTTTCAACTTCAAATCAGGAGACTAACATCATTAAACACCTTCAAATGTGAAACAAATCATATTTTTCTGTCAGAAATCATAACTCAGCATTAAGACTTCTGTTTGATTTTCCAGGGCAGATCAAGAGAGTTTTGAAACTAAGCTTCAGCACAACCCTGATCCTTCAAAAGAGGCTTAACTTGACAAAGTTGGACTGAATTCTTTGTTTCATACCTGCATTAGTCTGCTTGCATGAGTAACAGAGGCCACACAATAATGCAGGAATCTGTATGGCATGGAACCCCTTTAAAATGAAGTATTAATATAATTTGATCCCACACTTTGAATGTACTTCAAAAACATAAAAGCTACATAACTTTTATGGGGAAACAAACATGTCATCTATAAGAACTACAACGGGCAAACGTTTCCTTCATAGAACTTTTATTTCACATCACATCAATATTCAGTGTTTCAGATGAAAGTGTTCATCACTACAATAAAATGTCTTCTGAGTCAGCAGGATTTCATGTTGATGTAGCTTAGAGAACGGACTGAGCGTCCATTTAAATTGCTTTGTTTTTGTTCCACAGAACTGTGGAACTGTGTAAGATGTGTGTGCAATGTAGTAACAATATTTCACTATGGCAGAGGAGTTTTGGACTTTGGTTGGTATCCGGTTTTCAGTGGCAGTTCTTCCATAATCAAGTAGTTAAGACAGTTTTGTATAGTACATTCAGCTGTACACACAGTGTCTCCATCTGAAGCTGCGATGAGAGGTCTGCATAAAATGCACTTATAATAAACATACTTTCTGTACACAAAATATTGAAGACTAGCGGTTAATTTACTTATGATTTTACCATTCGTTAGGTGTCAAATATAACATTTTTAGATGTGTTAAACGTGCTGTTTTTTGTTAAAAAAAATGTTTCACTAGATCTATTTCTCTTTTACATTTGCTTCAAGATTAATCAATTTCATCTACTGCCTAATTTTTACATTCTTGTTAATTCACTACAGACACTTGCACAAAACTCAGCTTAAACTCATTCTGCTTTGAATGGTTCAATACAACAGACAACAGTTCCTCCTAGCTTTGGTCTACATGAAACAATGGTCTCAGTTAAAAAGAAATTCAGACCTAAGTAGATGAAAAAAAGCCACTGTGTATTTTCACTGTGTAACTGTCTGACAGGTCTTATTATGAGTTCAATTGTTCATGTTGTACTGTTAATGGAAAACTAGGAGTTAACTGTGTCAGCAAAGTCCAAATGTCATACCAAAGGGAAATATTATTTCTGAAAAGAAGTTAAATAAAAGTCAAACAATCGCACATTTTTGCACTATTAACAAGCATGAAGAAGCATTAGCTCTAGCATTTACGGTCACTTTTATTAATGATGCAATACTACTCAAAGTAGGATCAATGCTGTTAGAAATTATTTTCTACAACCCCCTGTGGGATCTTAAATCTTCAAGGTGCTACAAGATCACAGAAGCTCAAAGTAATTACAACAAGAACATAAACCATTTCAGTTTTTAAACATACAGAGTTTTATCTTTAAAACACTTCTCTAAAAATAACTATAGAGCTATAGAGTATTACTTTGGATATTTCTAGTTTACCATAAACACTTGCTCAGACGTTGGTCAACTTTCTGGTATGCTTTCATCATCACTTTCATCATCACATTTCTCCCTATTAAAAAAATCCTGTCGTCTGCCCTGGCTTTCACATCCCTCTTTAAGATTCTGCTCAGTCTGATTGGTAAACATACAGCTACAAACAACTAGCCTAGATGTTGTCTAGCTTAAGATTTGGGACTGAAAAGGAATCAAGAAGACATCAAATCCAAAGACTAATCTGGCAAAACTTTCATACTTCACACTTTGAAACCCTCAACAATAATCAACTTTCTGGAATAAAAACTTCTTTCAAAAACACCATCATCTAAATGTTCATCTGTTAATTGTCAAAGTTTGTTTCTGTGGATCTCAGAAGCTTTGTTGTATGACTTCCTTTGTTAAAAAAAAATCATCTGAGAGTCTACAACTCTCATTGATCAATTATTTTAAAAATCAAAGTTAGAATTTGTTTTCATAATTTTTTTTTGAGGCCAATACAGATTTAAATCATAAAAAAGAATTACAAACAAAGAACACTTGAATGTAAAGTTACAGCAGCAGAATGTGTCATGTTACCTGGAATTAACAGAAAGATATAACCAACAGGGACTCAAACACATGAACAGCTTTGCCCATGCTCATTAATTCTTTAGTAGAAACAGCTCAAAAATAACTTTTATGGCCAATTTCAGTATCATTTACCAAGTCTCTCTTAAACAAAAAACACTTTTTGTAATAGAAAAGACACTTGAAATAAATGCAAAACCTTAACTTCATTGAAACCAAGAAAATTCAACAATCTGGCAGTATTTCTAAAAATAGAACATTTTTATAGCACTTTTAGAGTAGGAGCCTGCCCTCTTCCCATAACACTTTGTTACAGTAAAAGTTCACAACCCGCTATGAGGAACCAGTCCCTAAATCAACCACGCAAAGAAAACAGTTATGAATATGGCACAATAAACAACCAAAAAATTAGATCAAAGGTTATGTTGAATTGCACAGTAAAATAAGTCAGAGGCATCTTTCATATACCTGACAATGTTAGTTATTCTTGACAAGTAAACGAGACCTCATACTCTAAGCTAAGTACAACCTAACATCACAACTTAGGTTTCTTAAAAACTACCTTTTATTTTTTGCACACAATTCTCAGATATTTTCAAATATTATAGTTTTGTTTTGTTTTTAACATTTTCCATAATTATCCCAAACTTAAATGGACTGAAATCACATTTATAACAGATCTTAACATATAAACTTTTTATACCTGATTTAACATATTTATCAAGAAACACAATCTATACTTTATTAATTTGCAAAAAAAGAAAAAAGAAACTCATCATCCCCAAAAAACATCGACATAAACCGGTGGTTTGTTTCCAGGATTCAACCTGATGTTTGAAGAATTGACAAACCACAGAACACACGATTGCTGCTGCTGTGTGGAAAAATAACTGTTCACTCAATGATAGGGGCAGAGCGATCGTTGGTGACAGTTTTTCTGAGTCGGATGTGAGCAAAGGGATTGATTCTGTAAGGAGGAAAACATGAAAGGTATGACAAAAGCACATTACATTTATTGGGCACTTCAGCAAGTTTTGCTGAAGAAGCAAAGATGTGGAGCATCACATGCAGTGGCGTGTCCAGAGGGGTGGCCAAGGGTGGCCCTGGCACCCCTTGAAATCCAATTTGCCACCCCAAGGGCCACCCCAAAATCCTAAATTATGATTGGCCGTTTGCCTTGTCAGAAATGGGGTTTCTGTTAAAGGTGACATAACATGCAATATGGACTTTTTAATGGTTCTCTACCTGAAATATGTTTCCCTGGCATGTCTACAAACCCCCCGAGAATGAAAAAAATCCATTCTGCCCCTGTTTTGATTTCTACACCTTTCTGTAAATGTGTCTAAAACGAGCCGTTTCAGACTTCCGTGTTTTTGTTACGTCACAACAATATCCGGTCTGTCACAGAGTCAGAGCTCGGAGCTTGTTCAGCCCATAGACTGTATAAAATACAACTCAACTCTCCTCCGTTTTTCATTACCTGCACAAATGTGTGCTAACAAGGAGCTTAGGAGAGAGGCATGCTAGTTGTAGGCTGTCCAGAACTTTTTGACCAGGGTGGCCCAACTGAGGCTCTCACATAGGCAGGGGTGGCCAGTGCATTTACAAATATATAACATTTACCCTTTCTGTCTTCACATCCTACTTTCATTAAAGTATTAAACAGTTGTTATATTCATTTTGACTTAAAAAAAACATGACAAAGTGGCATAAATCTTCTAAGCTTAATTCTTTAAGGACTTACAAAAGATGTTTTTTCAAAGTCACATTTGAGGGCACTAATAAAGAAATCTACTGTCAGCCTTTTAACTCATCCCAAATTATAGAGTTGAACAGAAACCCCATTTCTGACAAGGCAAACAGCCAATCATAGTTTAGGATTTTGGGGTGGCCTCTGGGGCGGCCAATTGGATTTCAAGGGGTGCCAGTGCCACCCTTGGCCACCCCTCTGGACACGCCAATGTCATGAGCTACAATCAGACAGCAGCACATGTTAGCATTCAGCCCCTTCCTGGTTGATATAAGAAAGTGGCTGAATGCTGACATTAACTTTGTGTTGTACATTGCAAAAGGGAGGGTTTCAAAAAATCTACTTTGGAGTGTTAGCCTTCAGATATTTCTAGCTAAGGGGAGTGACTGAATGCTTACAGTACTTGCTGACTGATGGTAAATGGTGGTGATATGTTGCTTTACTCTAAATAAGTCCCAGTGCCCTGCTGGGTTCTTACTATCCATCATCTTCTCATTTGCTGATCAATCAGGGAATTCTAAAATGCCTTATTCCCTGTTTCTGTTTAACTAACAACATAACCCCACAGCCCAACCCAAGATCAGTCAAATGTTTAGAGCTTGGACATATAAAGAGTCAAGAGTCTCTTTAAAGACACACAGAGCATCTTTGCAAGAGTTACCTGGTTGGAGAAGGTGGTGGAGAGGCCAATGCCGCAGCGATCTGAAATGTAAAGAAGATTTATGACTCAGTTCAGTTCGAATCATCCAATCCTCTTTCATTTATCCTAATGTTCAGTTGGTTGAAGTAATTCTTTGAACCTCCCCCCTTAAGTTTCTCACCCTGTTGCTGTCAGCCATGCTGTATGGGCGTGGGCGGAAGGTGCTGACCCTCTGTGGAGGAAGAGAGCGCTCCTCCTCTGACTCTGGGGTGAGGGCTGCGGTAGCCTGAGTACCCAGCTTGTCGAGCTGGCCTGTACTGGTGCTGTTAGCCTTAGAAAGGAAGAGGGAGCTAAAGAGGAGGTTTAAAGATGGAGCAGGTCATAAAGAGCACAGATGACAAAAGACAAAGGAAACATGATGAGTTGGAGGTTTGGGGTTTTGCATTGTTTCGTCCACATTGCTGTTGGGAGTTTGGGAGTGAGGGGAATGTGTTTGGAAAGGGAGAATACAAAAACTGAAATGGCAAAGACGAAGTTTCACTTTAACTTTCAACATGGAAACTACCAGATTGTTTTTCTACAAATCAATCAATGCTATCAATTTCTGCTGATAAACTGAGCTATAAAGCTGCTTTCTGTCACTTTCTTAACAACTTTAAAAAGATGCAAAGTTTTTCTATCTGGACGTACCTCTCGAGGTGATCCATCATACTATGCTGTGGCTGAGTGTAGGAGAAAGGGAACCAGCCTTTCCTGTGGAGTAAAATGTCATTGTGTTGGACCACAGCTTAACATTGAAATGAGAAGTTCAAGTAGTGAGACAAGTTTATGTTGAATAAAGAAAACTGCCATAGCTCCTTCATTGCTCTTACGGTAAGCCAAACAGAAGAAGGCTAAACAAGTGATTTCCCTTTTATTTTTTGTTCATTATGATGCCTGAAAATGACTGACCTTTTTTTGATGCCATTAAGATATTTCAAGTCTTGTTACTTTGTGCATACTAACAATGTTTAGCATTGCAAATATCTCTACAGTTAAACAATTGATCATTTAGTGGTTCTCTCTTGTGTCACCAAATTCTTCCTCGCTGTGTTCTTCAAAACGTACCGTCCAGTTCGTTCATTTTGACCATAGTGCCACCCATCTCTGGGCTCAGAGATGAGCAGAGAGATGCTGTCACCCTGCTGGAAGTGTAGTAAACAAGCTCCGCCCCCACCTCCCCCCATGCCTTCTGACTCCCCAGGAGAGTGGGCAAACATGGCTTCCACACGTGTAGGTCCAGATAAAGGCATAATCCTGGGGAGAGTGGCGCCTAGGTAGAGGAGATAAAAACGTATCTGTTTATGTATTCCAAAACCATGGTTGTGATATGATCAGTCAGCATGTTTTCAATCGATAACCATTTAGTATTTTCATTAAATCTCAATACAAGGTAGTTCTCATTGGTTATTATAGAGTCACCCAGTCTCAGGTATGATTTCAATTGCAAGTGTATAAAGGTGGGATTTGAGATGATGCATGATAGCGTTACTGTTTACTCTATGACAGCTGTATTTACACTGTATCAAGTTACTGCAAATGCAAACACATATTTCCCCGCAGCTGCTGCTTAACAAAAGAAGCTGTTTTCATCAGGAAATCATTTGTAAACATTTCAGGGCAAATTTAGGAAAGATCACCCAGAGTGTTGAAAAGCTGCGACTGGCACAACTTCAACCAATCAGCAAGGTAACCCCCTCTTTTTTCACAAACTGCTCTCCTGCCGTTGTTAAAAAAAACTTACTGTAAAGCATGAAATCAAAATGTGATTGCAATTATTTTTGATAGAATACTTGCTCTCCAGTTTTATCTTGACAAAGTAGTCTCCCCACAAGTGTTTGCCTTTTTTCTCACATACACCTGAATCATGTCTAAGTTAGAAAATACAACAGTTTTCAAATCATCACATCTCACCTTGAAGGCCTCCCAGTCTCATTTCACTGTTGGGTCTCCGAGGCAGAGGAAGTGTTGCTGTTGCACTCATGTCGGAGGCCTTCAGCAGCCTGGGGTTATGTGAAGGTGATGAAGTGTTGCTCCCTCCTGGTCCCACCTGTTGGTGCAGAAGCTGCACAGGAGTCATGGCCCTGGAGAGAGGAGCACTGTGGGGCAGTGGAGGACTGTGGGGAGCACTGTGGGTGATAGGTAGGGTCATGCCCTGCAAGGAGCTGCCTGGTGGGGAGATCTGGCTGAGCGACATCATAGTGGAAGGGATGAGGCACGGGGAGAGGTTAGATGTGTTGGTGGTCAGGAGGAGGGTGCCTTGCAGGGCAGAGATGCTGGACGGGGTGGGAGTGGATGCTGCGGGACTGGCGCTGCCGCTGGTGCCGCTTTCAGGGAGGAGGCTGACTGATGTATTAAGAGGAGTGCTGCTGTGCTGAGGAGACGCTCCCTGGGATGAACCTCCAGCAGCTCCTCCAGAGGAGAGAGAGCAGAAAGTCTGAGGGGAGCCCTGAGGAGGACAGGTTTCACTCTGGGAGGAGGAAGGGAGCTGGCGTTGCTGCTGGGAGCGACTGGAGTCTCCATTTAACATAGTGGGGATCTCTAGAAGAGAGAGCCTCTGAAAAAAACAAGCACATATACTGTTCACTTCCAGAAAAAAACAAGTCAAGAATAAAACTCCTATTACAGATTCTGAACCTTTAAATGTTCAGGTACATGAGGAGCAGACTCAGGACAAGTCTGACTAAAAGTTGAGTCACAACTTGTGTGATTTGAAATAAGATCATCAGAATCAGAAAGTAAGCTTGTAACTTCACTTCTACTTCAGCTTTTTGACTTGAAAGGACTAGATATTATTTTCATACTCAGGAGATTTTAGTTATTATGAACTGTGCATCCAAGATTTGTCTTTTAAATCCCCTATCTAATAAACTAACAGAACCGTCCCAACAGACTTGTTTTGTGCTTGACCATTGAGTTTATCCGCTGAAGTGTTGAAAGGGTTTTAAAATATCAACACGTGACATAATCTTTCTGTGAAACCAACAATAGAGAAGCAGAGATTATGAACTTAAACGTCTAAAAATGCTAAACTCAAACCAAAGTAAATGTCTGACCTAATAAAAGCCCAATAAAAACAAAAACTATCTGACCTGTTCTGGCTGAGTGGAGCCCAGCTTGGTGTGGCGGAGGACCTCAGCTATCCCAGCAGCCCCTGAGCTTTGAGGCGCAGTGTGACGCAGCAGATTCAGAGCTCGCTCTGGTAGTTTTGTGGGCAGAGAACACGACAGCTGCCATGATGACAGTTTCTGTGACAGGAGCTCTCTCACCTGGATAAGACAATAACAAAAATTAGGAAACCACAACACTGTTGAAGGATAGCAATAGCAATAGCAATTTTATTTATAAAGCACATTTCATTACACTGAAGTCCAATGTGCTTTACATGGAGAATTAAAAAAAGTAGAAACATTTTTCCAAATAGAATAAATAAAAACAGAAAAACAATAGATACAAGCAACATACATCAGACACAGCAATCAAACAAACAGCAAGTGTTGCTGCACATGCATCCAGTCACAACAGTCATTATACCATTCATACGCTTGAGAAAATAAATGTGTTTTTAGTCTTTTTTTTTTAAGTGGAGGCAGCTCATTTTGAGCCACCTCAGGGGGGAGCAACTTAGATACACGACCCAGGGCTCACTCAATAAGTTTAGAAGGATATGGCAGCCATTTCTGCACTATATAGGAAGAACCCCTGCCAATTGACTTCCACTTATTTATTTCAAATTTGTGTATGATTTCAATTTAACCCAAATATTACCCTCTCCATTATTATAATTTCTATTCTTTCTCTTTCCCCCTCTCAGTGATGTATTTCAAGCTACTCGGGTGTATGCAAGTGTGTAAGGCCATTATGTATTGTGTTCAGTATGTTTAATATTGTGTGTCTTATGTGTTGAAAAATTTAATAAAAATGTTCAAATATAAAGTGGAGACAGTTGTTATGGACCTGAGGTCAGCAGGCAGATTGTTCCAAAAAGATGGACCACAGTAAGTAAAGGCCGGACTTTGATTTGACTCTGGGTACATTTAAAGACTTCCACCTGCTGACCTAAGGATCCAGGTCGGGTTATACACTGTGAGCAGATAAGGCTGGAGTTAACCAAATGTTCCCTAAATGTTCCCTGACTAAATTTGTCAATGCACTTGCCAATTTCCAACTTCCCTATTCTGCCTGTGGCTCCCAGTCCAAATATCATTCATGCCTGCTGAGGTTGTTCATCTGCAAAATGAATCCCAAAAATACAAAAAGGTTGTGTGCTTCTTAAAACAGCTTGTAAATGTCAGGAAAACAAAATTACAACTGGAGAGAAAATTGCATTTTTGGGGTTCATTACTAAGCATTAAGACAGCACACAATGGGGACAGAACAAAATAGACAACAGTACCACTGCTCATACAGTAAAATATCATGACTCATTAATGGGTTTATGGAGAATAGTAAAGGTACCGCTAAGTTCAATAAGCGTGTGACCATCACCTTGGAGTGGTAGTTGATGAGCAGTTTGGTTACACAACACTGTCTGTCAACTAGGAAGCAGTATCGTCTCCTTTCCTCGGTGAGGGCAGACTTGTAACCTGTGGCCACCAGCGCGTCCAGCTCTCCTTGACGACGACTCATCAACTCCACAAACTGAGGAAGAAAGTCAAAGTCATTTTTATGCACGTAACCACATCATAAATCACACGAGACAGGGTGACCTTCAATGCTTTTTTTGAGGGGAGAAACAAAACACAGAGATCACATCCTGTCTGTTACACAATGATGAAACCAAATCACAGAACACCATCAAATGACCTGGTGATTTTTCCTCCAACATTAGCTTAAAGCTCACCCTTAATTTCTCATTTTCACCTCTTAGTGGCTAAATCAGTTCATCCTCTTATGTCATGCCTATTTCCTTCATGAGTATGTTTGCGCACTAAGTTGCTTGTTTCTGAAAAATCAGCTGAGGCAGATTGTTCTTTAATCTTATTCACTGCAGCGATTTCTTACACAAACGCTCATATAACCCTAGTTTTTAATCTGCTGTAATGCTGAGTGAGACAATCCATTTGTTTGGAGGATTTCTGTTTCTCAAAATGAAAATGGTCGACTAACTTAAGCTTACTCGTTTGTGTATTTTACTTTCACCTTGTGTATCACTCGTGTTTTTTCAGCTCTCGGTCTTTCTTACCTGCATTTCTCTGTCTCCATATTTGTTCGGATGTCGACTGCCTTGGCTCTTCCTGCGGAGTTTCTTCAGCTGAGACTGGCAGCGCTCGATAGACTCCGATTTAGATCTCCGCTCACTTTGATACTTCTTCAGAGTGGCCTGAGATGAAAACAGAAGAGTTATGCCACTCAGAAAATATCACATAGGTGGAGTGCTGTTCTATTCTTTATCCCGTCTGCTATCAGGCTTTTAAACTCAAACGGCAGTATTTTTAGTCATTTCAAATAACATTGGTATGACAAGAGATTATATTGTCCTTTAACCGTTACTGTTATTTATTTACTACGTTAACTTATTGCTGTCCTCCGCAGACCCTCTGGTTCCATGTACAGACCCAGTGCTTGACTTGTGACATGTAGCATGTATATATGATGGATGTGTTGTAGATGTTAAATGTTGTATGGTTGTTGTATGGTAAGCTATAAATGAATTGCCCTTCTTGGATCAATAAAGCTGTCTGAATCTGAATCTGAATATTCCATATTAGCATGGCTATGATTCCATTATTGAAGATAACCACAGCTGTGCTGATATTCAGTATATCACAACCTACTGTGTGATACTGATTTATCTTCTATAGCAAACTGATACTAGCAAACAGTAACAAAAAACGTATTCCCTCATTACTCGTTACACATCTTGAAGAACAGGACTATTGCAATGAAATACAAAAAATTTCTGCGCACTTGCTACTTTTTGTAAGTTTATGTGTTCCATTTGTTGTTTAATAGAAATATTTGAGGGAAATAAATCCATCTTATCCACACAAAGTTTGCTAAAATAGATAAACATTTGTTTATTTTCTAGTATTGGTATTCGGAATAATTGTGGTGAAGCGTTACAAGTCGCTTAAACCCCAAATGCTTTTGTACTCTATATCAGCACTAAGAAGAATACCTCTGGTCCAATCAAAATGCTTGGTCAGAACAAACTATAGGAAAATGAAAAGAAATCCAACTTTCACAATAAATTACATTCATATCTTTCTAATCAAATGAATGTGTATTTAGACAATAAACTAAGTGTTGAACATTTTAGCTCAAATGTCAACTTACTGTGAGGTATTTAATATCCAGTTCCAGCTTCTGCTCCAGCTGAGCGAGCAGCTCAGAGTGAAACAGCTTCAACTGTTGATGACAACATCAAAACTTAACAATGAACACCAGATAAACAGATACAGTGACATCCCAATGAAGGCTCAACACAGTGTGTCCAAAAAGCTAACAATACCACAGGCTTTAATTACTACTAACAATAACTAAATACTAATAATAACTAAATAATAGGGATGCCCTGATCCTACTTTTTAGGTCCCGATACCGATATTGATACCTGGGCTTTGGTTTCTGCCGATACCGATACCAGCTGATCCGATCCTGGTATTGATTTCAAAATCTCTATTCCTCAATCTGAGGATAGAATCATGTTTTGGCAACTTCAGGCTTTTCTGACTTTGTAAACCAAAATAAAATGAACATTTTTAAACTGACAGTATCATTATTCAAGAGATTATAAATGTGTACCAGCAGCCTGGTGAGTTAATCTTCATAACCAATAGATATTGTAAACACAGAAAAGCATAGAACTGAGATGAATAGATCTGCCATATGGTTGGACTCTATATATAGGCCCCTTGTCACCGATCGGATCAGTGCATCCCTACTAAATAACCTCTGAATGTTGAAGTCTTCATGGTCACTTCATAAGATTGACATTATATAAACATCTTATCCAAATTTCCAAACATCATTTTTTTTCAAAAGCATTCAGTAATTTGTGCAGAGGCTTTTAGTGCAGTCTTACCACATCCTCTAGCTGCACCTGTATCTGTCTGTGAACCTCAGCCATCTGAAACAGTGTGTCACCTGTGAGGAAACATAACATATGATATAGATAAACAAATAAACACCCTTTTAAATAGTTTTGGTGCATGCAGAAACTACTTATGCTTTAATATTCTATTAATGATATAAAAAAAAATCAGCATCCCCACATATGCAGAGGACCCATGATTAAAAACATCTTTAAACTTTCTGTTTTCACACAGTTTCTCATTTACAAAGCAGCAGTCAGCTGTGAGTGCCTCCCTCAGTCACACAGCGCTGTAGTATGTGGTGGCTGGCATCTCGCCCTCCGACTCTCCTGCCTGCCTCCCCCGCTGTTTTCAGCATTACAATGAGATCATGTGGTGTTGTTAATCTCCCAACAATGACCCTACTCTCTCCCTTTCTCTCTGTTCCCTCTCTCTCTCTCTCTACATTTCCTCGTCCCCTCTTGTCTTCCTCTCCTCCCTCACCGACACATGCAAGCAGACTGTTTAATCTTCTCCTACAGCTGTCAAGTTGACTCTCTTCACTTTATTAGGTGCCATTGCTGATTTTATTTAATGTTCTTCCCCACTCCTCACTCACCGAGCTCTTTGGAGCCTTGGCTGTCGCTCGCCAGTTCTCCCAGTTTCACCAGAGCGTCAAAGTAGCCCTTGGCAGCCACAGTAACCCCTGAAGTAGAGAGTTCACGTTAGGAGAAATATCCCGTTCAGTGATTAACGGTAACACTAACTCAACATAAACGCCAAATTTAGAGGCCTGTGTTGGGCTAACCTGTCAGTGCTCTCTCATAGTGTTTCCCCATAGTCACAAAGTTCTTCAGACTGGGATTAAACTGGTCCAGAATCCCCTGTTGGCAACAATAAGAGGACATTTCTTACCATTTCACAATGCATTGTACTGTGGGAGATTTTGTAACGGAAATATCTAAACAGGGTTCAATATCAGGCCAGTTACGAGTCTTACCTTGTAGACATTTTCTGTCATCTTGTTAACTTCTTCTGTTCGAGACATTTTGCTTCTTCTTCTGACCGGCCACTTAGTATGTTTGATTTGTTTTCTGTTCTTGTTTTTCAGGGTCCTACTCTTTACAGCAAACAGCAGTCCACTAAAGGAGAAAGGATGAAAAGTTACTGAGTGACGATGCATCACAATGATTCTAAACTGAAAATTGAAAAAAAGAAAAGAAAGGAAATCTCAGGAGTTTCAAGTTTCATCTCCACACTGAAAAGCAAAAGTCAAAGCACTTTTTTGTAATTCTGTTTCTCTTTAGAAATATTTTTGGAGCACTTTCACCTTTTTCTTTTCTTTTTTTTTTTTTTTTTTTTAAAGTTCAGCAATAAAGGGGCCCACAGGGAACAGAAGAGGTACAACTCAAGAAAGGTCACCTTGGGGGAGTATATGTAGTATATGTTTCTGTTTTCTAATTTTTCTTTTGTTTTGTATTTTATTGTTGTTATAGATGTTTGCTTTCTCTTTCATTTTCATTGTGAAGTTAGACTACACATTTTTTTTCTCGCTCTTATCCTCTTTATTTGATATTCTTATTATTGCTATTATTATTAGATTTTTGTCTTATTTATTTTCAAACTGTGACTTCCAATTATAATTTATATTAATTTTTGTCTTATACTGTCTATTTTTTTATTTGCATAAAATGTAAAAATAACAATAAAAATAATAATAACTGTGCAAAAATGATTTACTTTGACTGTAAGAAATAAAAATATCAATTTTAAAAAAAAAGGTCACTTAAATCAAAGGTGCACCACCTTTTTGTTTTTAACTGAGCTAGACCTCGGAAATGAATCCACAGGTGTTTAATGATTAAATTTACCTAACACTCACTCTTTCTCACAACTCATATGACTGAAGTTGCTGCAAAGAACAGGGACTTTAAAGATGCCACTTTCTACAACTTCTTCTTCTACTTTCTTAAAAATAATTGGGATTTTAACTATTTTTTGTCACTATATAGACCAAACTCAATGCATACAGAATAAACTGTAATACTGTTCAAAGATTGTAAGCACTGAAACAACAGGAATCATCTCATCCCTCTCTGAGGCACCATAAGTGTGAGATCAGGATTTCAAATAGCCAGAGGACTTTTAAGGCCATTCCACCACCACAACAAGTGATGAGGATATCAAGCCGTCTTGGTTTTTTTCTAAGGGCAGCACTGTCATTTTCACACGGCTCTCCTCTGAGTCTAAGCCTGCCAGTTTCTACATTATCGCCTCACAACATTACTGCAACCCAAATATTTCTCCAAGATTTAGGGGCCAGAAGAGTTATTATCAGATAAGAACAATGGGTTCCTACAAAGCGAGTCATAGGTGTCAAAGTGCTGAATAAACACGCGACAACGATGTTTCCTCAGCCAAGGGGACGATCAAGGGGGGACTGATCCGGGGTCAAAGGATTTCCAGTCTGGATTTGATGGCAAAATCCTCATTCTCTGTTTTCCCAGTGCAGCCCTCCTTTGTTATCACAGCGAGATTACAGAGAAAACGGTGACCCAGATCAACTAATGGTATATGACACAATGAAAACATTTCCAGACTCTTGCTCATTAGGGCCACCCTGGTGTAGTCTGTAATTTGACAGTGGTAGCTACATCAGCCTCATGTTTTAAAAACTGTATAGCTGTGCCTGTTGCTTGAAAGAAGAAGTTCTTGATAACTGAAGATTGATATAGCACCTATGTGGTTAGATTCACAGTGATGTTCGTTTTAAGTCATAGAAATAAAGTCCTGTTTGTTTCTGGTTGCAACAGAACACTCTGCAGGTGGTTGGGGAACTGATACAGAAGGTGCATTCATGTGGCTTGGGCTTCATAGATGTATTCAAATAGTTTGGTTTAAAACAAAACACTTGAAGCAGCCGCAGACAGTTTAGAAAAATTATCTGCGGTTATTTTTTATAACATTTTAATGCCATTTTTTCTTAGTTAAAATGTTCCAACTTCTGGTTCCTCATCCTAAATTAGAAGGATTTGATGTCCCTCTCTGTTCTATGTGATAAATTCAACATCTTTTGTGTTTTGGACTAATTTGCAATTTGACATTTTCATCCATTTTGTGACATTTAATAGTTGCAGTCTTAAGGTCACTGCAACACTGTCTATCCTTCAAAAAGAGAGCACAGAAACTTCAGAGGATAAAAATCAGACTGGCAACAAAATCATTTTGCATTTTAAGTTGTTTTTCTGTATCTTCTCTGTTTCATGCACTTGCTCCTCGCATTAATCTAAAGATCACTCAATAGTTTTCAATTTGCAGCTAAAACTGAACTCAACTGCTATGTGGGCCTGTCTTCAACATCACATTTAAACTCAACAAATTCATATATATACAGTTGTATCACTGAGGCTTGAAGTGACAAAAAAGAGGAAAAGAGAAACCTTTATGATACATGAATGAGTGTTTCCATTTGTGTTAAAATGCACCCAGCCATTTGCTCACACACTGCAGTTCACTGTAACAGCTACCTGTTGAGCTCCAGTTCCATTTGTAAAAGTTCAACAAATAATTCAGCTACTTCCAAATAAAAAGTTACTTACCTTTTCAGATGTCATTGTGGAGAGTGATAGAGGCTTCCTGTGAGTCTTTGAGTGTTAAATGAAGACTACAACACCCCCTCCTTTCTTCCTATTAGGCTACTTTCCCTCTCCGTTAGTTAGTGGGGGGTTGTTTCATCCAACAGAGCACTAAATCTCAGCCTCCCCTCCACCCCTTTTTCACATGGCCCTCTCTCTCTCTTTCTCTTTTCTCTACCTTTTTTCTCCCCCCTCTCTCTCTCACACACACACTTCCTCCCTCTTTCTGCCTCTCTTTACTCCCAGAAATCGGGGTCAGATATTTGGTGCCGTTCAGTACCTCTCCTCATTACTGAGCCGATTACCAACATGCCTTCACGCCCGCAGAAAAACCGACCACAGACCACAAACCCCCGCCCAGAACAAGCAGCTCCCAGAACAGTCAGCCTCGCGCTCAGTGTCCGCCTCCCTCTGCCTCTCTCTCTGTCACTCGGGCAGAATAACAATGAGCCAACGGGACCCCGTCTGAATAGAAGCAGGAGGAGAATAATGACTTGAACTTTTTAAGCCACAGCACAGGCAAAGGCCCATCACTGGCCTACATAAACCCAGACCATCACCGTGTTCCTGTTCCCCATTTACAGAGGGGGGACAGAGGAGGAGGGCCTTCATTAACTGCTACAAATATATTCATTTACTGCTGGTTATGTATCATGCAAATGGAAAAATATAGGTGATGGAGACAGGAGATGTGGGAAAAGTCCACAAGAGCTTGGTTGGTTGGTTGAGAGTCAACTTCAAAACTTCAAATAGTCAGTTTTTACGCCCCTAAGCTCTGGAACTCTCTTCCTCTGGACATTAAAACGGCAAGCTCTCTGGGTGTTTATAAACGCAAACTTAAGACTTACCTTTTTAATCTAGCTTTTAATTTGGAGTAATTTATTTCTAGCCCTGGACTGCATTATTCTTTTTTTATTTTTTATTTTAACCATTATTATTTGAATCATTGCTTTAACATATATTTATCTTATTTAATTATTTATTTCCTGTATTCATCTGATCTTGTTAACACTACCTTACTTTTTAACTTTTCTTTCCACTATTACTTATTTTATTAATTTTACTGTATTGATTTTATTTTATTTTCAAGTATTTTATTTATAATCCTGCCTTTTATAATTTTACCATTGCTGTTGTTTTCTGTCTCTCTGTTATTCTGTGAAACACTTTGGGCTGCATGTCTTTATGTATGAAAGGTGCTATATAAATAAAGTTGAGTTGAGTATTCAAGTATAACTACGAGTACCTGTACTTAACTATAACTATATATAATAACCCTGTATCAAGGGGAAGTGTCATATGCTACAATATATTTTACTACACTTCATGGACTACCAAATTAAAGCTACTAAAATAATATATAACATAGAATTTTAAAGCCATTGTGAGGAGCTTTTAGCTATTTTTGACTCAGACTGGAATAATACAAATGTATGGAAGGCCTTTTCTGCCAGTTTAAAAAAAAATTTAAATAATTTTTTTTTTTAGGAAAAGTAAAAAATAAAAAAAAAATTTAATTTTTTTTTTAAAGAAAAAAATTATAATAATTTTTAGGAAAAGTAAAAAAAAAAAAAAAAAAATGTTTTTTTAAGAAAAGTACAAAAAAAAAAAAAAAAAGTTTTTTTTTAGGAAAAGAAAAAAAAAAAGATAATTGTGCTTGTATGCTTCTAGCCATATCATTTTTCTTCAGAAACCATCAATGCAACCAGTGATGCATATTCCATAGGGCTTTAATTTGTCATAGCCATCTATATGCCATACATAGTTTGGCCCACGACTGACATACACACGCTTTCTCAAACTGTTGTGCGCACACAGTTCTATCCCCGTTCCCATCCATCAGTCGCATCAATTGACCCACAGTTTCTCTGTCTGTAATTATACTATTAGATACTAAGTCATAATAATGAGATACTAAGTCATAATTATGAGATACGAAGTCATAATTATGAGATACTAAGTCATAATAATGAGATAGGTCTAAATGGGCTTCATTGTGTGTTGCGCCGCAGCTACAGTTTGAAGGGGCTGCGACAAAGCTTTGCAGACCTTAATGCCTTCATAGACCATCAGTTGCAAACGTTTGGCAAGCTACAGCGGCTACAGTTGGATGCACCAAATATGTTGGATGGCCAGAATAATTACAGACAGAGAAACTGTGTGTCAATTGATTCGACTGATGGATGGAAGCGGGGATAGAACTGTGTGCACACAACAGTTTGAGAAAGCGTGTGTATGTCAGTCGTCGGCCAAACTATGTATGGCATATAGATGGCTATGACAAATTAAAGCCCTATGGAATATGCATCAGTGGTTGCATTGATGGTTTCTGAAGAAAAATGATATGGCTAGAAGCATACAAGCATAATGTTTTTTTTTATTTTACTCTTCCTAATAAAAAACTTTTTTATTTTTTTTTACTTTTCTTAAAAAAATTTTTTTTTTACTTTTCCTAAAAAAAAAAAATTTTTTTAATTTGTTTTACTTTTCTTAAAAAAACCAAAAAAAAAAACTTTTTTTTTTTTTTTTTACTTTTCTTAAAATTTTTTTTTTTTTACTTTTCCTAAAAAAAAAAAAAAGCGAATTTTTAATTTTTTTTTAAACTGGCGGAAACGGGCTTCCATACAAATGCCTTAAAATAGCCTAAAAAAGTAAAAAAAAAAAAAAAAAAAAAAAGATCATCAGTGACAAATCTGACTATTTCTAAGTAGTCATTTTTTGATCCCCATAACTGCTGCCACAGGTGTCAAATGAGATGAGATAAGATCTTTCTTTAAAAACACTACCTATGCATGTACAGGCTTAAGGCTGATTTATACTTCTGCATCGCCCCTATGCAGCAGGGTCTGACATGGACATGAGTACCACATACTTGTGTGTCGATGTGTCCTTGTCACACAGCAATTCTCTGCAGAAACCCTTGAGGGCAGTGTGGTCTCTCTGATAACCGGTCGCCTCCTTCCGGCCCCGCTACGATCTCTGTTTACTTTTCCACAGCTATTCAGAGCGAGCTATGTTAATCTACAGCTGATACATGTTGCTGTTTATCATACAGACATGATTACAGGGAAGAATAAGGAGGATGTGCTGCCAATGTGCGGGATACCGGAAGTGCTATAAATGCGGGAAATACAATGCCACTGAGCGGACCAATCACAGGGCTTGCGGTTGGCGTCGATTCTACGCGTAGTTACATTTTGGAGGAGATGCATGTCAGCTATGTGCGTAGGCCTCTGCGTAGGTATGGGAGTTACGTGGACCCCCGGCGTAGGCTACGCCGTGGATTTGACGCAGAGGCATAAATCAGCCTTTAGACCAACAAATAAAAAGGGTATCACTTTGTCCATAGGGGGCACAAATGTTACCACAGTCTGAAAGTTCCCCACAGGAGCTTTAAACATTTGTACAGGTTAAACTAGCAAATAAAGTTATTTAAAACTGCCCCACCTTAACAAGTGCAGCATTTAACTTACACCTAGTCTTTGAGAATTACAATCCAGCAATAAAAATCATTTTAAAATGTTTACTTTTAGTTACAAGTACTCTAACTTTAGGTACCCGTGTACATTTTAAACATCTTCTAGTGCTATATTTTTTACTGGGTATTTTTAAAATGTGGCAACCCTACCATCATATGAAATATATTAGTCAAGTACAAGTTTAAAGTATCTTTTGTGTGGCTGTAAACAAGATTCTGGAGGTTATGAGAACTCCTTCACAACCACCACCACTCAAAAATATCAGACCAGAAAACATTTGTTTTAATAACCAAGTCCTCAAAATGTTGTTCCTCAGAGCTTAAGAAAATTCTGATTTGTAAAACAATAAGGAATTAAAATAAGATGAACTCTTCAGTAAACTATGGTAAATTATCCCACATATAACAGCTCCATTTTATTGGAATGTATTCTAACATTATATTGACACTGAAACTGAAAGTCTGAAGTATGTTGGAAATATGATGTAAATCTGACATTATGCTTTTCCACACTACTTTGCCTTCATTTTGATAGCCTATTTTAAGTGGCTATAAAGCTGCATTTGTCCGTTTTGAACACTAGAGGGCACGAGAACACCAGAACAGGCCAACAGCCCTGTGATGGCTGTTGGCTAAAGATGACCTAATACATTGATTTATTGCCTGCATGCAGTGATGACATGTAACTGACTGCATTCAGTATGGATACAAACTTGATGAATATGTTATGTACTTGAGTAGTTTATATATATTGTGCCCCTTTATCAATCTCAATGCTTTAGTTCACAGCACCACAGGATATTGAGGTTTTTGTACAACACACTCAAAGTGCTGATGAAATATATTTTTTTCTCTGTAATTTAAACACTTACAACTTAGAAAACTGCATCTAAATATTACGGTGGCCCTGAAGGACATACATTTTTTTTACAAAAGATGAAACACTTTTATCATTAAGTCTGACTCCTTTTAGCCTGACTCCATTTAGACTGAGGCTATGTGGTCTGAGGCCGTTTCATCTGAATTCTGACACATGATGAAGGTTTTGCGGAGATATGACGGAGCTTTTCAAGAGACATGATGCTTTTTCACCTGAGGTCTGACACCTCTCTCTGAGACCTGAAGATGTCCTAATATGTAAACCATGTCCATCTCCGTTTGGTTTCTCTCCATCACTTACGGATCACTTCCGGTGTTTGGTACATTCCCTTTCTGTAAAAATGAAATGTTAATTTGTTTCAGAAATGGTAAAAGTGTTTCATCTTTTGTAAATTTGTTTCCTTAAATGTAAATTTGTTTTGTTCTTGGTAAAAGTGTTTTGCTGATGTAATTTTGTTTTATAAAATGTAAAAATGTTTTCCAAAATGTAAATTTGTCTCCAACTTTGTAAAAGTGTTTCATCTTTTGTAAATTTGTTTTGTCCCTCAGGGCCACCGTAGAAAATAATATAATAATATTTATCAAACCAAATACAATTGTTTCAACTTAAAGGGTAATTATTTCCTGCTCCCACTACCATTGCTTGAATTGATTTTTGGAAATGTTGGGGTTTGGACAAAACATTGATTTCAGTATTTAAGGATCAACTTCAGTTAATAAAATCTATTTCAAAATTAATTAGTAATCCTAATTTATTACAAACTTAAACTACAGTAAATAAATTGATACTTTCTGTATCACTGCTAGCAGGAAGTTTAGGTTTCTGACTGAAGCAGTTGTGGTGCAGTAGCAGGTTTTTCCCAAGAGGTGGCGAAAGTGTGACATCACTTTCCTGCAGCATTTCCTTAGCTTGAGACCGGGTAGCTGCAGAGTAACACACCTTCATTCTGCAGCTCTAAGACCAAAACAGGCTGGAGGCAAACTCATGCTCACAATCCACAATTCAACTTTAAATACAATTAAATAAAATGTTGACAAACAGATTACATTTGAAAAAGAGCCAGTGAATACATTTTTAAGTTCAGCTCTAATATAAATCCTCCCCCATCAGGTGTGTCCCCTGTTCAGATGTTACCTCATACTGCCTCTCCAATCCCATTACTGGAAAATTAGAAAGATCCAAATTTTAAAAAAGAGACAAAATGTATTTACTTAGCAGAAGCAGGCTGTCTCACGCTGGGTCGGTCATCTCTCCGTCTAGAAGATGTGACGTCATCTCTGTCCATCATCCTAGCAGCCTCCAGTTTGACAGCCATGACAGACCAGTAAGCCAAGCTTTGTTGGGTTCCGGGTCATTTTCTTCAGTGCACAGGGAACAATTGCATCGACTGTGGTCTTGTTTCCCTGAACCTGATCCGTAAAGCTGTTTGTGACGCTTCACTTCCTCCAGGCCTAATTTGCTTCAGATAAGAAGATTGAAAGACAGTAGAACTTGGCTCGCACTGACCTGAACAATAAACATGAGTCATGCACACACCTCTCCAATCTGTGAATCTGCCTAGCTGTCACGCAGACTTCATTGGACACATCATTAAAGCAGATTAAAGCAGTCACTGAAATGTGGTTACCTGAAAATAGATCACACAGGTGATCTTTACGTAATGTTTTTTCTGAAAGCTCTGTCCTAATGTGTGACAAAAACTGACAGGAAGTCCCGCCAAGGAAGCAAAGACAGTTGTCAAAGTTTGATAATAGATGTAAAATTTATCTGGTTAAAGGCACTATGAGGAGTTTTTCACCAACTGAAAAACAGACTGAAACCAACACTGATGCCTCTTTATGACCTTCAAAAGCAAACAAAACCATAAACAACAACACTGATACCTTCTCTGTTGACATTTTTAATGCCTTAAACCACTGAGAGGGGTTAGGTGTCAGACCACATGATTGACATTTGGCTTTAGAAACAACCTTTTCGGCTGTTTTCATTGCAAATAATCACATTGAGTGATAAATCTGGCTGTTTAGATTCAGCAGGGTGAGGTTTTTGTTGAAAACACTACTTTTGCATGTACAGAACAAGAGATAAGAGGTATCACTTTGTCCACAATGGGGCGCCAAAATTGATATAAATCAAAAGTTCCTCACAGCAGCTTTAACTCATCATTGGAAGAAGGATGCCCATGGTGAGGATGACTATTTAAGCTTGGTCAAGGATAACCGACATGACCAATATCAAAGATGTTCTCTGCATGAAGTCACCTCAGTTTTGAAGAGCTTCCACTCATGCTTAAGTTACCTTGAGACAGACCATGTGGCTGATTATTCATCAGCAGCATTCTGTATCCAGATCTGTATAAAGGAAGACAGTGGTCATCTGACCCTCTCTGACCCTGCCTTCCTTGGAAGATAAGCTTCACTTCTTACTCAGAAGTACCATATAGCAGTTAAACTGGCCCAGCAATGGTGGAGCAAAGATTACAGAGGTTCAGTGCTCTCTAGAAGAAGAATTCCTTTATGGAAGACATAAATTAACAACTAAAAGAAGGGTTAAGCTGTTCAAAGTATAGCTAAAAGTGTTCTTTGAGTACAAATACATTTTAAGTCTTTTCTCTTCTGCAAGTTTACTGATGAAGTTCATCCATTTTAAGCTTATCTGATTAAACACACGAAAAACAAGATGGAGTCAGAGAAAGGTTTAAATTATTTCAGGGAAATCCAAAGACACGAGAGGTGTCACAAAGTTTGAGTTTTCATGTTGTTACAAACTTGCCATTAAAATTAAAGTTGTATTTATAAATATATCAAATAACCACCAATCTTTCTTTATTTGACCACATCACTCCTGTTCTCATCCAACTTCACTGGCTCCCTGTACAATACCACATCCACTACAAAAACCTTCTCCTCACCTATAAAGCTATCCACAACCTGGCCCCCACTTACCCCTGTGACCTCCTTCATGACTCACATACCCTCCCACTCCCTCCGCTCAACCTCTGCTGGACTGCTAACCATACCAACGTCACGCCTCAGTACCATGGGTGCCCAAGCCTTCAGCTGCTAAGCACCCAGACTCTGAAACTCCCCCCCTCACACATAGGACAGTCAGACTCTATAACATCATTCAAATCCCAGCTCAAACCCCACCTTTTCAATTTAGCACATAACTGAACTCTGTGCACTTCAGTAGTTTTTATTTTATTCCTTATTTTTATTTTATATCATCATTTAGTCTGTTTGTTTTAAAGATGTTTTAATGATAAATCTTTTTTTATTTTATTCCCTGTAAGGTGACCTTGGGTGACATGAAAGACGCCTCCAAATCAAATCTATTATTATTATTATTATTTATTTATTTATTTATTTATTTATTTATTTATTTATTTATTTATTTATTTATTTATTTATTTATTTTATTTTATTTTATTTTTAAAAAAAAATTATTGTTATTTTTATTATTATTATTTTTTTATTATTATTATTTTTTTATATGGAACCACTGTACAAAAATGTTATCAATAACTAGCTCAAATAACTATTACTATTATCAACTTTTTGGTAACTTTTTTGAGAACAACGATTCATCAAGAAATAGGACATCATGTGAAGAAATGAAAAAACTGAAAGACTACGCTAAGATGTAACGAGGGAGACACAGTGTGACTCAGAGTCAGGGAATTAACTTTGATCCCTCACCTGTTGACCGTCTTTTGCCCAATATTGTAACCAGACTGGTTAGGTCAAGTGTCTGAGTGTGCTTATAGCTGACTGGAATTCAGTCTGACTGGAAAGGGAAGAACTGCCAGTCGTTTGTCAAATTTAAACTTAAAGAAATAACTGTAACATGTTAAAAACAAAACATGACTATTTGTATTATCCCATCACTTATCCATCACCATGTCCTACATTGTATCACTTATTATTCTGCCAAACCAGGGGGTACAAGTAGACAGTAATAAGGTTCAAATCAGGTACACGCAGTTCTGACAGAGTATAATGTTAGAGGCCGACATATGCCAGTGTGTCTGAACCTGTTACCTAATGTTGATGTGTAAGTATATGTGCCTGATCCTGCACCAACATGCCCACTCCATTGTTAGTGTGCGATGTGATTTCCTGTGACCTCAAAGGAACCATCTGCTGTCCCGCCACTGCTGCTCTGGCTGTCGTTCAAACAGGGAAGAGAGACACGGCGCTAATCAGGCCAATTACTCACATGTAGAGATCTAGGTGAGCTGTGTGACGTCGTACCGGAGGTGCTGAGCCAGCCATCTCTTCCTGGTGGAGAAGAGAATCAATTAGTGATCAATTTTTTAAAAACTAAACTTTGTATGCACCAGCACCTCATCTCTAAGATCAGAAGATTTCCACAGTATAAATAAAGATAGTGGAGTTTTAGTGAGGTGAGACAAAGTTAAAGGCAGCTGGACAGGAAAAGAGGTGTGGTTGAGAGCTGATGAAGGGGAGGGGACAGAAGAAGGGACAATGAAGGAGGGACAGAAGTGTTCAGCTAAATCTCTCTCAATCTCATCAGTGTGTGAAGGAGACTAACTCACTTCAAGTTCAGAGTGGACGCAGGCTGCACTCACAAGGACAGCAAGGTAAGAACTGTATTTCCTATTTTCTTTTAATAGCTGTCTGTTGTTGTTGTTGTTGTTGTTGTTTAGCATCAGTTCAATGTTTCAAAAAGACCAAGAAGAGAGCCACATGTGCCTTTGCAGTCAGTTTGAGGAAGAAAAGCATCACAGTAACAGTGAGCAACAGTTTAGTAAGATTATTTAGAGAATAGAGTTAATTTGCAAAAACAGATATCTACGTTTTTATATTTTATTTTTAATATAGATTTTTAATAAAGTTACATTTTTAAGATACCTCTGATTAGTAATTAGTGACTTAGTCAAAGCCACTCAACTTCAATTGATTGAAGATACCTAAAGCTAGTAATAGAAAAATGTTTAAAAGTGAGTTATCTTGTTTTTGCTAATTAACTCTTCAGATGTTATCATCTAAAAAGATACTGAATGAGAACTATTTGATGACTTAAAGCTGACATTAAACTTCTTATGCTTTGTGTTCCAAAAGCTCAAACTGCACAACATGCAGAGAAAGCTGGAAACATGTTTCGGGGAATGATTTTTCTTTTCTTCTTTACTTGCATGTGACTTTGCAGGAACTCAAGGTAGTTTAGAGATGATGCAGCTGTCTAGCATGTGTGACGGAACTTTGAAAACATTTTTCTCAAAGTCAGAGGGATGATGGATTGTTGCATGGACATTATTCTGGACCTTTTTTCAGAAGTGTTTGAAACTGGAGGTAGATTTTTGTGGTAATTTCTCAAAATGTTGTTCTTTCCAGTTCAAGTGAAATGAAGTGATCCCAAACAGAATTACACTGAAAATGAGTCCTCACTTGGTTTGTCGCAAATCGTTTTTCAAATCAATTCAACAAGTTAGATTGACAAACTTTTAAATGTAGTGTTCAACAGTTTTTGTTACCAATGTGTGATATTTGGGGGAAAATGCGGTGAAGATCATGCAGAATACAACTAGCCTTAAAATAAACAATCAAGAAAACACATCTAAATTGATTACAAAGGACATCAAGTTAAACCTGTTTTTGTCATTGAATTGATTTTTGTTAACACATATCTATCAGCATGCAGTCAACGGATAAACTTGAGACAGATGATAGTGTAAGAAGACAGCGAGTGATTCGAACAGACAACTTTTCTTAAGCTTTGAGCCTCAGACAGAAGAACCACTGGCCTACAAAATGAAGCTGACATGATCTTGTAATGCACTGGGATGATAAAAGATTTAATGCCATCCTTTCTTTGTCTCTGTTTGCAAATAAAGAGCTTTTTATTTTGCTAGTGTCAACTGCCTTTTAATCAAACGTTTAACTTCAGTTGTCAGTTTTTAATTGGGGACTAATCGTACTACTTAATTATCCACCTTGACCATATGGTGCAGGGATGGTGCTGAACCCGATGTTCAACATGGATTACCACACACATACACACACACACATTCACACAAGAAGCCCACTTATCTCTGGCTAAGGTAGCCAACAAACTGCTTGCAATTAGGTTAATTGAGTGACCTGTGGGTGGTAATAAACTTAGGGCTAAACTGTGGGGATTGGGTGTGACATGCTTTTGTGCCTCGACCATCTGTCTCTCCAGTAATCCCAGTAAACACAACTGGTGCTGCAGAGACAGACCGTGTTGAAGTTCTAACGTTGTAATGATCATTTAAAATGCAAAGGACACGATTATGGAAAATATTCTTGAAAAGGAAAATATTCCTCTTCCAGTTTCTGTGGCTCAATAAGTCATTTTTGCTTTCGAGATTTCATTGAACGCTGACATGAACTTTGTCATGCAACAGTACTTCTATGTGTTTCATCACTCTGTTATATTATTGATTAAATACAGTAAATATTGTATGAACTTCTAGCAGAAACACAGACACAAAGACACATACACACACATTTTAAAGGCTGGTCACTGCAAGCAACAGGTGGTCAGGAGGTTTAGCAGCCACCTCACATGTTTGCCATTTCTAAATGCCGACCCTGTATAATAAAGGACATGTTAAAGTGTTCAGAGGGGTCAGCAAGCCTTTATGATATAGACAGAGAGAATCAAATATATATATATGTTGAATGGGTTGAGCATCATTTATGATCCAGATTTTTAACTTGAGGACAATTCACAGTTTTTTCACTATCATTCAGAAGGTCAAAGACTAATACAACTGTTCTGTTTTTTAACCAAAGATTTGTGTGTTTGCTTTATGCACCAAAAATCAGCCCTTTACTCTAACCTTAACTCTGAAGCTTAAGTTACAGACTAAAGTCTTGTTGGCTGGAGTGGTCAGGATGTCACAACTCTGATTTGGACTAATCCTTGTCTGGACATGCTCTGGTTCTTCTGGCACATGCGTACACCACACAAAGTTACTGGTCAGACAAAGTAAAGCTTGTGAAGGTCAGAAGTGTCACCCTGAGGCGCTCATCCAGCCTCAAGTACAGCTTAGGCCTGGGGTCAGTAGTGTTTTGTCAGACGGGAATAAATGTGTTATTTGTCTAATATCAGTGAGCAAGATATATACCTATACAAGAGCAACAAACTGTGTGGACACCACCCAAAAAATTAATTCATCATGTCATGTTTTTGTTTTACAGACCTCAGTGCAGGAAGAGACAAAGAGAGAGAGACATCCTACAAAGAGGACACAAATTCATCTAACTGCTTGGCGGAAAATATTTTTGTTCACGTGCTCCCTGATGTCTCTTGTACAACAACACAGAAGTCAACACAGCCTCTGCATCAGTTGGCCTCTCACAGTTTGAAGTAAAGCCAAGCTCCTTAGTCTAACTGGCTGAACTTGGGATGAAGATCATGAGGAACTATTGGTCTCTACACCTGCTCCTTGTTCCTGTCTGTATTTCTTTGCTCCCCATCCTCCTCTGCCCTGCGTCTGCCACTTCAGGGCCTGACTATGACTTTGGAGCCCACCCACGCTTTATTTGCACTCCTGTCCCTGTGGACGCAGACCCTGCCTGTTCCCCAGCGGCGGGTCCAAGCGTGGGGGCTGCAGGGTCCAGCGGACCAGGCCATCAAAGTGCACCTCCCGCTGGCTGGTGGGGGGCGAGCGAGGAAGCCAAAGCCACCATCCTCCACCTCAGGGAGAGCCTGGTCCAGCAGAAAGAGACCATCCTGGACCAGAGGGAGACCATCAGGGAGCTGACGGCCAAGCTTGCCCTGTGTGAGGGCCTCACACGGGGCCCAACGCATCATGACGAGCATCATGGAACAGCCTCGCACTCCCAGCATGTAGGGCTGACTGGCCACCACACGTATGCAGACAACGGGCACTATAGCAACCACCAGACTCACCATGGAAACAGTAACCTCATTCCGGACTCACCACTGCACCCCTCTGCTGTGGGGCACCAATTTGATGGAGGGCACAGCAGTGGCAACCAGGGGAAGGATAAACATCCAGCAACAGGGGACATCACATCTTCACCTGAGCACATGGAGAGGATGCTGCAGGCGCTGAAAGAGAGGCTGGAAAACCTGCAGGTGAGCATCTGAAGGACAAAACTTTCTCCACAAGCAATGAGATCACTTTAGAGAGGACTGAAGACAGCTGGAAGTGTCTGCCCATTGAAGGGGAAGTTTTCCTTACCAAGTACTTCCCTTTTTGGTGGATTAAATTAGATTTTTGTAAACAATAATATTTATAAATGAGTCCAGACCTGCTCTATATGTAAAGTGCAATGAGATAACTTTTTTTGTGATTTGGTGTCATTTAAATAAAAACCAGTTGATGGAAATTAAAGAGGAGAACATAAAGAGGAAAATCGGCTGAGGCTATGTCGGAAGTGGGAGGCTTGTGATGTGGCACTTGCCCCTTGTGGCTTTTCCTCATTTAAACACATTAATGCTGCTGTCATCAGTGTCTCAAAGTAGTACTTGGCTAAGAACTCAAGTTAACAATGAGATACTTAATCCCACAAAGCCTCTCACTACTAAGAACCACTTTGATGTCCCTAAGTGGACACCCTCAGAGCAGCAATTGGCTCAGAATTGGACGTCACTGATGTAAGAAACTGTTAATAAGGTTAAAATGTTGCTAGAAGCTCATCAAATTGAGTGCGTTAGTCCTTTTTTCTTTTAGTAGGTCCATGCATGCACATTTATCTGCTCTTTCCTCTTTGGGTCATCATCACAGACAGATGTCAGACGCAGCTGAGTGTATGGTGCATTGGGGGAGTGCTGCACAAGTCTAACATCAGCAGTAATTATTGTGATCTCCCTTGACAGACTGGTAATCAGGGCACGCACCAGAACAAAGCCTGGATTACCTGTGAGGTAGAGAAGCAGAGGCAGAGACAGGAAGACGTTCAGACTAACAGCACACCTGACTGCTGTATCTATCATGGTTAAAATAGAAGGAAAATAAACTGAAACACACACTAAGGCTCTCTAAGGCTTATAAATGACAGGTTAGCAGATGCTCCAATGATTCCTTTGGGCCGTTTGGAGTTAATGCTCCTAAACAGGAAGCACAGGGGGGGACAAGAGATACTCATTGTCATCATGACCTAACCTGTTTTTTTCTTTCCCATGGCAGAAGAGGAACACATCCATCACGTACTCCAGCTCTCTCAAGGAGCTGCTCCAGAGGAAGATCAACGCTCTGGAGCAGCAGCTGCATCACGGCACTGCTTCCCTCAGCAGCTCAAACTCCCACCACAACTACGATGACAGCACCCACAAAGGTGACGGAGACCACCATGATGATGACGATGATCACCATGATAACAATGGACACCCTAATGACCACAAGAACGACCATAACGACAGCGGTCACAGTGACAGTGGGGACGACATTGATCATCACGATGACAGCCACAGCCATGACCATCACGATGACAGCCACAGCCATGACCATCACGACACAGATGGTGACCATTACGGCCATGAGGACCATGAGCACCATGAGGACCATGATGACCATGATGGCTCTGATGATGGCCACCACGAAGATGATGATGATGTTGAGCACCACAATAATGAAGCAAGCAGTCACAGTTACCTTTCACACACGGCATACAGAGTACCAGGCTCACGTAATGGCTTCCAAGCAAACAAACTGGAAACGATGCTCAACCAGCTTCACCTCGCAGGTACAAAACTACTGAAGCAACTTTAAAATATGCATTTATGAATGATGAATCACATCAAGTTACCACTCACTAATAAACTTTGGTTTAAGTGTAACATGCATATACTGAAGCTACATAAATTGCAATGGGAAACACAGATGTCAGTTTGTAGGACGTAACTCAAACAGAAAACCTTTTTGTTCCATTTTTTCTCACACTTTTAAGCCATCTTCTATTTTGGGTGGTAACTTCTTGCTACCAATTTATGTTTTTGTTCAATCAAAATCATCCTAAATTTGTATTAAAGAACAAGTAACGTAGTATCAAGGTTCAGTCTTGAATTTGGAACCAGCCTTTAACAAAACAACCTGAGGATAAAAACTTAAGAGGAGCTACAACATGGACCACACACATATTTTTTTCTACTACCATTTATAAAGTACAATTATTTTTAACCCTCCTGTTATGTTCGTTTCTCTGGAACAGTAATAATGTTCCTGGGTCAATTTGACCCGGGCCATATTCAATTATCCAAAAGTGTCAGAACCCCAAAAAATCCCAATCAGAGTTTTAAATCTACTTTTTAACTCCATTACTAACCATTTAAATCAAGATTTGGTCCATTGGTGTTCTTTAAATCTCACAGATCATGGTTCAATGGGGATAACTCACTCATTTATCATTAAAATTCATGTTAAAACTTGTTTTAATGTACATTGGAAAGCCCTAAATATAGATACAACAGTTTTATAAGACATAGATTTTTTGTTCATTTTATTTTAAATTTCGAATTTTTTTTTTATGGAGTGATGTTGATAAATCAACACAACACCTCTTCTGTCACATGCTGCTCAGATTTTTATGCTGCATTTAGCTGGTTTGGAAGGCATATATTGCCTAAAATAGACCAAAAAAAAGGGTCAATTTGACCCGTAACATAACAGGAGGGTTAAAACACAAATGTTTATGGGGCTAAATAAGGAAACTGAATTTATATAGGTGCATAGAAACACTAACTGTACAGTGAATATAGTTTTTCTAAGCCAGCTGAGAGGTGACTGGTCTGAACATTTCCAATGTAATTTCATGAGGAGTAATAAATGGTTCTGTTTTGGAAGCTTATTTGGTACAACTGAAAGCTGCAGATCAGAACAGTCACCACATGGAACACTTAAAGTGAGACTAATTATGGCAAAATATATTTTCCTCTCAAAACAGGTTCCAGCAGGAAGCAAATCAAGAGTCCTGATGCCTTCCAGATCAGCTTCCCCATGAGAACCAACTATATGTACGGGCGGATGAAGAAGACTCTACTGCAGGAAATCTTTGCTTTGACTTTGTGTCTTTGGATCAAGGCCGGTGTTGGGCCCAGCCTGGGGACGCCCTTTTCTTACTCTGCACCTGGACAGGCCAATGAACTGGTGCTGATCGAGTGGGGGAACAACCCCATGGAGCTGCTTATCAATGACAAGGTGAGGGAGACAAACGTAAACTCTGCAGCACTGTAAGCTGAGCCGAACTCACCAAGATATCTGCGCTTTTTCCTGCTTCTCACCAATTTCCCATCCTATCCACAGGCTGTGACGCTCCCTCTGACCCTGGGTGATGGGAAGTGGCACAGTGTTTGTGTAACCTGGACAACAAGGGATGGACAGTGGGAGGTGTATCAGGATGGAGTGCAAAGGGGGTCTGGGATGAATCTTTCCCCCTGGCATCCCATTAAACCTGGAGGTGTCTTCATCCTGGGACAGGAACAGGTAAAGAAGAAAATATGCAAATACTCCTAAAAAAGTCATGTGAGCTAAATATAGTCAAACTTTATCCAAACTTGGCTCCACTAAATTGAGATAATATTCCACCTGAGCTGTGATTCCTACATATTAGTTGTTTCATATATCATCTAACAATATCTTCTATATCAAAATATAAGATAAAATAAGATATTACTTTATTGATCCCCGGGGGGGAATTCAGTTGTTACAGCAGCCAAGACATAAATACAATCAAGAAGAAGTTTCAATAAGTAAAGTAAAATAAGTAAAAATAAAAATAGATGAATAAATATAGAATACAATTTAGATATATACAATGTTACAAATGGAATTTAGATTAAAAAGCAGTAATTACAGGCAGTATTAAAAATGATTCAGTAGTGACAGGTTGACAGGGTGTGATTATAGTTGGTAATGACAGATTAAGCAATAAATAAATTTGGGTATGTAATATGACCGTGAGTTATAATAAACAATAATAATGTAATATAACATAATATAATATAGCAAGATAATTATATAATACAATGTAATATGCATTATAATGTCATCAGCAATCAGAGTCAGTACGGGATGAGATGAGGATATAATATATATAATAATAACATATATATATATATATTATAATCATATATTAAAAATGTTGAGCCTATGAGTAACCCATTTGTTCACCTGTATATGTTTCTTTGTTTCTCGTCTCCAGGACACTCTGGGAGGCCGTTTTGATGCCACTCAGTCATTTGTTGGGGAGATGTCAGAACTGCACATGTGGTCACATGTCCTCAGTGCCAGTGACATCTACAGCCTGGCCTCCTGCGGCAGCCACCTAAGAGGAGATATCCTCGCTTGGTCTGAATCAGAGGTGGAGCTTCATGGAGGTGTCTCCAAATACCCCTTTGATCCCTGTCATTGAACCGCTGTGAAATCATTCAAGAACATGAAGATATCCTGAAACTTACTGAGAGTATGTGATACGTCAAGGTTTCAGGAAATCGAACTCCTTTTGACTTCCAATTATTTTTGGGATGATCATCACTTGGAATCACTGCCTTCCTTTTAACTTCTTCAGTGACTTCTTAAAAAAGAAAAACACCAATAAAGTTAATTTGTGTTTACAAGTACTTTGTAGGGACTTATAAACTTATCATAAGCTAGTGATTTATTAACACAGACAGGTGCTGTATGTGACACATTGTCATTTTGTTTATACAAAACTGGTCCTGTTGTGGTTGAATGATAAACTGTATGTTGTTAGTTTTTAGAAATGTGCTGATGAAGCAAATTGTAATCTGGATGCCTTTTAAAAAAAGGATTTCCACAAGAAATACAGCTAATGTACCAAAGAAAAGGTAGCACGGATCGGTGTTATACTTTGTTATTTAGATACTCTATCAGAGATAGATAAGTTGATTTTCTGTTTTGGGAGACAAGCCTGTGAGAGGGAATTCAATAACAGCAGCCTTTGCTGGTTTTTAAATTACTTAATGGACTCTCGGTGTGATACTGTGATAAAGCATTTCTGCTTTAAACGTTTAGTAAAGGTGATGAGACGTGTCTTTTTATACTCTGTTTGTTTGTTTGTTTGTTTGTTTGTTTGATGAAAATTGTTGACGTTTGTCATATTTTTCCTCTAATCAAATATATGAATCTTTATCAAATCTGATAATTTTGTCTAATCAAATTATTGCACTACTTTTTAATTTTTTAATTGATCTGGCCTTGACTGTATATTTGTTTTTGCACTGTATATAGAACATGGAATTCAGGCCTGGATATACAGTATATTCGATGTTTCTTTGATGTTCAGTATGACCTTTTTTTGTTTATTTTTTATGTTCCAACAGTGTAAATAAAAGTGTGAATAAAAGTGTAAGTTATCTGTCAATGTTTTTATTGTTTGGTGATCAACCCCAAATCTAAAAATATCAAGAGCTTTAATGACCACGTGATCAACTTAATCTCTTTAACTCAAGCCAACTAAACTACCATGCTATCTGCAGCTCAGATTTTTACTAACTTCACAATGCCAAATAAACCAGCGGGGACTTGGCTGACAAAATAAACTACCAAGGCATATAACCTGTGAATAAATGTAAACAAATGTGTTGAAATACACGCTATGCAAATTTCTAAATATAGGCCTACAGCTGTTACTACCCAAGTGCGTCCTAAATTTACATAGAGTTAATTTGATTCAATTCAATGACACGTAAACAAGTAATGCATGGTGAACTAGAGAAGCTTATTTGAAAGGTTTACCTTCATGCAGATGAAGAAAGACAGACGAGCTCTGCCTTTCACACGGTGTCTTTGCTTTCTAGCTTACAGATAACTTCAGGTAGTTCAGTTGTTTCAACGCAGCAGTTTCAGCGTGTTCCCTTCACATGCTCCTCAGGTTGTCTATCGGTTTACACATATGGACAGGAACTAAGGGTTACAACTAAACACTAATCCTAACCCTAAGTATAACCTTAACCCTAATCCCAACCCTAAACCTAATTCTTATCCTAACCATAACCCTAATCCTAACCCTAACCCTTATCCTCACCCTAACCCTAATCCTAACCATAATCCTAACCCTAACCCTAACCCTTATCCTCACCCTAACCCTAATCCTAACCATAATCCTAACCCTAACCCTTACCCTAATCATAACCTTAACCCTAATCACAACCCTAACCCTAACCCTAATCCTATCCCTAACCCTAATCCTAACCTTTATCCTAACCCTAACCTTAACCCTAATCACAAATCTACCCTAACCCTAACCATTCAGGTTCTGAGAATGGTTTTGTAACAGAATGAGGCATCTGATTTTTCTCAATGCCAACCATAGGACATTAATAATGTTTGTTTGAGTTTAGTCTGTTTGCATGAGTTTGGTTCTGGTTCTGTTTGCTCCAGTTTGGTTCTGGTTCTGTTTGCTTGAGTTCGGTTCTGGTTCTGTTTGCTTGAGTTCGGTTCTGGTTCGGTTCTGTTCTGGTTCGGTTCCGGTTCTGTTCTGATACGGTTCTGTTCTGGACGGTTCTGGTTCGGGTCTGGTTCAGTTCTGGTTTGGTTCTGGTTCGGTTCTGGTTTGGTTTGCTTGAGTGTGGTTCAGGTTCTGTTTGCTTGGTTCCGGTTCTGGTACGGTTCGGTTCTGGTTCGGTTCTGGTTCGGTTCTGGTTCGGTTTGCTTGAGTTTGGTTTAGGTTCTGTTTGCTTGGTTCCGGTTCTGGTTCGGTTCTGGTACAGTTCTGTTTTGGTTCGGTTCTGGTTCGGTTCTGGTTCGGTTCTGGTTGGGATTGCTTGAGTTTGGTTCTGGTTCTGTTTGCTTAAATTTAGTTCTGGTTCTAACCCTAACCCTAATCCTAACCCTAATCATAACCCTACCCCTAACCCTAACCTTAACCCTAATCACAACCCTAATCCTAACCCTAACCCTAATCCTAACTCTAATCCTAATCCTAACCCTAACCCTAATCATAACCTTAACCCTAATCACAACCCTAATCACAACCCTAATCCTAACCCTAATCCTAATCCTAATCCTAACCCTAACCCTAATCATAACCTTAACTCTAATCCAGCCATTTTCAGCCACACTTGATTCCATGAAAATATGACAATGACAAGCATTTGTATGCATAGACAGCTGTTTAAATCACACTAATAGCCCATTGTAAATGTGTTTTTAACTTCACACATCCACATTGATTGATCAAGGCTTGCGGTCTGTTCTGCAGCCGCTGTCCACTAAGCACCCCAGGAGCTGCCTGCTGCTAACAGACAGCTAAAAACAGATACTCCCCTTTTTCCAGAAAGGATTTCTGAATGTTTCTTTATTTATTCAGACAATTTTAGTTATCTTATTGCAGTTATAACAAAACAAATGAAAAGTGTACTAGAAAATACATTTATTTCAGGCCCATTAAGGGACCCCCTCCCCACTCAGGCCCTAGGTAGTCAGCCCCCCTTTTCCCCCCACTATGACGCCCCTGAACCCAAGGCTTGAGTAAATGCCATTGTATTTACCATAAATCTAACATTTAGTTTGACCCTCCATGTTTCGAGGTAAGGGGTCCTTCATAACTCTTCCGAACTCAACTGAATGTTAGAATGCTCAAATTAAAATATTTAACTTTCGGTGTTAAGCAGGTGTTATATGATGTCAATCAGGTAAGTTAGAACTGCTACTACCTGCATGGTGCCTTATGCTTAGCAAAATAACATAAGGTAGGGGGGTGGGGGGGTGGCGGTTTGGCTCAGTTTCTTGTCTTTCTCGAGCTGTCCTATTTCACAGAGGAAGGAAGCCCAAAATATAGTCTGAAGAAGTACAATTAAACAAAGAATTGCTGTGCCTGATCACTGTCATTAGTTTTGAAAACTCGAGATAATGAGTTTACAGGAATAAAGCTTAAGAAAGGGAAAACGAAAACTGGGACCTGGAAGCATGGTTTGCACACACTCATCACTGTGGACTTTACGTCAAAGCTGACTGGCCATCCCTGTGTATACGCAGGCATACAAATTGGCTATGTCTAATTTATAAATGTTTTCTTGGCTTGGTCCCAATGTATTTGTGTGTGTATCTACAAAGATCAAAAGCCACAATGCCTTGTGCTCCTGCAACAATTTACAAATGTGTGTTCCCCGTGTTCGGTAAGAGAGCATTTAGTCTTGCTGCTCCTTCTGCTTGGAATACGCTCCAGAAGGACTTGAAATTGTCGGACCTTATCTCACTGGACGCCTTTGGCTCCATCTTAAATGAAAGACAGACCCTGTGCCTGTGTTTTTAAATGCTGTTTTTGTGATCACAAATTGCACTTTATTTGCAAATAAGTTGCACTTTTCAATTATCAATTGTTTCTACATACTAGATGCTCCATGCTGTTGAGTTGTGCTATTTATTTTGACGTGTGCTGCTGACCTCTTGGACAGGTAGCCCTTGTAAATGAAGTCTTGATCTCAATGGGTCTCATCTGCTTAAATAAAGGTTAAATAAAAATGTAAATACACTACCGTTCAAAAGTTTGGGATCACTTAGAAATGTCCTTATTTTTGAGAGAAAAGTACTGTTTTTTTCAATGAAGATAACATTAAATTAATCAGAAATACACTATACATTGTTAATGTGGTAAATGACTATTCTAGCTGCAAACGTCTGTTTTTTAATGGAATATCTACATAGGTGTATAGAGGCCCATTTCCAGCAACCATCACTCCAGTGTTCTAATGTTACATTGTGTTTGCTAATCGCGTTAGAAAGCTAATGGATGATTAGAAACACCTTGAAAACCCTTGTGCAGTTACGTTAGCACAGCTGAAAACGGTTTTGCTGGTTAGAGAAGCTATAAATCTGGCCTTTCTTTGAGCTAGTTGAGTATCTGGAGCATCACATTTGTGGGTTTGATTATACTCTCAAAATGGCCAGAAAAAGAGAACTTTCATATGAAACTTGACAGTCTATTCTTGCTCTTAGAAATGAAGGCTATTCCATGCGAGAAATTGCCAAGAAACTGAACATTTCCTACAACGATGTGTACTACTCCCTTCAGAGAACAGCACAAACAGGCTCTAACCAGAGTAGAAAGAGAAGTGGGAGGCCCCGGTGCACAACTGAGCAAGAAGACAAGTACAGTAGAGTCTCTAGTTTGAGAAATAGACGCCTCACAGGTCCTGAACTGGCAGCTTCATTAAATGGTACCCGCAAATCGCCAGTGTCAACGTCTACAGTGAACTCCGGTGACTCCAGGATGCTGGCCTTCTAGGCAGAGTGGCAAAGAAAAAGCCATATCTGAGACTGGCCAATAAAAGGAAAAGATTAATATGGGTAATAGAACACAGACATTGGACAGAGGAAGATTGGAAAAAAGTGTTATGGACAGACGAATCGAAGTTTGAGGTGTTTGGATCACACAGAAGAAGATTAGTGAGATGCAGAACAAGTGAAAAGATGCTGGAAGAGTGTCTGACGCAATCTGTCAAGCATGGTGGAGGTCATGTGATGGTCTGGGGCTGCTTTGGTGCAGGTAAAATGGGAGATTTGTACCAGATATAAGGGATTTTGAATAATGAAGGCTATCACTCAATTTTGCAACGCCATGCCATACCCTGTGGACAGCGCTTGATTGGAGCCAATTTCCTCCTACAACAGGACAATGACCCAAAGCACACTTCAAAATTATGCAAGAACTATTTAGGGAAGAAGCAGGCAGCTGGTATTCTGTCTGTAATGGAGTGGACAGCGTAGTCACCAGATCTCAACCCCATTGAACTGTTGTGGTAGCAGCTTGACCGTATGGTACGCAAGAAGTGTCCATCAAGCCAATTCAACTTGTGGGAGGTGCTTCAGGAGGCGTGGGGTGAAATTTCTTCAGATTCCCTCAACAAATAAACAGCTAGAATGCCAAAGGTCTGCAATGCTGTAATTGCTGCAAAGGGAGCATTCTTTGATGAAAGCAAAGTTTGAAGGACAAAATTATTATTTCAACTAAAAATCATTATTTCTAACATTCTCAATGTCTTGACTATATTTTCTATTCATTTTGCAACTCATTTGATAAATAAAAGTGTGAGTTTTCATAGAAAACACAAAATTGTCTGGGTGACCCCAAACTTTTGAACAGTAGTGTAATAGTTATCAGAGTAAAAAATGTTTACCCTAAGAGCAAATTCAATTTAGCAAAATTCTTGTCACTCAACATTTTACTCAAAACTACAAAAATGCAGCTCGAGATAGCTTTATCATGCTTGTCTGTGTAGTTGATGTTGAGATGCAGAAATACTTTTGGTCTACAAGAGTTGTTGCTTATTGAGGTTAATTTCTATGGGAAATAAAAACACAAATCAATCCACTGTCTCCGTTTACTTTTTATTGTTACACAGTAGTTTACTGGCACCAGTGTATCGTGGTTTTCCATTTGCTACATTTACAGATGATTTATTCATCTTCACCTCACAGTAAATAAAAATAAATAAATACAAAATTAACACATTTTTATGAAAGAGGTGGCTCTGGGGTTACAGGAATCAGAAACAAAGGCCCAGTTGCAATCTGATCATTTCAATATTCATTCATTTGTTCTAATCTTAACATCTGTTTGTTCCAACATTACTTTTTTGGCAACTTTGCACATCAAGAATACCCAGAAGGTGAGGCCTGCAGGGAGTCCATGTAATATGTAGAAACACTTACACAGAACAATTCAGTGAGGCCTTAATCAGCTGGATAAATGGGGGTAGAAGGCAATCCTAGATCTGTATATTTTCACTTGCTGCATCACTAATGCAAGTCCACATGTATCGTTTAAAGAAAAAACTAAACCCTCTCCTTTAAACAACGTGTTCTTTATCAGGTGACAAAATAAGCACATAAGATACAGTACAGGTTGGTCAGAAACTGTTGTGGCTATAGCTGGTGCTGACCAGGCGGTGGCATTGTACATTATTTCTACACAGTTCATGGTTCATCCTTCAGCATATTGCAGTGTGTGTGATCACCAGCAGAGGGTGCTACAGAGTATTGAAGTAATGTCAGTCAAAGTAACAGCATTTTCTCCAAAATGCTAACAATTGATAAAGTGCAGCAGACAGTTATATTCACTACTATCTAAAAATGCCAATCCGATAAACTACTAGGAATAAGTTTATGAACTGGATGTCAGGCAAATCTATCACTGGACACAAATCTAAAACTTGTTACTGATTCATTACGTTTGAATAATTGTACTATAGTATAATGAATCAAAGCTTTGTTAGTGTTCCTTGTTTTGTTGTCTCTTCACTTTTAACACTGTGCTGTGATATTAAATTCAAATGTCTGCATTTGAGTATCTTCATAACACTTTACATGGACTGGGCAGCAACTGAAACTTAAAATGAGACTGCTTGTGCTTCATCTGAGTCTGATTTACTCTAAAATCCAACAGGGTGGTCAAGAGATAAACCAGACTACTAAACATCTCCTATCTTATCATCTATCTTCTTATTCTTAGAAAAAAAAACGAGACAATTTATTCTAGTCACAAATAATTTTCTATAATAAATGCTATTTCAAAGTCAACAAGGAACACTAACACTTTTTAAATCAGTGCACTAGCATGATCAGCGATGCATCAGTACCTGGACTGACGCCTCAGTCTAACAACATGCAGTCCTACAGTAGCTCGTACAAAAATCAGGTTTTAACAAAAGATAAAGAATAAATTAAATCATTTCTATGTGTATCGTAAACAAATATGCTAACGCCTATTTACAAAAAAAGTATACATTGTAATGAGCTGCCTTTGTGGGTTTTGTGAAACTCACTATAGTGGACAGACCGAGCTTTAACAGTTACATGTCTGAGAGTAATTACTTGTGAGAGAGAGACGTTGTAGTGTTTCTTGAGCAGAAGAGAAATGGTCTGAGGCATGCTGGGATATTACATCTGTGAGGACGTGTTGCTCAGTTTAGTGTCACAGAAAGGAACAGGCCTCCAGATAAACTATGGTTTTCTCAGCATTTGCTCACACATGATAGGAAACAGCCATATGAACAGACATATAGCTATCTGCTTGGAAAGAAGCTGCCTGTCTTTTCCTCCATTAATTCAGTAAGTAAAACAACTTTGGTGCCTCAGGTCCCAATTGGATTTTGTAGATCCACAGTAACTTGACCATTCTGCTCATACAATGTTTACAGTATCTAAGTGTAGTAGTGTGTATTAAAGCCATAAGGAATACTATAGGAAGCTATGTGCACCTCTCAGTAATCTGAGATACGTTTCTGCTTTGACTTCAGATGGTTAATCCATCCTCTCTGATCAACTCTGAGAATACGTTAGTAGTGTCTGAATAGTGAATTCACATTTTTTTCTGGGCAAGCACAATCAAGAAAGGCAATATCTTACTTTGGGAAATATGAAAAAAAAGAAAGAAAAAGATTTCACAAGAATTGAAGCTGCTTGCTACCCTGAATAAGACCATATTCACACTAATGCAAGAGGTACCTGTTCAGAAGATGATAATCCACTATAGCTTTTTAAATTATGAGCCAAACAGTCTGCTCACCATGCTTTGAAATAACAAATCAAATGTAGAAAAAGCTGCACTGCCCAGACTGATTCAAATATCTGTTGCTTTTTAAAACATTAATGGTTTACAGAACAACTCTGCAAACAGAAGATTCATAAATGCATTCTTAAAACCTCCTTATCCTGTGTTTCCAAATGTGTCCATAATTTGGGAGCATGGTGAAGTGTGGATGGAAAGCCAATAACAATCATTTGTGTGAATATGGTCTAAAACGTGTTTCACAGTTCACTTGAGAGTCGAGGATTAGAGGAATGTTGAGAGATGACAGGTGAGACTGTGTGCTCGGACTATAGTGTGGAAGGTTTGTGTGTAACAGCAGTAGTTTCAGAGAAGAAGAGGCAGCTGCAGCTGAGCTCTTCCTTTGAAAGAGACTTTCAAGAGTATGGTAGACAGGATAGCAAGTGCTCATCTTGGGGGAAGGATATGCTTGGGATCAGGGAAGAGTTAAAAGCAAACTTATGAACAGGGGGATAAGGAGTAGGGATGTAATTGTGTCCATATTGGAAGGAGAGATGAGCATGAGGAAGGAAGACGAGAGGAGAATGACGGAAATAATCTACGGTTGTTCTTCCTTCTTCTTCAGTGATATACGTTTCTTCCTGGCAGCAAGCATTTCATAGAAGGGGTCAACACTGACAGCAGATCTGTATGAGTGACAAGAGAAACACCATTGAGTTTGGTTGATTCAAGTATTTAAATTAGGCCCTTAAACAAGAGGCTGTCAAGGGTTCAGCCCAAGTTCCCACTGGTTAACAACTCCCCAAACTTTCTCCTGTGCCATCATTTTTTATTTACATACTTGATGCTGTGGATCCATTCGTCCTTCTCCTCAGGTGTGGGGGCTGAGATACGGTACACATTGTGGTTTCCCTCCACTACTCTGCCGTCAGCCTCTGTCTTGCACGCCTTAATCAGCTGACCGCGGTTGTTGGGGATGTAGAGCTCAAAACAGTTCTGTTGGCAGAGGTGGAAAGCATTAGGAGAACAATTCAAACACAGTGAATTGTGATGTTGTCATTTGTCTTTCCTGTTCAGCAAAAGAGAAAACTTACAGGTTTTCTTGGGTCTTCTACCTCTCGGATGCTAAGGTTTTCCAAGGGGATGATACCCCGCGGCTCCTTATCCTGTCAGAGAAAGACACAAAAAAAGGATATAACGCAGGAAGAGTGACTGCGAAATTCAAATGCTTTCACTTTTGATTTATTTAACCAGTCCATGAATCATCTAGAGGCTAGAACCGTACAACGGGAAGAGGCGGAGCAACGCTGTCCATTTCTATTTACTGTCTATGATTTCGACCAAGAGTTCCGGGGTCTTTTAGCCCGCAGAACTAGTTTACCCTGAACTAAAAGGTTCCTCTACCCCCATTGTTGTCTACTTTTTGAAGTCCCCAACAAGTAATCAACTCCTGTCAAAACATGATAATCCAGATTACATCTAATTTTAATCTTTAATCCAGGTCTCAGTTGCATCAGAACATTTTAGTAAACAAACATTGTTTTACTTTTCTTCATGTTGGATCAATGTCCTCTTTGAACAGGTGTTTGTTTTGTATGTTTATGTTGCTATGGGGACAGTGTATGTTGGCTATATCATCTTGTGATCAGTCCTCTTTTGTTCCTTTTGTGCGATCTGCACGGGCAACCAAACCTGTTTTTGTTGTCTGCAGATTAGCACAACTATGCATCTTATCCTCAAGTTAAATAACCAGACTTCATTGCAGACACAATGAACTGCTTTTGTTTTTGAGCAGCATTGCCAACACAATGTGAGATTCTATTTCACACATTAATCCAAATCCATAATAAAATAACATTTTCTCAGAGCGGCTAATGCAAATACAGCAGCTGCATCATTTGAGGACATTTTAATGCAATAGACGAAAGCAAAAGGAGTGTTGATGTTGAACTCCTGAAAATAATGATGCACATGGACACATGGCTTACCGTGGTGTATTCAAAGTAATAAAGGCAGTTGTCTGTAAGAATGAACCATCGCCTTTTCCAGGTTTTCACTCGTCCCCCTGAGGCATAAAAACACAGTCACAACAGTGAGCACGAAGAGAGGGAAGAGATTCTAGATGTCAAAGTTGAGGCACACTACTCTACAATCTCTACATGCTATCAACTAGCTACGTGTCTATTTCTTCTAAAAAATTTAAACCACATCAACATTGTCAGTACATACCTCCTGAGAAAAGAAGCAGCAGCAGTAGAGGATGGAAATCGCAGGGATGAAGCAGAGACAAAAATAGACCAGAGGATTTAGAGGACAAACGGGGAAAGAGAGAGAGACACACACACAGACGGGGAGGAGGAAGAAGAGGAAAAAAAGGAGATTTTAAATGTATATTAGTGACAGAGATCACAGGCCCCGCCATGCAAAAGAAAACAATGAGATTTTTAGACTGCTGTGGCACAAGAAAGTGAGTGTTGGTCACCGATATACGCAACATTTTAATGCCACGCCACTGACAACTCGAGTGGAGGCAAAGAGCCGGCAAACCTCAGAGACAGGAGGGCAGGGTCATCAGAAAATAAAGCCATCAAAGAGAACAGAGTACAGAACACAAAACATTTCACTTTCTAATGACAGAGGAAATGTAGTCTCCTGTTATCTGACTTCAATACAATGAACTGGTTATGTACGAGATATGTGTTAAAGCCAACTTGTACGATACAAATACTAGACAGCAAAGCCCCACTGGCATCATCTCACCGAGTTTAAGAAGCCAGCCCTCTCTGTCCGGGTTGAAGAAGGTGTGTGTCAGGTCATTGCCGTCATCCTCGGGGATCTTAAAGGGTTCATTCTTGATGCTTTCGTAGAGATTCTGTAATAATGAATACGTCAGTAAAATAAACTTGTTGCTCTTCTTTCTGGGTCTGTGAAGACAAACAAGCTCATCGTACTCTGAGAAGCTCCTCAGGCAGGTCTCCTCCTTCGTTGATGCCTCTGTTCATGGAGATGAAACGATCCAGTCCAGGTTTATCCCTCACATTCGGGTTGTGGAGGCTTGTGTTCAGCATAATGATAGCAAATGACAGCACGTAACATGTATCTGTAGACAGGACAGACAAGCAAGAGGATTAAAAACAGCTGTTTCCACACAGAGTAGGAGTGGACGACATGGCCTTCAATCTATAACACAGTATCTCTTTTGTTTTTTGAGGTTAAGGTATTACAAGGGACTTCCACCAGATCCGTGTCCGGTCTGGCTCCGTGCGCTCTCGTCCGTCAACACCCCACGGAGCAGGACCGCCGAACATCTGGAGTCATGTGACCAAGGTTTTCCCACCGAGGCAATCACTGAATCAAGTTTTCTCTACCTCCTCTCCTCGTCCATCTTGTCTTTATCAGCCTCTGAAAACCTCTGACCTGTTGACTCCAGGCCTGCCTCCGCTCTAAGTGACATTTCTTTGTCATAGTTAAGTTAAAAATGATCTAACGATAACACAGAGTGTTTTATTCTGAAAATTAACCAGGTTTTTATTTTGTTTTGGTGCCTGACTTCCTGTTCCGCTCCATCTGCTCTGTGGTGATTGATGCGTTGTGCTCCGGCACCCGGCAAAAATAGAAGTCTCGCGTATCTGAGCCGTTGTGTTCTGACCTGCCGGATCAGAGACTCAGCTAAAACGCAACAGAGCGGATCCAGTGGGGGTTAGTACATTGACTAGAATAGAAATCTATCAGAGCTGGTGCCGTGACGGATCGGAGACGGACCGGACACAGATCTGGTGGAATTTGGCCTTTATACTGCTGTATTACCACATAAAAAGGAATCATGCATCTGAACACATGTTCACTTGCTCATCCTCTCCCCTCTCAGACAAGTCTCTAATGCAATACTTAACTCATGTCTGTGCCTGGAAAGATGGTTTTAAGTGTGTGTTCAGTTGTGCGTCTGCTGTAACTTGAATTTGTGTGATCTGAATTTTCATTCATCTCCTGCTTACCTGTTTGTACATTAAGACCACTACTTAATTCAGCTGTGTGAAGTTGCTATTGCTGAATAGATGTATTTCGTGACATGCCTTTTTTTTAGAAAAAAGGCATTTCAACAACAAAACAGAATACTTTTATTCTGAAAAAGTGACAGAAATTCCATGTCCAATTATCTGATCTTCAGCAGAACAACAATACGCAGCAGTTGTCAGAAGTTACAGTAATTACAGTCGCTCCTCTGACCGCGAGTCAGACAGCCCACAGTCAGACTGCAACTCCCTGCAGCGTTGTTACTTGTTGACATCACGTGGCGAAAAAAGAGCCCCAAGCTCACCTGATTCCATCATTCTTTCAATTTCACTTTTGTGACACCCACTTTAACACGAGGAGGCCGGGCCCTTGAGTTAGTAAGCATGGCCCTGCTCTGAAGTGTCAGAGCAATTCATCTGCAGCCTGTTGCACCAACTGGGTGTAAGTTCAGATGTAGCCTAGTTTGAATACAATTTCTCATTTAGGCTGGAGTTTACACTCTATTAACGTTTGGGCATTGCAGCAGCTGAGATAGTTCCAACGTAAGCCTAAGTTACATCTTAATTCTTACACTTAGCTCCTAGTAGGTGTTAAGTCCTCTGTAGAGTATATCACCTGCCATGGTGCGTCATTTTGAAAGGTGGGAGGATTTGGAGGATGAGGAGATACAGAGGGTTCTCCAAGCTATATTATGTCTGCAACGCGATATCCAAGAGAGAGATTACGTCCTTTGGAAAAATATGATGACCAAGATTTGCGCTCCTGAGTATTAACCTGTTGTAGTTGATCATTTTTCCACTCAATGTCACTTTTATTATACACAACGTAGATTAAGGCTTTAGGCTATACTTATCACCTTACTTTAGTTTGTTTCAGTTGTTGGTCAGTTTCGAGAAGATTAGGCACAAAAGATAACAATCCATCAAAATTGGTGCTGTCCTCTGATTGGCTGCTGGAAGTGTAAACGTCATATCTGCGACAATGTTTCACTAGTTTTGATGTTTGGTTTAGGGTGGACTATACACCCTAACTTAGGACACAACTTACACACAGTTGGTGCAACAGGCTGCAGGTTCTTATAAGTTCTTGTGGTTTCCTGATGTTATGTTGTTTGGGCTCTTTCACTTCTGGGTTCCTGTTTTGTTGTTTTGTTCTTATGTTTCCTTTGCTTGTCTGTCAAAGCACTTTGTAAACCCTTGTTTTTAAACAAAGTTATTATTACCGCTCTCAGACCTCAGATAACTGCTTTCTATGACTTTCACCCTCTTAAGACAAAAAGCCTATCTGGATGCTGCACATACCCCATCTCAAACAATTAAAGGAAATAACTTAAAAAAACTGAAATGAACTGTGTTTACAAATTGGCAGACTCTGTTGGCTCACATATCAGGTCGTTTCTGGTAAGAGGCTCACAGTATGTGTAACTGCACACTTTCTGGAAAATCCCATTTCCTCTAATCCAGGAAAATAAAGCTTGTTATAAAGGCACAGCTCCTGGAGTCATACTGAAGAAAAAACCTCCTTCAGCAGGTAGAACATGTGGGCTACACCACCCACATGACACATATTAGAACTGTAAATGTGTATGTGTTTACCAGTGCTCTGGAAGACGCCGGGGTTGCAGTGACAGTATCTCTGAGCGAAGGCCTCCATCATTCTGTCAATCTTCTGAGCTTCACCAGGCAAACGGAAACTCCACAGGAACTGCCTGCATGAGGAAGGTCGAGGTTAAAGACAAGTAAGAACAAACTCAGGGCAGAGTTGTAGAGTCATGACTGCTCTGTTGCGTAACGTTCTTGCTACCTAACATGATGACAATGAAGGTAAGACTTTCCGTTGCAGAGATGGTTTGCTTACAAGAGAAAGCCAGAACACTTAGTCTGTTCCAAACAAAGAACACAACAAACAGACCGTTTACCTGAGGGCCTGGACGAGGTTGAGATCAGTGAACTCATGGAGGTCAACAAAAGCCTGAAGCACTTTAATGTTGAAGTCATCCCTGCAGAACAACAACAAAGAGATCACAGTTACAAACAGCTGACACAGAAGGAGAGACAGGGGAGAAGATTTCTCTGAACAAAGCACCTTTCTCCGAGGTAATCTCCTATAGCGGTCTTGTTGAGGCCCTCTCCTTTGTAGAGGAACTGAGCGATGTCCTCAGGAGTGTGTCTGAGCAGCTCGTTCTCCACCAGAAACACGATGCCCTGCAGCGAGAAGGAACAATGTGTCAACACACCACTGAGACAGCGTATAGGTTGAGTGGAAATGTACATGCAACAAAGATTTTTTACCTTTTTAGGGTCCATATTGAATTTCTTCCTTCCCATTGCCACATGTCTGCTTTTCTGTAGAGTTTTACTGAGGAGAGAAATCATGGAAAATGTAACAAAGAATGACACACAGCAGTCAAATCTCTACTCCTCAAAATGAGTATTAACTTAAACACCTTATGAGTTATGATCAGGGCGTAAAGTTAACTTTTTACCTCATCTGCTATTAGCTAGTGAACTCCAAAAATATTTTTTACCAGCCAAATTAAAGAATTCATGCCTTATTTGATTTAAAATAATTACCATACATTTTTATTATGAAAATCCAACTGAAGCATCACTTAAAGAATACAGCTGTCACTGACTTGATGACACGGGTTGAGCTCACAGGCTGTGAGGTTTTTAAGCTGTCACTGTGGCATTTTGACTTTTCATGGTCCCTAATACTTTCAAATTTCATGTTAGTTGTGCCAACAACGAATGGGCTTTGCTTCTGTTTATCCTTTGTGTGTTTGCGGCAAAGTCTGCAGCCCATGGTGTGGTTTGTCGGGTCTTAAGTCAGCCAGGACCAAGGTTGGCCAGCCTCGTCAATTTTCCAGTTTTCTTTGAATCGTCGTATAGTGACACTACTCTGTCTGTTAGCTGTCTGTTCCTCTTCCAGATCGTCTCCTGCCTCTTTGTTTATCCTTTTTGTTTGTGGTGGCTTTACGCCAGGAATGTGTTGCCACATCTTCCTCGAAACGCTCTTCCCACCACACTTCTTGAATGAATAGAACTCCAGCAGCTGACCTCACGCCGCTCCCGACGTACCAAATCACAACACAAGTACAGCGTGCCGCGAGGGTCAAAATAGCCTGACAGTAGGCAGAAATGGGCGAAAGTATGAAAACAAAACCTCACGTGCAATATTAAATTTTCCATCGGCCACTGGCGGGTGTGTGTTTTTGTTTTACCCACCATTGGCGCTTTGTAGGTGTTCATTTTACGCCCTGGTTATGATCGTTCATTTGATGCTACTATTTAATCTATTTGGCTTTTAAAAAATTAACTACTCTCCCTTTGAGCAACAAGTTCAGCATAGATTGTAATGTTTCAACACCACACATGGTGAAACCATGATGAGCACTTTCTAAATAAATTAATAAATCAATCTTGAAATTCCCATTTGTCAAAGATATGATAGCACTGTGAGGCCACCCACAACTGTAAATATGTGCAGAATGATGTTGCATTAAAATTGTGAATATGGTTGAAAGGCGATTTGAGTGTACATCTGCAATAACAGCAGTAAACTGAAATAAACTCTGATGTGTTTTTAAATGCTGTTCATTTGGTTCTTTTCTCATTCCCCTCTCTCAACTCCCCTTACTGTTGTTTTAAATGTTACAAACATTAGAAGTTCAAAAAGATGTTAAAAGATCCTAAAATGTGATGAGGAATAAAAATGGCTCCCAACTGACTAAAAAAAGACATTATGCATCGGGGAATAGTGAGTGAGTCATTACAAAGTGTGGTGTGGTGATGGATGTATAATCCTGTCACTTCGCTGGTAAATAAACACTCATTCTCATATAGTTTGGAGTACAGCAGCAATGTCCCAGTTAATATTTGCCTTACCTGCCCTCTGTGCTGGTCTCCAGTCCCTCCACCTCCAAAATTGCCTCCCTCAATTCCTCCCTGAGCCGCTGGATCTCCTGCAGCAGGACGCCCTTCCTCCTGCGGATGTCCTCTAGCTCAGAGCGCTCCTCTGGGCTCAGGTCTACTGGGACTGTTATAAGAAAAGAAGAATGACTCTGTTTCTTCAGATAGTAACTGTGCCCATACATCCAAAAGAAGAATTCAGTCAACATCAAGAGACCAAACTATTTTTAAAACTGTATTGCTACTGAAATGAGCAATGACTAACTCCATCTACTAATATCTCACAATAAGAGGGAGAGGAAAGTTGACAGAAACTAAGGAAAGCAAAGGGTGAGGTTACTCTGAGTGTTTTGTGGGACAATAAGCCTTCATTCTAAATCAAAGTACCATAACGTATCCCTTTCTGGTTCTTTTCTCATTCCCCTCTCTCAACTCTCCATACTGAAACAAGTGTGTGTAATCTGAATACTCACAAAAATATCAAAAATCAGCTTACTAATGATCCCTTACTGTAATGTAATTAGGGGTGTCCCAATCCGATATTGATATCAGTCCGATATCAGCAAAAAAGACGAGTATCAGATTATATCGGCCTGCATCTAAAATATCCGATATAAGCACTCCCATACAAGCAGTCCATTCCAGACTCTGAATTCTTATTTTGCACTTTAAAAGTATAATTTGTCTTCATTTAGGTTATTTTTCAGGGTCTTCTAATTATTTTTTTATTGATTTTATTCAATAGTAGTATATTCTTATGTTTAAGGTTAAAATTTATTTAACCCATTGGTTAACAATACATGGGTCAGCTTTTCTCATACCTACTGTTGCTGACAATTGTTCTCTGTTTGAGTAATATCACTTGATCAAGCCTTTTCTAACATTCCATACTACAAAATGAGTAATAAAAGTATGTATGATTCGTGCTGATATTGGATCAATATTGGTATCGGCCAATACTCAAGGCTGCAATATCGGTATCGTATCGGAAGTGAAAAGGTTGTATCAAGACACCCCTAAATGTAATCTATTAGAGCATTTACAGTGCTGCCCGCTTTGGCAGAAAGTATTTAATGAAGTCAGCAGACACAGACAGAAGCACAGGGCCGCTGTAAACCCCAGAGTCACACAGCTCTGTGACAATCTTACCACAAATACACAACTATGATTGACAACCCCAAAAAGACCCTTCCTCTCATGTTCAAATAGGATTCTGTCATCGCTCCTCATTCATCAGATACAAAAGTAGACATAGGCAGGAGAACAGCTGTGTGTCTAGCTGGCGTTGGAAGAGGATAAGAGTAAAATTTCCATCTCCACTGCATGAAATGCATGACATGCTTACATTACTACATATATATTTTTGGGTGGATTTACCTTGCGAAAGCATTGTGATGGGGCTTTTGTATATATCCACACAATTGTAATATGATTCTTTCAAGGAATTTCATATTTGTTTCCTATGGTTCGAGTTAGTGGTTGACCTATATCTGTTTTTTCAAGGGCTGATGCCGAGACCAGGTCAGCTGATGACTACATCCATTATACCATGCACATTCCAATCTAATACACATGGTTATCAGAGCCAGTAACATGCTTTTGATGGATTTTTATCAATAAATGAAATAGTAAAATCCATGTGGTTATGCTCTAGATTTCAGAACATGATTGATATTTATGTCAGAAGCAAAATTAAACTGCATAGTTCTATACATCATAATAACATTTATATTAAACAGCAGCCAGTAAATGTTAAAGATCGTTGATGCTGTCATGTAGGATGGTAAAAACCTGGTAACATTTAAGGGAATGTTAACATTGGTTGATGGCAGCCACGCTGATGAGGCTGCCTGCATTATCTACACACAGAGTCATTGTTTCTGAGCTCATGAGTCCAGGCATCAGCCATTGCTGATTATTTCGAAATGCCATTAAAAAATGCAACGCTACCCAATTAATCAGACAATAAGTAGTTAGAATCTGTGCATCAGCAAGACAAGCAAACATTCAAGATACACATCTTAGTTGTGAAAACCTGTCCTTTTCTGTTTAGACAGCCTCTCAAATTACACTTCCTGAGGATGCTATCAAAACTTGAACCTGCCTCTATAAATGAAGTCATATAGAGCTTTTGTCTTTATTTTTTTGAAGAGATACAGATTCATTTTTATTTTTATTTTGGGCTGGAGGCTGTTTTGTTGTGGGGGCAGATATTGTGTAACACCATGGAGTTTTTAATGTTGTGCAAGTTTTACCCTCCTGTTATGTTCGTTTATCTGCAACAGCAATAATGTTCCAGGGTCAATTTGACACGGGGCATATTCAATTATCCAAAAGTGTCAGAACCCCAAAAAATCCCAATACACATTTTTTAAAATCTAATTTTTAACTCCATTACTAACCATTTAAATCAATATTTAGTCCATTGGTGTTCTTTAATTCTCACAGATCATGGTTCAATGAGGATAACTCACTCATTTTGTATAAGATTAATGTTATGACGTGATGAATTAACACGATACCCCTTCTGTCAAATGCTGCCCAGTTTTTTATGCTGCATTTAGCAGGTTTGGAAGGCATATTGCCTAAAATAGACTTTAAAAAGGGTCAATTTGACCCGCAACATAACAGGCGGGTTAAAAAGAGACTCAAAACATATTTATTTTCTCAAGTGTATGAATGATATAATGACTGTTGTGACTGGGTGCATGTGTAGCAACAATTGCTGTTTGTTTGATTGCTGTGTCTGATTTGTTTTTCTGTTTTATTCATCCATTTGGCAAAATGTTTTTATAATTTTTTTAATTCTCCATGTAAAGCATATTGAACTTACGTGTAATGAAATGTGCTTTCTAAATAAAATTGCTATTGCTCTTGCTAAAATAGACTTTTAAAAGGTTCAATTTGACCCTCAACATAACAGGAGGGTTAACTGAGAGGGATAGACAATATGCAAGAAAAAAAGTGTCACATTAAAACAAAATAATAATCTCAACACATGAATCCAGGAACCATATTTGATCAAACCCTCTCGTGATGTTTCAACAAAATCTAGCCTGAATGAGGGTGGGGTGTATTTCAGAGCTGTGAATCAGACTGGATTATCTTTATAGGTGCGCCTAATACTCTGACAGCTTTTTGCTGTGTCTGAAAGCCCAATAATACAGACACATTTCGATACTTAAATGTTTTGCCAAAAAAAAAAAAAAAAAATCTCATGCTGATTTATGCATTCCTAAACACTTTAGATTTAGAGTTCAAAGTAGCAGCTTGTGATCAGCCCCCAAACCCTCATGAGACCAGTGTGTTTATTCAGCAAAACAAACAGCTGTTCTGAAACAGCACCAACCACGCCCACAGTCTGGATTAAGAGTACTCTTTGATTCATGCTACAGCAGGGTACAGAAAGCATGTAGTGGGTGGTTAAGAAAGTCTAAACCTAATTTATCAAACCCCCGTAGAGCCTTTTGGCCGGTCACGGTTTGGGTTTGGTTAGCTGAGAGGTTAGCTCCTGCGAAGTAATCAATATGTAGTCGGCGTCGGGCTACGCTAACGCATCTATGTGACTCATTTAAACTGAGATGTGCACCACATATACGCGTTCAGTATTCGGAAAAGACTGTATGTTCTAAAGTATACATCATGTTTTTCACTCGGACTTATCAGTATGTCACACATGAGCAAATAAACTGAGCCCAAGCTTCAGCGAGCCGCAGTTAGCTCGCGGTAGGTAGCCTGTGCACATAGCTGATCAGAAACCACTTACTGTAGTCCAGGTCATCCATTTTGGGCGCTTTACTTTTAGGCATAAATATTTCAGAGTCGACTGTCATTCAATATAAGAAAACAAGGGATATATGTGTAAATATATCCTCAAAACTAAAAAGAAAAAAAAAGACAACCCCTGGTGTCGAAATGTTGGGTCGGAGACAAAGAAGGTGGCGACACCGGAAGCAGTGTAAGACTGTCTGGTGGACTACTTCCGGTCAGTTGACTTTCAAAATAAAATCACTTAGATCAGGAGTTCTCACTTTTTTGGCTTGTGTACCCTCTTTTCAAAAACTATTTCAGCCAAGTATCCTCTTGTATGGCCGCGACAAAATTTCAGGAAATAATATGGGAAAATAACATAAATAAATGTATGCATGTGGTTTTACAGTGTCATAATAACATTGTGTGTAGGTTTGCTGTGTGTTTTTGTTGATTGTTACTGTTCTGTTTTTTTTGTTTTTAACTCTGTAAAGCACTTTGAATTGCTCTTTGTATGAATGGTGCTTTATAAATAAACTTGGCTTTTCCTGCCTAGCCTTGCCATTGAAATGAAAGATGAAACAAATTCTATACTTTTGTAAGTGCGATATTTTTCAGAAGGTTGTGGCAGCTAGTACTTTTGATGGCCCAAGGAGCACACCGATTTATCTCTGTCAAACAATGACAGACTGAACATTGAATGCTGTTGAATGTTGAATGATATTGTTGACTTGAATTATTTGTTGTGATATGCTGTGGCTTCATTATCTTAAAAAACAACAAAAAAAAACAAACCTGGCACTTCTTCTGGCACTAGATGGCAGAACCTGAGGCCAATCAACTTGAAGCACTTTGTCACACTTAAAAAGGTTTTTCCCTCCAGTCTAAATTCTTGCTTGTGTTGTAGGTCACTTTGGACAAAAGTGTCTGCTAAATGAAATTGTAGAATTGTGGAATTGTAGAATTGTAGAAACAAGAAGCATTTCAACCACCTGGCCATTGTTATCCTCCTGGCCGCAGCTTTTATTAGCATGCAAATGTAAGTGATCGCTCGGTGAACAATTGACGTCAACAGACAAAAATTAAATGCCGTTGATAGTTGTTTTTAATCAGATTTATTTTAAATTTGTTGTGATGCAACTTTTTAAAAAACATTTTTTACATTAGTCATGTACCCCTTGCAGTACTCCCACGAACCCCCATTTGAGAATCACTGACTTAGATTAATGTAAATGTTAATTTGTACACAATGTGCATGAGTGTGCTTTTAAACTACTAAAAAAAAAGTTATGTGAAAAGACCTACAGAGACAATCACTGTCAGGCAGCTCTGTGGTGTTGTGGATTGGACTGCTGCCTTGCAGTCTGATGGTTTTGGGTTCAAATTCTATTAAGGGCTTCCAATGTGAGATGAAAAAGAGACTCTTTCCTCACAAAGTTTATGAGCTGTGCTTTGAAACTGCTACACAAAAATCGTGAAATGAAAAGACCTGAAGAGGCAAGCACTGCAAAGTTGCCCTGTGGTGTGGTGGACAGGGCTGCTGCCTTTCAATGCAAGGGTTCTGTGTTTGAATCCTGGCAGGGACTGTCCATGGGTAATGGAAATGAAACACATTCCTCACACTGGAGTATGAACTGTGCTTTTGAAGTACAATATCCAAATGGTAGAATGAAGGCGTCTAGAAGAAGCCCTGTGGTGTTGAGGAACATGTGTTTTCTGTAATGTCGACGTGTTTGTGAAATGTTGTTTTGTGAAATGTTGTTTTGTGAAATGTTGTTGTGTTTTGCCCTTCAGGGCCACCGTACTAATGAGATACTAATGAAGTACAGAAATCCATTCACATTTTTTCCTTTTAAAAATAACAACTTCAGAGTAAAAATGTTTTTCTTAAGAACCCTGACATACATTACATTATACATGTTTACCTGAGTATTTCTATTTTCTTTTTTCCCTCGCGATACACTTTTGAGTACTACTTTTTTTTTTTGTCAAGTCCAGAAATAGTACAGAGCCAAGTAAGAAAAAAAACTATTGGGGAAATAGGATAGATCACAGGGCTTCCAGATGTGTTTCATTGTTTGAATTTTTTTTTTGTCCCAGCCATATTCAGACACTGACATACATTGTTCTAGAGTGTAGCTTTTCTAAATTGGCCTTCAAACAGTAAAGTTATTTGAATTTTGATATGATTATCTGTGACTGAACCCCAATTTTCAGGGAGTGAAACAAACCTGTACTTCTTTCTCTGTGTTCATGGAGCCCAGAATTCCCAGTGACACACTTGTGTTAGAAAAATGGGAAAACATGGTCTGAGCTATGATCATAGATGAAAAAATGAATAGGATGGTGAACTGAAATAACTTTCACACAGGGAGTTAACATTCTGGCAAACAATAAAACTAGAATTAAAGTGTATATAGATTCTTCCGTTTGGTGATGTTACAAGCCTAGACTAAAAGTGTTGCACAAATATACTGTAGCTATCTAACCACAGAGAAGTTGTGATAGACAAGCAGCACGGTGTGCTCAAAGGATACAACAAAATGAGAAAAACAACAGCCTTGTGAGCAAAGACTTTTACTCCATTTTCTGCAGTCAGGTTTAAACAGTTCATGATCAACAGCCAGAATTTACAGGCTAATTATACAAAGGCATTCATTTGTCCAGGCATAACCAAGACATATACAGTATGTTGATGACCCAGGCAGTCGGTACATGATCTCAGTGATTGATACACTGCACATGCTAATGATTCCTCCTTTGTTCAGACCAAATATATCAGCAGGTTTCTATTACAACATTTCAAATATTATTTATAAAACATAACAGTTCATAGTAGGGCTCTAAAGTACGATGTTTCATTTCACAGAGGAGCACGTCATTATGTGGAAGTTGTGATACTCTCTAGGTATTTTAGATCTTAGACCAAACCAGTTACTCAGATGGCTCTGCTGCTGGATGATTTCTAACTGTGAACATCTATTTCCCTTCATTTGATTCAACTCCAGATTAAAAAATCTGACGTGACAACACAGAGCTGCTGGTGCCCTTGCTTCTCACTGCAGCAGAAAGTATTTAAATGATTATGTAATCTGTCAGTCCTACCTTTCAAAAGCTAAGAGTGTTCAAACTGAGACATTTAATTCATTTCAGTACAGGAATGTCATTTAATCTATTTGTTATTTCATCTGAAATAGACTATTAATACTAGTGCATCCATTTCTAGAACATCTGATTATGTGTAATTAGTGTCTAAAGATTAATATGCATTCTAGTGTTTGTGATTTTCTGTGCTCCAGTTATTGTGCAAAACAAATGCACTACTTTTACTATTACTTAAAATAGGCTTGATGTTTCCTCTAGGCTTCCAAAGATGATTACTCAGAGATATTGATAAACTGTAGACATAAAGTAGTGCTTAGGGAAACTGTGTGTCATTCTGATATAATTCTTGAAATAACCAATCTTAAACCACTGACAAAGACACTTGCTTTGTTCACACATTTTTATGTTCAATATGCTCATCATCATGCACCCACTGACTAAGAAAAAACAGCCTATTATGTAAAAAAGTCAGGGATGGTCACCGTTCAACGGTTCCATTGCTCCCACAAATGATATGATGCTGAAAAGCTTGATCTCGCTGCTCTGCATTGAGTCACTCTCACAAATTTAAGTCATTGAAGTGCAAATTCATCCGCATTTTTCTCCACTGATCCTGAAAACAATGCTGAGGAGCTGCACAAAGATAACAGTGGGTAGGTGGGCCTACAAACATTGTACTGCAGATATATAAGGACAGCTTTGTTTTATGTAGTGGACAGAAACTCTGATAAAAAGGAGAGAGATTGAGAAAAAAACTTTGTTTCTTATATAAGTACGTAAGGGCAAAGGTACAACTGTACTGTCCAGTGTCAGATAAGGCATTACTATCAGGGACGGAAGTTCTTATACTCTAAACATTGGACATTGGACTGGACAGAAGATTAAGGGTTAGGGGCAGATGTGTTAGAATGTGGGCCCCACTGAATTTAAATGACCCTCCAAGTTTAAGAACAACTGTCTCTGAATTTAATCTGATCTCTTTCTATCCCATTGAAAGGCAACAATCAGGTAGTGCTTATCTGCATGCATACTAATATGTATACATCCAACACATGCACTCTCTGCAAAAAAAATCCAATAACATTCGATTGTTCTTCCCTCTTATTATCCCAGGCTGTGCAGTTTTCATGCTTCTCAGGGTATGTTGAATGTAATCCAACAGCTGTGCAATGAGGCGCATTTTTCATACATTTTCAAATTCGCTATTAATCCCTGCAGTCATGCTCCAATGATGCGTGGCTTGGTGGGTTATCCCTTTCATTAAACCCCAGAAAAGCAGTTCCTGCAATCCAGGCTATTATAAGTCTCTCAAACACCCCCTCCCCCTTCAGAACAAAGATGGCAGCACAGATTACATAATTCAGTTGAGTGTTGTATCTGTCAATCAGTGCAGACAGCCCCCCTGATTAGAATCTGGTAATTTTCACTCCACAGTCACCAACGATGAGACGAGCCAAGGAGGGATGGACCTGTAAAATATTAACAGACCAGAAAATAAAGTTATTATAATCACTGTGACCCAGTAGTTCTACTTAGTACTATAGAGGCTTATAGTACATCTGCCAGAGATAAAACACAGCTCCTTGTAGTTTCACTAGTTTCAGGTTCACCCTTAGAGCCTAACACGATTAAGAAAACTCAACATAGTTCTGCACAGTCATTTATACCCTATAAGAGTTGGAACCACAGGATTATCATTACTGGATACATTGCCCATGATAACAATATCATGATACAGCAATTCTGCGATAACTGATAAATTGCAAGATAGTTGTGTAATGATCGACACAATAACTGATTAACTGAAGAGTGCAATATGCCCCTAGATGGTAAGGTAAGGAATTCATGTTATCAGCGCCAAGGAGTCGTAGTGATTTGATCTAAATTAGAAGGGAAATTTATTAACAGCACCAAATTATTTTTCAAATCAAAACATCAATATTTGATGCCTGCTGTAAGATAATTGTTCTGTCCAAGCCATGACAACGTTATATTACATTGTTGATATTTTGTGTATTGATACTGATTGTATTTTGAATTCAAGTATTTTGCTTCATTTGATGGGTTACAATGAAAACAGTATCTACAGCACAGTCCAGAGAAGCATATTACAATATAATGAGCATTAGGGATAGACCGAATATCGACCGGGCCGATTATCTACGCCGATATTCGGCATGTTGAAGCATATTGGCATCTGCCTTTTTTTTCAAATCTGACAGCCAATAAGAGATCAATTTAAAACTGGGTTATTTTGGCTCATTTCTCCTGCAGTTTCTCATCACAGGGGAGGAGCTGAGTAGCATCCATTGTGGCCCCTACAACTAATAGTGATTAAAAACTCATACAACCCCACAACAAGAAAATTAAATATCCCTTTAAAACAAAGATAAGTGAAAGATTAACATTTCAGTTATATTGACATTTTGGAAAACTTTATTTACTGTAGAAAACTTTAGGGAGCTATTTATTTGTTTAAGTTTTCATCTAACTTTATAAGACATGCTGCTGAGCCTGGGAGCTCCCTGCACTTTGTGTTAGAATTTTAAACAAAGATGTCTATTGTCTAAGATAAAAAAAAACTTTAACATGTTGCAAATCTGAAAATCTGTTTAATAAACATATGCTTAAAGGCATTGAAACAAAGTTAAGTGTTTGAGTTTGCAGTAAAAGGGAAAATATTGGCGTCAAATTTTTGAATAATACAAATGAATATTGGCTCCAACATCGGTTATAATCGGTATCGGCCCTATAAAAAACATATCGGTCTATCTCTAATGAGCATGTGCTTTATGTGCTTTCAGATCTAGAGGTTGTCACATCCAATTATCTATGCTTCTCACACTCAGATTAAAGCACTTCAGGACATTCAGACATCCATTACACAATGCACAATTGTCCCTCTTTCTTACCTGTGCTTGGAGAGGCCCATAGGGCACAAGCTCTCCATCCACAGTGAGTGTCCCCCGTGTGGACAGAGGCTGCAGCCTGAAGGCTCTGCAGGTCACATGGCTCACATATGGCGAGCTGACGGAGTGGTGGGTTCCTCTTTCCATGGCAAAGAACAGTCTCAGTAGAGTGGCTCTGGAGATCCCTGCCCGCACAAAAGTCAGGTGGATCAGCCCGTCGTCAAACCTGGCCTGGGGTGCAGCATGAAGGTCAGCCCCGAGGTGGGACTGATAAAGGGCCAGGACTAAGACAAAGTCCCCTTCAATGCTGACCCAGTCTCTGGTGGGGAGGGGTTGGTCCAAGGGGGGTAACAAGTCATCTCTGGGAAGATTTAAAGGCAGTGAGACAAAAGGACGGTTCTTTTGGGGTCCTGCTGGCTCGGCAATGTCAAAATTAAAAGAAGAGGACGGCGTGCGTAAAGAGGGTGACGGTGAGGTGGAGTTTGGGGTGTTAGGGCGCGGGACGAGATAGGATGAGGAGTGTGGGGAGGCACATGAGGGTGATGATGGGGGTGTGGGAGAAAGAGAAAGTGAAAGGGAGGGCAGTTTAGGGGGGAGGGAGTTTGAGTGGGAGTGTTGGAGGAGGGAGAGGGGCCTCGGCCGGGAAGCGTTTTGGTTTTGGTCCAAAGTCTTGGGTTTGTAAGAAAAGGGAGAGTGACGGAAGGGAGAGGAAATGGTCAGAGACCGTTCTCGAGCTACGTCAAGGGGGTAGGCCTCCTTCTGGTAATAGGTTCCATTCAGATCCACGTCCTCCACCCCATACGAGGTACTAGAGTCTGGGTCAGCCTCCTGACTGAGAGGCTGGCTGAAGAGAGTGTTTGCTATCTGGCTGGAAGGGGCAGAATTCTTTCTGACTGCCTGTCTGGCTTCCTGAAGGTCGTCTTGGTAAGCAAAACAACCCTCTGGCTCTTCGTTCATCTCCTTCCTTGTGTCCACTCCACAGCCTTCTCTCCTCTCCTCTACAAACCCCCCACTCCCTTCCCCATCCTTCTCCCTATCCTCCTCCTCCATCTCACTTGAGTCTTGCTCTACTCCTCCTTCCTCTTCCCTTTCATCCTTGATCCTCTCCAGTCTTTCCTTTCCCATATTATAGTCATCCCTTTCATTGGATTCAGAACTTGTCCCCGACCTCTCCGAACATGTCCCTGACCTCTCCTCTTCTGCTTCCATCTCCACCTCCCCCTCTCGCTCCCTTTCTCTGTCCTCTGCCAGGCTGCTTGCCCTCACCACACCGGTTCCTCCTCCCCTGGCCCTCTCCCTTCTCCTCTCCCTTTCCCTCTGCCTCTCCTCTTTCTCCCTCTCCACCTCGCCCTTACGCAGGCTTCTCTGTTCGCTGATGCCCATGTCAGAGCAGGTCCGATGGATGGGGGTTCGGCAGAAGCCTTCCAGGCCTTCAGTGATACTGCGGGAGAGAGGTCTCCTTGGCGGAGGGGGTGTGGCATCTGGCGACGTGGTGCAAATGGAGGGGGGCAGGTAAGACAGACGACCCTTGTATGATCGGAGAGAAGCAATGCGCACCAGGGTGCCCAAGGTGAAGCGAGCTGAGCCCAGGCCACGATACCTGAAATAACAAAACAGCATTAGCATAAAACCTCTTTCTTTAACATATGTGATACTACCATAGACTATATAAAATATGGTCAAAGGATCCGTGACTTGACCCATCTGTTTCTGAAGCGCTGTTTTGAGGCCAATCGTCGGCAGCAGCCATATTGCTGCTGTCGAGCCAGTGTGACGTAAAGAGGCGGGCTTTGAGCCTCCTAGCAAACAGCTACAGTGTTCCTGCCTGTCAATCAAGTCAGCTGTGCTTCTCATTGGAAGACTCGTAATCTCAATAACTTCGAAATTGCAGCGTAGGAAAAAATTTCCACCCCCCCATAACATCGTGTGCAGATCGAGAAATGAGCTATCCAGACTAAACTCGTCTTTTGTACCAGGCTGTAAACATGTTTATTTCTGCTGTAAAGATCGTCTTTTTCCCATTCATGTGTATGTGACTTCTGGTACTTCCGGAGCCAGCTTCAAGCGGATCCCCGATGAACTGCAGTTTTTAGCACTTCCGCATTGGACTCATATTTTTAGACCGGAGGTTGCCGCTTGGATACTACACAGCTATGTCAGTTATGTGCTCTGTATGTTCTGCAGTATAAGCGAAGAAACACACACACCTCTCACTCTCTATGTCCACATCTGACACAAAGCCCCAGGCAACAGAAAGGAAAGAAAACAGTCTCCTGGGTGCCGCTGCACGGCTGTTGTTGGAGGGAGCAGGGCTTGTAGTCACGGAGACCAGGTCCATGGGCTGGACACCACCGCGACAGAGCAAGAAGCAGCAGTTCAAAAGAAGGGGTTCCCGAAGGCACATATCATACCTGAGGGAGATTTTAAAAAAGAGACAACAACACGTCCTTTAAGTACAGATAACAAGAGAACTGTACAGATAAAAAGGTCGACACAGAGTCCATCATCTGTCACAGGTAACAGCACAGATAAGAAGGTGATGATAAAGCAGTAACACTGTGCTCATGTGGTTCAATATAACATAATGATTATGGAATTAGACAGATCTGATCGCATGCAATATTAATCTATATATCTAGTGTGATGTTTGAAAGTAGGTTTTATTCATTTGTGACACATTCAAGTTCAAGAGGACAGAAAACTCACTATTATCTGTCTCAGGGGGGCACACTTTTTCCAGGAATAATGCGGATCAAAACCACACTTCAAAAAAGTTAACTTTTTCTTAAGAGGGAATAATTGTACTCAGGTTGTATTTCATTAACATCATTAAGTCCTTGAAGTTTAAATCATCACAGGAAAGTAGTTCATGTAAAAGAGCCAGTACAAAACACATGACTGATCAGAGATAATGAGATTCAGGTTGTCTTTATTACTCCTACCTAGAACAACGCATTGATAACATGCCAGGAAACATTCCTTCATAAAAGCTTTTGATGGTTGCCGATAGCGATGGAGCACGACGACTAACTTTTTTTTAGTATGGCTGTTTAATATTTACCATGAAAAAGCACAAAAATAACCTCTACATATATTGCAACTCTCCTTACAATTCATGTTGATATGCTTTTTTCATTTGCACAAAATCCAATTCAAACAGTAATTCCATTACATTTTATGAACTTCGTCGTTTCTTTAAAAAAAATCTAATTATATATTTATGGATTCAAATAATACGCCAGAGTTTATAGGAGATCCATTTGAATTCCCTGGGGCCCAATCAAACGACCACATGTGGTTCTTTAGGGCTCACTACACTGAAAACCTGTCAACGGCACTCCAAGTCTTAATCTGTTTTATTTGAGCTAAGCAGCTTTTTGCATTGGAAACACTGCATGCAAAATACTGATGGTATACAACAACAACTTATAAAAGCACAGATCATCAGAAAACAGGGTGTAAACTCCCAGGAAAAATATAGAGCGAGATGAAATATCAATGAAGTTTTGGTCTAGGGTTGTCCTTAATTACACACTTCTTGTGTTCTCACAGCTGAATGTTCAAGGCTCAACTGAAATTGACCAATGAAGATACATGCTTACCCTGCATTGTGGTTGATGGAGCCAGCCAGTGCATTCCCAGAGCCACAGGGCAAAATGCCGACAGGTATTTTTATTGCTTGTTCCCAGTCAGGGCGCTCCATCAGCCCATTAATAACCTGTAGGAACACAACCCAAAACTTCATCTGTGTGAACAGTAAATACTGAACTTGTATGTGAATAAAAACAAAAACATAATACATATCTTCACTTTGATATAACATCTCTGAGTAGACATTACACACCTCATGCAGCAGGCCATCCCCAGAGATAATGATGATGCCGTCCCACTCTGGGAGGGATATCTCTCTGATCAGCTCTCTGGCATGGTTCTGACGTTCTGAGAAGGATCATCTTGTTAACATCTCAGATATCTAGTTTTACTTATTTATGTGTACAGTCTTCTTGGTGCTGTGTTACCTGTCTGTATGAGGTTATAGCTGATGTTGGCCTCTCTGATCATTGGCAGGATGTGGGTCTGACACCACTGCATCGCCTGCCCCCTCCCACTGAAAGGATTGACCAATAACAGTAGTCGCCTTGGACGAGGTAGCAGACTTCTCGAGAATTCTGTATCAGAAATGAAAGGAACGCATTAGAGCATTACAACTGATACTGTTTTTTTTGGTCCAGAACAAAGACAGGAACTAAAGGTTCACTGCACTTTCTAGCCAACTGGGATCTGTCATTCCACAGTGTTGCCCAAGCCCAGACTTAGAGTGCAATCAACCATTTGAGCCCCCTTATTTCACCTCGTAGGATTTAAGTCAGTGTACAATGCTGCCACTTGTTTGTTAACCATTTGTGTTTGCTTACATGGGTAACATTACATGTAGAACTCTGCATAGAGAAATATACAAAACAAGGTTGTGAAAACCAAAACCAAATGATATGTCAGGCTGGAAAAAAACTGAGACAACTCTTCTCTAATCTGCCAACATTTAGTAAGGTAAAGATGGTTGCCAGTGGTGTAGGGGAAGCAATGACATGACTGCACTCCCAGAAATTCCTGGGTTATGCAACAAACGACACTGAAGCAAATCAACATAACTCTCTCTACTACCCACCGCTATAATGTCCATGAGCATAAAAATTGACAGAATCAACACAGCCAGTGATTCATAAACAGAGTTAGGTAAGAGAATCGAGGCTAAGTGAGCAGTGGAGCAGAAACAAGGAGTCAAGCATCAGGCTGAGCAGAACAGTAAAAATACAGCAGCAGAGTATGAATGAGGCAGGAGCAAACTACAGACAAACAGAGGAGTGGTAGGAATCGAAAACAAATGACAGCTTTATCAATGTTAAGGGGAAGAGGGCAGTGGTGTGATAGGTGAAGTTGGAGATAAAAAAAAGTGACGGAGAGATTAAAGAGAATTAAAGGTTAAAGATTAAGTCTACAGAGGAGGAAGGAGACAGGTCTTGCTATCTGTTTGATTATTTAGGGCTGAGGGGATACAACTCCTGGGAAGGGGTGGCAAGCTGCAGCAGCCCCACCCTCTCTGTCTCTACATTTAACATTGCATGATACAGACCATGTGTGCAGGACAGATAAGGGCAAAAAAAAAAAAAAAAGTATAAGATAAATAAAGTGAAGACACATATGTAGTAATGTGAAACAAACAATCAATGCTAGAGCTCAGAAATTTGAATAATAATTCCCACAGCTTCTTAGACTATATCAGTGTGTGTCTTGATTTGAATTTAACTTGTTGTCCTCGGAGACAAAATGTGTTTGTTGCACATACAGAAAGGTCCAAGGTCAATGTGACATTAAGCTATACTTAGCAAGCATTGACAAAGCCGACATAAATCAAGGTGGCATGTGGCAACAATGGTGGTTTCATGAAGTAAACAACAGGAATCAAAGTCTTATTCAAGGGTTAAATGAAAAGGTCAGCCAAAGTAAATTAAACATGTACCAGTAATAAACTTACAGTGAGCTGTTAGCTAATCACCTAAACTCTGCTTATATAAGCAACAAGGAATCCGTCATACAAAGAATTAATCGTCGTTTAGTGTTTTTGGGTTCACATTTATTGATTGCCTTTTTTTGTTACAAGTCTAAACATTTTGGAATTCTAAATTAAGAGAAACATTTGGCTGCCAGAAAGATAGGAAAATGTTTTTAATCGATTCTTGAACTTTAAAGAATGAATGTAAGCAATATAAAGTTACAACAATCTGATACTGGTGCCTAGATTTGATTGATCTAAACTACGTACCCCTCTGACACTTGTGGGATTAAATACATATCCAAAGTATGCTTGCAATTTGCTAGCTTTAAATAACATTGTACTTCCTGCTGACAAGACTCCTTGGTTGTTTGTTTTTAATCAGACAATAATTTACCAAGCTGTTGATCTTTTGGGACTTCCTGGTATTTTATATGCCTGGTACCACAACTCTATTTAGTATTGTCGACTAACATTTAAAAACATCTCTCGTCCATCATCAAACCTGAAAAGGCCAGCCTGTCGTGAGACACTCACTCACCTGTGTCAGCAGTGACAATCACATCTCTGAGTAGACATTGCACAGCAGCCGACCACCTCTCAGCTTCAGGCCTGCTTTCTGCCAGGTATGCCCTGACCTGCCTGCGCCGGGATACACCTTTCCGTCGTTTCCCTGGCGGGTACCAGTACAGCACCAGGAGAGGAGGAGCGGGGGCACGAGGGCAGCTGCATCCCACAAGTTCTGATAAAGGCAGCAGGAGACGGGCTTCCTTTCCCGGCCGCGGTGACAGACGCTGGATGTGTATGTGAGTGTGGGTGAGGGTCAAGGCATAGTTGGAGGCCAGAGCCGGAGTAGGGGAGGCAGCCGGGGAGAGTCCCCCTGGACCACCAGGGCTGTTGGGGCAGCTGTTATTGTTGCTGTTGCTGCCAGACCCCCAACTGGCAAACTGGCCATGAAGGAGGGCTTCTGCTGTGGAGGGTGAGGAAGGTTCTGGGGACCTCATTCTCAGCTTATCAAGGAAATGTCAGTAAATCAAGCTTTACTGTAGTGTGTTCTGTTATACTATATACAGTTGGAAACTTGAAGAGAAGAGTTCGGCAGCTCTTCAAGATATTCAGGGGAAATCAAAACATATGTGAACATCAGTCTGAGAAACTTATCCCTGAAATCTCTGTAAACTCATTCTTCCTCTTCAGTGCTTGAATTCAAGAAGTCACAAAAAGTGTCCGTTCCCGCTTGCCCGAAGTTTGTCTTCATTTGAAAAAAAGAAAAAAAGATCTCCTCCAGTTAGAAGGTATTTCTTTTTAGAGTATTTATCCAGTGGAGATGGAATCTGGTAAAACCAGTCTTTGCGTCACAGTTAGAAAAAAGCTCCCACCGCAGATTGATCTGAAGAGTCGTCAGCCTCTACAGTTTACTGCTGGCAATACTTCAACATATTGAAAGGACAACACTGCTCACTGATGTATAATTTTCACTGTGAGATCCGGTCATCCTAACAAGTGTTCTTCTTCACAATGATTACATTAGTAAAACGAGGTCTATGTTTCAACTTACAGCCAACTAAAATGATAACAACACGAGGCAGCTGATCAGCTACTCAACATTTACAACAAATCCTTAAATAATTACACAAAAGGACAAAACGCAAACTTAAGGATCCATGAAGTATGAAAAGACAAACATACACACCTTGTTTTGGCAAGGAGGCTTTAACAATTAAATTAATCATATGCTCATGTTAAGAATTCTTTAGAGTAGGTAGCACAGTGAGTGCCTGCAAAAAACTAATGCCACAAAGATATGATACGTGCAGGCTTTTTCAAGACCTTTGATACCTCTATTGCTATCTTTTTCTCAGTGATCTAAAGGAGGCAGACAAGAGGAATAACAAGACCAGACTTCATGACAGTAGTGTGTTACATTTAAGTTACATGCAAGCCATTACTCCATCATAACTTCATTATATGTTCTTCATAGGAAGCAGGTGAACACAAGGTAAGATTGGCAGACATCAGAACAAACAAAACAAAAACAAAAAACACAAAGACAAACAAGAGGACGGTTCCAGGTGGGTCCTTAGTTTATGTCATTGTAAAGTCCTTGAGTCAAGCATCACGTTACCGCCCAAAGATCCCTGTTCCTGAACCACAAACAAACATTGGAAAGGTGGACAACAGTCAGAAAAAGGCAGATATTTGATTTACTCAGCAGAATAAGTATATTATTAAAAAGAACATGAGGCAAATAAAGTAAACTGAGAGTGCCTAAAATTCATCTGGGATTGCACTGTGCAAAGTTTAACATTTCTGTATCACATTTTCACAATAATAGAAGAAAAAAGTACAGGGCAGAACTGTCACGATAAGAACAAGAGATTAGGGTTACAGTGTAAAGCAATTCAAGCTCTATTATGCCCCTTGACCTAAGGTGCATGTCTCGGCACACAATGACTCACAATCACACATCCTCAACTGCCCTGCTGAGACAACACATTGCTGCGGATGAAACGTTGCATGAGAATAATGACCACATCTGGTCGGTATTTTCATGTGTAGGGCTTTTGTCTAACAAGATTTAGGGAAACAGTGTTTCACAATTTGAATCTGGGATTTGAAGTCTGCATATTTCTGAACTAAATGGGCACAGGAATTTGGAGCATTTCAAATAAACAGCCTCCTTTAAAAATCCCAATAATTAAGCAGGCTCTTAAATAAAATATAAAAGAGGTTTGGCACTCACTTCATAAACTGCAGTTCCCCACATAAATACGTTTTTTTGACTGGTCATATGTTTGTAAATGTGGGCCTGTATATAATATACAAAACAATTAAGTGCCTGGTATCATTAGTGTATATTTTAAGTATTAAGGTGTCAGGTTACAGTGGTCAAAGCTGCAAGTCGGAATTAACATGTCACATCTTTCTTTGAATTCTTTTAACAGTCAGGAAACATTATGCAATCTTAGGTGCAGACACAATCAATACTTGGCTGATGTCCTGTCATGATAATACTTCCAGTGGTGGACAGTAACAGTAAATTTACTTAAGTACATTTTTTGAGTATCTGTACTTTACTTGAGTATTATTTTGGGGGGTACTTATTACTTTTACTCCACTACATTCAGAAGACGATTATTGTACTTTTTACTCCACTACATTTCTATCAGTGCTCTATTTACTCACTACTTTTGCTTTGAAGTCAGCTCATGAATTTCCTTCTCTTTTCTGAAATCTGATCCCTAAGACAGTAAAATGTGTTTGTGTAGTTCTGATGGGCAGTGGTTTAGTCATACCTGCATATCCACAGTTGAACGTGGAGCAAACACAGATTTCACTCATATCAGGAAGTTCATTTAGAGGTGGTAATTATGGCTATAATTCTCCACCTGAGCACACATATCCATATCTTCAGCCCGTGTTAGAGGTTTTGGAAATGAAGAATGATACGTATCGTTTGAAATGTTCTCCCTGTTTCCCACTCTGCCCAAACATACAAACATTCACTGTCCAACCTGAGAAAGAGTGTTGAGCTACGTAACATTTGTTTAATTCCAGATGAACATTTCAAACTAAGTTGTCTGTGCTTGGAGTAACTTAGTGTCTGTTTTTATTCCATGGTATAGTTTTTAGAGATTTCTAGTAATGGTTTCTAAATAAACAGAATTTAACAAAAAGTACTCCTATGTATTCTTGACTGCATTGAAAATACAACGTTTAGAGATTTTTTTTAAGAAGTATTTTGAATACTTAAGTATTTTCAAAAGCAAGTACCTCAGTACTTTAACTTAAAGTTTTAATTTGACAGAACAACTTCCACTTGTATTGGAGTAATATTTGACATGGAGGATCTATACTCTGACTTAAGTAATGAGGCTGTGTACTTTGTCCACCACTGAATACATCTCAGTAACAAGGACCTCACTGATGCCCATTGTTGCACCTTACGTCCTTGAAATGCAGGGCGGGGACACCCAGAAAATAATGTCAGCGAGCTAATTTAGTCTCCAACACAATGAGCCTGCTGTTGGGTGACTTGAGGGGTGTTTTTGGGCAAGTTTCGTTTGGCTCATACTCTCATCTCAAGAGCATTTCTGTGCTGTTTTTAAAGCTCACTTCAACACCCTTATTAATCGTGACAACAGCTTGACTAATCACCCCGATGAGACAAAGTTGAAGCTGTTAGAACGTCAAACTTCAACGTTGTCATCCAAATTAAACGCTAGCTAGCAGGTTGAAAGGCTGTTAGCCAGCTGACTAACTTGACTCTAGCTGCTGTACTGACAGTTATCTACAAACTGAAGAGCTATTTCACTCATTTTGCAGTCTGTTGGACAAGAAAGTGATAAAAGTTGTACATGTTAAAAACCCCATCGTTGAATGGAGGAGTTAGCAAACGCTAGCTGGTGTTATGAATACAGTCGCTACTGTAGTAGAGTGCGACCACACCAGCAACACAGCGTTCTCAGTTAGCTAGCGGTTTGCTGCTTAACATGTAGCCTAAGTTGAAGCTTGCTTTCCAACATAATTAAAACATCATGCTATCTGGAATAATGTGCAAACTGAGTGGCTCCCATTTCACTTATCCATGTATTGATTAGTTTAATGGGGTATCCAAGTTAGCGAAGATAACAGCAGTCCAACGTTAGCTAACACGCGTAATAATCATTCCATCAAGCAAAGTCATCTATAACTGGGAAGTAAGTTGGGTTTTCCTCGCACCAGATCAGGAACAACGTGGTAAAATTTAATCACACAAAAGGGTCTAACTTACCTCATCTTGGCTCCCGTGTGGAGACGACAGTGAGTCGCTTTGCTCGTCCTGTAAACTGTGGATCGGAGCAGGAAGTGCCTGGAGACGCAGGAGCAGCAGCTTTGAGCGGCGGAGAGGAAATCCAATGGCGATAAGGAAAACATTGCAACACCCACCGACATTCTCCAATCATAGACAGCCCACAACTTCCTGGCCAAGTCATGTTTTCTCCAGGCCAGCTCATATCAATACTGATCAAACGCTTTGTGACGCAAGATTCACCAACAGCCCTCCAGTCCAGACTATAAATGGAAAAACAAGATTGTAGGAAGTCTAAGTTGTAAATATACTTTAATTCCTCTGGTGTGACGTCAAAAAACATTTCCCCTCTCTGGATGATACACTGACTAATATTGTCAGTGACTTGTATATTTGACAAGTGTGTAAGCAGTCCAAAACAACACAGAGACAACTCAAATTGTACAGCCAATCTTTTATTATCAGATTGCATCAAAAACAAAGACAGACTAGTTCTTGTAGCCACGGCTGGCTCTGCGACCACGAGCCCTCTCGAACTTCCTGCCCTTGGAGCGGATGTAAGGCCTAAAAAGAAGGAGGGAAAAAAAGAGTATTACTTTGATGGCACCACAAACTCAACATTCATTCCATAAAACTTTATCCATTGGGTTGTATTCAAGTTAAGCCTTATTATAGCTAAGCCAACCTTGTACTAACCCTTATGAAATCAGGTAATTAATCAAACTCTACTATTTACTCTCTGACCTAAGTGTTTAGTACTTTATTTCCAACCTGCCTTCGCTGGAAATCATTTCTAGTGTTGTGTCATCTTGCATAATAACATTTCATCACAAATAGAATGGGGTGCAGCTGTAGAGTCGTTTAAATATTTACTCTCCAGCAAAACAGTGCACAAGTAAATATGCAAATGGATGAAGCCAAACACCAAAGGCCTTGCACATAAGAGACTGACATGTAACAGTAAAAAGCACTATTAAAATTACATATTCAAGATTGATGAATTCCATTCAGATGGCTCAAAATATTAGCTGTGAAAATGTATACAAATCCCTTAAAAGTCTAAATAACTCAATTAATACTTAAATTAGAATAACACACAAATTAGAGCACAATAATTTGAAAATCCCAGTGTAACAGACTCATCTATAAAATGCATTTATAACTACATTACACCGTCACAGGATTTCCATGTACCTACAGTTTAAGCCAATTCTGACCTTACGCAGCCAGCTACATTATTAGCAGCACTGCATCATTGCGTACCGAGATCAGGGACCTCAAACCATGGTTAGGGGTCAATTTTAATAACAAAGTTGAGCTTCTGACAAAAAGAAAGAGACAAAGACTAGACGGAGAGCATATGACAGAAAAAGTTGTTTCCTTATTTCTGAATTTGAAATAGAAGAACTCTTTTGGGGCGAAATCTCCAAATGACATTCTTAAAGATGTGTTGCACGCAAAAGGTCTTCATGCTGCTGTATCTGACATCTGTATGAACATATTTATTATACACATACTTGGTGTGGCTGTGAGGAGTTCCAGGGGCCTTTCCAAAGTGTCTGTACACCTGTCTGCCTTTGCGGGGTCCTGAAACACAAATAGATGTCCCAAATTTAAAAAAACTGCTCATCAAGATATATGGCATCTCTATAGACTTTACCATCCGAAAAAATACATATATTGCCATTCACACATTTTGTTATAATGTATCAAATGTCAAACAATATGCACATCTTGTTGTACTACATTAAATTAAAAAACAGATTCTAAAGCAGACTGTTGTCTTTTTACATTACCTTAAATGTGTGTTTTTGTACTACTAAGCATATCATTTAGTTATGTATCACCGTACAACAGTTCAAATGAAAGACTAAATATTACATTTTATTTCCACAAGATAAATCTTTGCCATCATGATTCTCTACATAACCCTTTAGCTTTCCTTTACATTGATGAGCTGATACTTGCATTCCAGCACACTTTTTTATTTCTGGCTTCATCATAAAAAACATTGGGATGAGCAGACTGAACAGCCTTAATAGAAACTGTACATTGACAGACATGCCCTTGTTTGTTGTTACAGGCGAGTATGTTAAGGTTTCTTTATCGCTAAGAAAACACGTTTTGATTGTTGACAAAGTAGTCTGAAATCAAGGGTCAGACAAAAGTCAGAATGGGCCTGCTCTTGTAATGATCAATACAAAAAAAACACAAAAGAGCATTTCCTCAAAAATCACTCAACCTTTTGATGATGGCAGTTTGGTATTTTGTAAAGCATCAAGTTTTCAATTACATAAAGCACTGCACAGAAAAACATGGGTTTGATTTGACCCCTTGTCTGTTAAGAAGAATGCTGATAAAGAAAATGATTGCCAACAATCAGGAAAAATACAGAAGACATCCCCACCACCATGATTTAAGCTGCATTTCTAATTGTTTCTTAGCACCAAGAAACATGAACTCCAGAAACGTGTCACGCCTCCTCAAAGCTATAAAACACACAAACGTGGAATTACAAGCAAGGTCAAGAAAAATCGCTTTCAGAACCTTTGCAAACACAATTATAAATATTTGACAGGGGCAGTATTTCTGTTCATCTATATTGTGAAGCTCAGATGACTACACTTAAGTGCTACATTTTTAGTAAGCTTGATGTAGAGGGTGTTTGATGGCATAGGTGTCAGGAACCAGCAATGCAATGATTGCCATCTACTCAAACCGCATCATTTCACTAATGATATGATTATACATCCACAGTTGTATTTACCTGACAGCAGAACTGTGCCCTGTCCTTTGGGAGAAGCCAAAGCTAGCTGGTCAAAGGTCATCACCTGACCGCCTGCTTTCAGGATCCTGCGGCGGGCACCATCAGTGACCTTCAGAGCACAGATCTGTGGGACAACAGGATGTTAGGACCATCTCTGAGACTGCCAACAACAATAGATGAGTGAAAATGGAAAAAATGCTAACAGACGAACTTGGCCATCCTTAAAAAGGAGGAGTTACCTTGAGCTTGGGGATATCCTGAATTCTGACATCGTCAGTGACAGTTCCCACAACAACAGCAGTTCTGTTCTCTCGGCCAGGTGACTTCATCTTACGAATCTGATTGAAATTGAGGCATAGTCAGAAATCACAGTATGAACAATTTACATGTCTGAGGAACCAACACATCTTTAACATGACTGATTCATTTGTTTACAATACCAAAACAAATAGGAATAATCACTGACCCAGGTTGAATCTAAAATCTAACTAGACCAAACCACATTGTGAAATTCAGTATATCTAGTAATATTGATTTCATGGAAGGATGGAGTGATCCCCTTTCTTTCCCGATTTCAAATTACTGATACCCAACTGCACATTTTGTTTGAATTTAGGAACACAAGCATTCTGAATAATAGAGAGAGGTTCACACCCAGGTATTATTTCCAACATCCCTCTGTGTTTAAATTAATTCTACTTTTGAAATCAGATAAGCCAAAACATATCTGTAAATTAGGGGCTTTTCTGAAGAACGTCCTTCCTTTGTTTAAGTAAGATCTGCTGTACTTCAAACATGCAGTGTGCCATCATTATATTTATAATTGATGTTCTGCAGCTCAATACCATGTGATCATGGTCTGAGCATCAAATTAAAATGAAATAACTCACTGGACCATTTCTATTCAAATATCAGATAAAAAGGCAGGATTCTCTGGTGATAAATCTATATAGTCAGCCAAATGGGAGTGACATAATCACAAGTGTAAAAGTTTTACATCATGGCAGCATGACATGGACAGAGCATGCGGCAGCAGTTTGACAGAAACTATTGTTTGAATTTTACGCTTGAGCATAAGTGATCAGTTTTGTACAGAAGATAATTTAGTGTAATTTCTTTAGGTCTCTATCCAAATAAAATATCTTGTCTTATATTTGGAAAACAAATCCTTTACCCCAAAGCATATTCAAAGACAATATTGATTATACATTTGCAGAATGCAGATTTAGTATTGCTGTAGCATGTAAACATTTCACTACAGCTACAACCAATAAAGACTGGTTATACTTATAAGATCACCACTCTTACAAGTGCAATACTCAAGTTAATTATCATGGGATGAAGATTACGACATGTATTTTGTTTCATGTTCTGCAAATAATTCAGCGGCAAACAAAAAGCCAACTACATTTCACTGAACAGCCACATTGGCAGGTGAGGAAAATACTTCATTTTAGAGCATGCACGTAGTCCAATTTATACCCATTTCAAGAGATAATGTAAGTCTTCCTCTGAATATTGCTCTTGGCCCTATTATGAGTAGATACAATGTAAATCTAAAGACTGACAATGAATCTCTGCATGACATTGACAGCTCACATCAACTCCTAACACTGACCCAGATTGTGAAATGTGTCCATTCACTGAAATAGCCAAATCAACTTAGAATTGTCATTATCAGTTTTCACATTGACCCATAAATATATTTCTCAAAAACGCATTCATGGCTCAAAAGCACCTACATCTGAAAACAACTGGCCCAAAATATGAAAATATCCTGTACATTAGTACATGTAAGGCTTGTTAAGATTGGACAGAAGGAAGAGATAATAGAAACTGACCAGACGAGAGACAGAGATGGGGGGCCTGTTGGTCCTGCTCATGAAGAGCCTCCTCAGGACCACCTTGTTGAATGGAGCATTAGAGCGACGGGCCAGGAACCTGTACAACTGTGAGAGCCCAGCAGCATGGTTAAAATGAGACAAAACAGAACTGTTTAAAATGAATGATTTACAAGAGAAACACCAAAGTGGATAACTTTTTTTTCTTTACTATTGGTGTTGCAGTGACAGTAATTTACCTTAACCAGGAGCCTCAGGTAGATATCCTGGCTCTTAGGTTCTTTCCTGTGAACCTTACGGTCCTTGTTGTGCCTGATGTCAACTCCCTGGAAAGAAATCACATTAAAAAGAGTTAATACATTGAATATCCTACACATTACATTAAAATGTTATGGTACATGTAAAACACTAACAATAACTACATGAAGGCTTTATTGCCTATGTTTAGTTGTTCACCCACACGGACCAATGCCGAAACAAGTTGACCACAGTGTAAATATAGTAAGAATAGTATATCACTGATGGTTTACTCCTTTAATATTTAGAGTTAGGAGCACCTAGCAGGTAATGTTAGCATGGGCCGGTTCACACGTTGACACTACAGCTAGCTGCTCTCATGGGCAACACAGCTCAGCGGCACAATATTGTGAGTGCTGCATAGTTTTTCTAGACATTGACACATTCAAACTTATGGAAAAGATAAATTATGATTATATGCAGTATTCCGAATTCTAAGCCATATTCAAAGCTTCCTTCATGATCAATCTTAGGATGTGAAGCTACGTCTGGACAGCACTGGATCGGCACAGCGGAGTAGGGTTAGCTAGTTGCATTTACATTATCAATTCACACGAAATTATGACAGATTCGTAACGTATATAGTGTTAACAACCATTTGATGACGTCATCGATAGTATATGACTCTCAAATTCAGAGGATGATCGCGGATGGTCCAACTATCAAACATTAAAATGCTATAAGCGGCACCTACCATCTTGGGCTCAGAGCGAAAAGGGAAAAGGAAGAGCTGAGGTCTCGCGATAAACAGTGCGCTGCGATCTCGGGGTTTTGATTGGCTACAGAGCAAGCGCACTTCCGGCAAGGTAGAGTCAAAACGAGCAGATAACGATTTAGGATGGTGCCTCTAGTGGTGAACACGGCGCAGGCAACAACAATTCAAGATTCAAGAGATTCAAGATTCAAGAAAGCTTTATTGCCAAGTGAGCTCGCACACGCAAGGAAGTTGATATGGTGAATGGAACACTGGTACTTAACAACAAGACAGTAAGGACAATAAATATATAAACCTAAACAGAAATCCAAAAGTTTTAAATTCAAATGAAAATACTATCTGTACAAAGAAAGGTATAGGTATATGAAATAAGTTAAATTAGCCTAAGCCAGAGTACACATGTAGTAGATGAATATAATAATAAGATGTGTAAATTACAATATTGCACATGGTTATTGAGGTATTAATAATAATGTTAATAATACATTTTATTTATATAGTGCTTTTAAAAGACACTGTACAACTGTTAAAATCAATACAAGCAAGGAACACAAGTCAATCCAAATCCAAAAAAACAAAACAACAGTACAATCCCAATCACTGGTATTGCACCGGAAATCAAAGGGTTGCACATGTATGTGATCTGTCAGAGGAGTCTTATGTGGTTTACTCTTGATTGCTCATGAGGGATACTGCCTGAGGGAAGAAGCTGCTCTGGTGCTCAGAGTTCTAAAGAGGTGGAGGCCCAGGTGAGAGGGGTATGTGAGGATTTTCCCTGCCCTTTTCCTCATCCTGGAGGAGTACAGGTACTGGAGGGACGGCGGGGGGGGGGGGGGGGGGCGTCGATGATCCTCTTTGCAGTCCTGACTGTCCGTTGCAGTCTCCTCATGTCTGATTTGGTAGCAGAACCGAACCAGACAGTGAGGGAAGAGCTAAGGACAGACTCTATGACTGCAGAGTAGAAATGTTTCAGCAGCTCCTGTGGCAGGTTGAACTTCTTCAGCTGGCAGAGGAAGTACAGTCTCTGCTGGGTCTTTTTCACCACAGAGTCTATGTGGGTCTCCCACTTCAGGTCCTGGGAGATGATAGTGCCCAGGAACCTGAGAGACTCCACAGTGGCCACAGTGCTGTTGAGGATGGTGAGGGGGGAAGGCGCAGGGGAAATTCCTGTTCGACTACAGATTGCATGGCTAATTAAGACTTTTAATTTAATTTTCTCTGTGGGGGGCTCTTATGTTATAACTATAGAATTACAAAATTAATTTTATACTCTACAAATGTCTCAGTTTTATCAGTCCCCCTAAAAGGCTAGCACTGAACTTTGCAGACAGTGGCATGATGTAATTGCAGTGATTGGCATTTAATCTTGCACACATTATCAGGTCGCCAGTCAAATTAAAAAACATGTAGATCATTTCTTGCAATTTGAGGGTTTTTGAAACTTTTGTTGGGCCCAATCAAGCCTTACTGCAGCTACAGGGCTGAAGCCTGTTTGTGGCTCGTTCTGTGGTAATTTAAACAGCAACTCTTTGTTCATTGATAGTGGCTGGCTGTATTTTTTCCTCTTTTTAGTCTGTCTGTCTGTCTGTCTGTATGATCTTTCTTATTAGATCTTTGGGGAGATCTCATGTTTCTCATGATCTCTCCTTTTTTGCAATAAATTATGAAACAGAATATTTAAATGAATTGCATTTTAAAAACAAAAGAAAACTTAAAGTGAAGTTGAAATCAAATAATGTTTCTTCTTGCAGGTTTTAGATATGGGGCTAAATATAGGCTATTATAAAATATAGTTTATGGATAAATTTATTATTAATAATAATAATTTACATGATTGTACGGTCAGATTATTGAAACAATATTCAAAAGAACAACATCAAATCAAAATACTGCTTATTTACATTCATTTGATAAAAAAAAACATTAGCATTGCCAATAAATATATTCCATAATATGACGCAGAGAATCAGTTAATAGCAGTTCATAAAAGAAAATCGCAGCTCTGTTCTTCCCTTTGCTCAATGAAAAATAAATAATTCATCAATATGTAGCAGTTAGGTTAAACTCAAACATATTTTCATTTTTGTTTTGAAGCCCTTTACTTGTTTCCTCAATAAATACAGTCAGTTCTGCCCTTTGACTGAGCTTCATGATGTTTCTTTTCAAAAATTTCTCACTAAAGAAGTCTTTCCTCAGAGAAACATGCATCACTGTGGATCTGTGGTTTATTTGAGCTTATGGTCAGGCTGCTGTCTGAGGTGACACAGGAAGATGGTGAAAGCCAGAGCAATGCCTCCAAGAAATGTTGTCCGAGCCACAGGTGGGACCAGGGCAAAGTTCACAGCCTGATGATGGAGGAAGACATAAAAAAACAGTTATGTTATACTACATGTGTATGTACATGTCTGTGAGGCTGTGAGTGAAGACATATAGTTACTGAAAATATCCAATAATACATGAATATGTTACCTGCATTGTTGACCAAAACACCACTCCAGCCTAAAGGGAGAAACAAATGACTGATTATAGATAAACAGACAAATAGAGAGATATTTTTTGTTGGCATATTATTTAAATAAATGATAATCTAATAAGGGCAACCTTTAACATTACGGTACCTTGTAAGAAGTCCAAAATTTCTGTCTCCAGTCTTCAAGTGGGTCATCTTTTTTTTCGAGTAAACTCAAACCTGAAAAAGAGAGCTGCCCTGTAAATCCAACATGTTTAAAAATCATACATACATATTTAATGAGAAATCACCCAACTTCTTTAAAATAATTATGTTTGTGCAAAAATGTGAAGTCAGTCTGTGTAAAAAAAATAAATCATACTCATAAACAATGAATCATTTTCAATAAATAGCTGGTCTCAGAGTCTTATATATACTGTATTTGGGGATATTGAAGTTTTTTTTCAACATTGCTCATATATACAACATACATATTATACAGGTTAGATCTTCAACAGAAACTAAGAGCAGCTCAACAGACTTTGGCATCATTCAACTGGAAGATGAGACCCAAACATTGGAATAAATAGTTACCGACATAAGCACAACAAGTGTTCTGTATCACTCTTACCAATATAAAAGGCACTGATGGTGAGAGGAGCTGCAATCAGCTGATCCACCACAACTTTCCCCATCACTGCTTTTACTCCTCCTCCTGGCAGCATCCTCTCCAGCCCTCTGAGCCAGTGGTAGTTGAAGTTAGCATGGAAACAGAAGCCGACAGTCGCCACTCGGGCCGTCTGAGACCAGTTGATTTTTGTTGACTTCTGTGCTGTGGTTTCTGCCTCATGTTTGCCTCCCAGCACACTCTGCTGTATGATGTCAGCAGAGGCAAATAGTGTTGTATATCCCAGGACGTTACTGATGTATGGGTGAGCTTTGAACGCAGCCCAGGCCCGGTTCATGGTGACAAACCTGATCAGATGGAGGATTTAAGCTCTTTTGCAGTAAAAATGCTGAATGTGACTGAATATGTGACACTTTAAAGAGATAAAGGCTTGTAAACTTTTGTCCAACTTAAACAGAGCATCAAAGACATGTAGCTAAATAATGATTTTATTAAAACTAAAAAACATTAAAAACATGAAAATGAGAAAATCATTCACTGCTGTCCTAAAATGGCACTTCAAAATGAAAACTGCAGACTTAGCATTTTCTCCAAGAAGACGTGAAACCTACCTTTCAGTCCAGCTCTTCTCACCCTGTCCGTTAAAGTTGCAGAGCACGCAATAACTTTGTCTCTTTGCTCATTGGTCCTGTTTGACAAAGAGGAGGAGGTCGTGAGAAGAATCTAACACCTGGGAAACACAGCACGCCTGAGTGAGGGAGGTTTTCCTTCTCAGCAGGTCAAAGTTCTGCCTCTGTTTCAGAGAATGTGTGATAAGACCTTTATCAGCCTGCTGGAGAGGAATCTGAGAAAACAGCACATGTTAGGAATGAAACAAAGCAATAAGCTGCAGCAGAATGAAGAAACATACACGTGCTGTGTTTTTCACTTCCTAAAATGTAGCATTGAGTAGCTTTAGCCCTGTTAGCATTGTAGATGAGTCCAATGCACACCGTTTTATGGCAGTGTGATCAATTATTCTACCTCTTTATACATTTTTGCTAATGTTCGTAATGTCTGTGCAGAACAGTTGAAGTTACTTACTGCATATTTTCTCACTTCCTGAAGTGTTAAAGTTGAGACCAAAGTAGGAAGTAAACTGTGCAGCTCTCTGCTCAGAAGCCATGTGGTGGCTATAAATAGATGACACTCCTGCAAAAATGCTCCCCTGCTTGAGTAAAATTCCTTAAGATGCACGTATATTTTGTTTTAAGTGAGTTTAGGCTGTCAATGTTTGCAAATTGAGTTCCCTTATTTATTTAAACACTGCACGACTCCTTTTTATGTTAAAATAATAGATATATTTTTCATCCATATCTTTTATTGATACATTAAATACCAAAGAGAGCACCCTGAAATATAACCATTGATCCTGATTCTAAAAGAGAAACACAAAACAAGAAAGATACAAATGTTGAATACCAAAGAGACTGAGGACACGCCCAGATCTTAAAGACAGACCAAGCGGCAACCTCTGGTCTAAAAATATGAGTCCAATGCTGAAGTGCTAAAAACTGCAGTTCATCGGGGATCTGCTTGAGGCTGGCTCCGGAAGTTCCTGGAGACCACATACACACCAATTCAAAAAAGATGCTCTTAGTCTTTACAGCAGAAATAAACATGTTTACAGCCTGGTACAAAAGACGAGTGTAGTCTGGATAGCTCATTTCTCGATCAGCACACACTGTATGGGGGGGGGATTTTTTTCTAACGCGGCAACTTCGAAGATATTTAGATTACGAGTCTTCCAATGAGAGGCACAGCTGACTGCGGGAACACTGTAGCTGTTGGCTAGGAGGCTCAAACTCCGCCTCTTTACGTCACAATCACTCGACAGCAGCAATATGGCTCCCGTCGACGATTGGCCTCAAAACAGCGCTTCAGAAACAGATGGGTGACGTCATGAATCCTATGTCCATATTTTATACAGTCTATTTGGGACAGACTTGTCTAATTCCAATGTCATTGATATATTATGGCCGTGTCACCAAGCATGCTGATGACTGGCCTTCATGAGAGCATGGAGCAAAAGGGAAGTCTTTTAATTTCAACTTAAACAAAAGTTGGCTGGTAGTTGGCTTCAATGGTGACATAATAAGACATTTCCTGAGGTCCAATATAAATCATGACCATGACTCAAAAAAGTTGAAATATTTAATAGAGAGTCCAACCAAGTGCACAGGTTCTGTATATAAATGTTTCAATGTAGTAAAGATGGTGTGATTGTTAAGAGTGTTGCTATACATCAGCATTGTGGTGGGTGGTCGGAGACAAATACTGTACCTGAAAAATATGTTGGTTACCTTTTTGGGGGGGCTGTCAAACGTACTACTCTTCATCCAAGTTCTCATGCAAATGAAATGAAATTATGCGTTTAGAAAAAGAAGGTTTGAATGGATGTAGAGCTGTCTTAAGATTAGTACAACTGATTCATTATTGTTCCGGAAATGTGTTGGATGGAAAAGCTGGTCTGTCCATTTATAGTTTAAGGACATATTTTAAAGAAACCTAATAAAATGTTGAAGATAGAAGAAGGTATGAATAACCTGATATAGTTATCATTTAACTAAAATCTTGTAGGGTTACTTGATTGAACATACAAATTGTTTGATATCTTTTTTTTGTTTCTCATCTTTGTGAAACGATCTGTAGTCACTCACCTGCTGCCATAGATATGTTAAATCCTGTTCAGTGGAAGATATGCTATTGAACTGTAAAGGTCAATTAAAGCCACTAGCAACCATGTTATCTCTTCCCTCTGAGAATGTGTTAATGAGGGCCAGAGTTTAAGCTAATCATTTAAGGGCTTGTTAACTGCCTCAAATGGTGCGTTTGTGTCACTCAGTATTTAACAAGCTTCCTTTAGTGTGGCACACAATGGACACGCGTGCAAACACCTCCACCAGCGGTTGACTTCTCAGATAATTGCCTCTTTCTTTTCAGAACCTCTCATCGTGTCCCACTTCCTCTTCCTCTATCAATTTGTGAAGTTGGCTTCCATTCAAACAGCTAAAGAAAACGACGGGGGAAATTTGAGCATTTGCATTGAGCTCTTAAATCACTTGACTTAATTTGCTGCACACAGATATACAATACACACCCTGACGTACATAAACAAAGAACTACACCTCACCTCTCTCTCTCTGAAGCAGCCCGCCTCTGTCAGTCTGAGTCTTCAGAGCAGTTTGTAGGGAGAGGGGAAGACAGCAGCCTGAGGAGGAATAAGGTAAATATGTTTCATGCTTTATTTTTCTATTGAGCTGAACTCCATGACACTAGACATAAACACTTACTGGATGCGTCTAAATGATCATCTCTCTGCTGTAACAGTAATGAAATACTTAGATGCTTTCAGAAATGTTAAAACAGCACAATGTTAAAATAATCTAAGTAAAAACTGGCTTTCATAATTCTGAATAAAAGCACATGTTAAGTGTTAGTAGCAGTTTAATTTTCAAGAGTCTCACATTGTTTTGCTGAAATTGCTCCTTTTTCTGTTTTGTAATTATCTCATAGTAAAACATTAGCTGTACCGTCATGTTTAGATTTAATTGCAATGATACAAATGATTTTATAAGCCCTGCAAAGCTTTTTTTTCTATATTGATTTTATCTTCACAGAAAAAAAGTCGATATTTCCTCATGAAACAACACTGGGAAGGATTACTTCTTATGACACAAATCTTTCTTTACTTTTTGAAGCTTGAAAGTGTTTTTTACATTTGTTGTTGTGTTTATCTCATTTAAGATTTAAAATAGATTTAGTAGTGTGACATGATGATCTTTATTTCTGTGCAGATAAAATGTGTTACAGAGATGCAGAGAACTATTGGTTTGATATTGACGGTCGTATCCAGTCTCAATGGGACCAATTCAATTATTAGTTTTGTGGCACCCTAATGTGGCTGTCCTTGTTGATGTTATCTAATCAAATTGTTTTGCTATAGTGCATTTACTTATTTTAATGCTTCTTGATACTTGTGGTGGTTTTTTCATGTTTTTGAGTCAGCAGAGAAACCATTGAAAACATGGATGGTTCCCTCAAGGAGCTTATCCTCAAACTATGTTAATGAACACAATTTAAAAAAAAGAGTAAAGTAAATACAAGTATAAGGAACAGTACTTAAACAAAGATATTGACAATAGCCATTTCTCAATCAAAACTAATATTTTTAAGTATGTTTAATTTTCAACGGAATGATGTATATTATCAATTATTAAAAAATGAATTACAATTATAACTGAGATAAACATCTCTTAACCCTCCTGTTATGTTCGTTTCTCAGGAACAGCAATAATGATCCTGGGTCAACTTGACCCAGGGCATACTTAAGGATTCAAAAGTGTCAGAACCCAAAAAATCCCAATACAATTTTTTAAAATCTCATTATTAACTCCATTACTAACAATTTAAGGTTTTGCACTATCTACTTTGCTGCTGTAAAACTTAGGATAATCCTTTATTTGTCCCGCAACGGGGAAATGTATCGCTTATCTTATCTTAAATCAATATTTAGCACATTGGTGTTCTTTAATTCTCACAGATAATGGTTCAATGAGGATAACTCGCTCGTTTTTCATGTGTGTGTTCGTGATTGGGGTGAAATATGTCACACAGTTGCAAAGAAACAATTAGTATTTGACAGTTCTGGCTCCTTTTAGCCTCCACTTTGACTGCAGGGTCAAATTGACCCACGAACATTATCTATGTAATATAAACATGCAGGGGAGGGGGTTTCAAATATGTGAAAGGAACTATTTTTATTGTATATGTAGATTATGCTAATTAAGCCAAGCAGGAGAAGTTTCATACCGAAAAAATACTTTTAACAATTTATTATTATTTTTTTACTATGAAATGGGTCAATCTGAGAAATAACAGGAGGGTTAAAGAACTAATACCTTAAAATGATCCTGACATTTTATAATCAGAAAAGTTTTATCTCAGTTTCGCTCACTGACTGAGTCAACAGTGACTTCTTTTGGACCTCTTTTGTCTCACTACCTGTTTTCTCTAAACACATCTCTTGACTCCATCCTTCTTCCTCCAGTCATGCGTCCATCCATCTCTTTGACTCTGGAGCCTGGGTTGGAGCGAGGGGTCCCCTGGGGTCGTGACCTCTACACCTTTGTGACTTCAGCAGCAGGTCACATGATGAGGACTCTGCAGAAACCCAGAAAGAACCGACCATCCAAACGGCAGGTCAACCACCGCCGCTTCCTGCACAACATGATTCAGAGGTGGGTTGGAGTATCAGGAAAATATAGATTTCAGATGTATTAAGAAGTGTAACAGTCTAAGCTAGTAATATCTTGGAGAAAAAAATGGAGGTGGTCATCAAATGATTGGAGGAAAACAAAAACTCTGTTACTGACAATTAAAAGATGTTTCATAAAAACTTTTACCTTCCCAATACTTTATCCATGACCCAGAATTAAATATTGGCCAACATATAGTTTCCCTCCAATACCACTTGCATTAAAACATATTTATTTATAATACTATTTGGAAAAGCAGCATGCTACTGGTGTAGTCTTAGAGTCAGACCTTAAGAAGATATCAAGGATTAAAGGACTCATGTCTCAGCAGGATGCAGAAAAACTCATCCATGCATTAATCTTTAGCAGACTAGACTACTGTAACGGGGTCTTTACAGGACTCCCTAAAAAGTCCATCAGACGCCTGCAGCTCATAAAGAATGCTGCTGCTCGAGTCCTAACAAGGACCAAGAAAGTAGACCACATCACTCCAGTTCTTAGATCTCTACACTGGCTTCCTGTCTGTCAGAGAATAGACTTTAAAATCCTGCTGATGGTTTATCAAGCACTGAATGGTTTAGGCCCAAAATACTTTGCTGATCTGCTGCTACTGTATGAACCATCTGGACCTCTGAGGTCATCAGGTACTGGTCTGCTTTCAGTCCCTAGAGTCAGAACGAAACATGGTGAAGCAGCTTTTAGTCATTATGCACCACATATCTGGAACACACTCCCTGAAAGCTGTAGGTCCGCTCCAACTCTCACCTCTTTTAAATTAAAGACTAAGACTTTTTTATTTGCCACTGCCTCCTATCTTAGCTCATTTTAACTCACTTTAAATGCAAATTTTAATTTTATTTTTAACATATTCTAATTTTCCTTTCTTTTCTGTTTTATTATATCTGTCTTTTTCATTAGCAGTAGCACAATTCTCAAACTATTACTTTGTCCTGTGTCCATCAAAAAACTTCACCATCGAGCAGCTGCACCCATCTTAGAAACAGCCTCTCAAAACGAGTTAACAAACAACAGCAGATTTTGTAATGTTGAGCGGATTCAAGCTACCTAGATTCACCTGTTGCAGTCTTTGAGCCAAGCTAGACCTGCCAGCTGCTCACATTAGCTGTATGTAGTAATACAGGCTTAGGGAAGGGTTTTTTCTTTTCATCCAACTCTTGGTAAGTAGGCTGGCTAGCATTTTGTGCAAGATTTTAGAGGTTAAAAATTCAAAAGACAAAAGCTATGTCCCACATAGCAAAATTGGTCTCGCCCGGTTCTGGTCCACACAATACACTTAGACTCGGCCAACATACCGCAAAGAATGACGGCCCTTAAGTGGCCCAGATATAGTTTGCCAAAGACGGCATCCGGCCAGGTGCAGAAAAACTGGTGGCCCTGTGCTGGCCCAGATCTAGTTCACCAGAGGTGGCCCACACATGGGCCAGCACCAGGCCAGCTGCAGACATGTGTGGGCCACCTCTGGTGATCTAGATCTGGGCCAGCACAGGACCATCAGCGTGTCTGCAGCTGGCCAGGTTCCGTCTCTAGCAAACAATATCTGGGCCACTTAAGGGACATCATTCTTTGCAGTATGCTGGCCGAGTCTAAGTGTATTGTGGGCCAGAACCGGGCCAGACCAATTTTGCTATGTGGGGTACTGAGGCATCTACTGTTTTCAGGCATTCCAAGAGCTACTGATGGTAAATGTTGCCTGTCGTCTCGTTTGTCTCTTCCCACAGAAAGTTTGCAGACATAGAAGCAGCAAATCACAGACTGGCATCAGCTTTAAATGATAATGAGAAGGAGAAAAACATGTTGTCTCTGCCATCACAAAAGACAGAGACTCCTGACCGGTCAGGTTTCCCCTCTGATGATACTTACCTCCAAGATCACGACAAATGCAGTCATCACACAGGAGCAGATGACATGAATAAGTTCAGGAGTGCTGTGCCTGTTGGATCACATGAATCTGAGAACAGAGAGAAGAAACAGCCAGAAGTGGGACATCTCTGGAAACGACACCCCAAATCACAGCACACCGTGTGCAACGCTAGAAAGAACAACCAGAGCAAAGGGAGGCAGAGAAAAGAAAGTCACAACCACAAACTGGGGGATTTCACACCTACGGCCTCTCAAAGCGGTACAGACGGTTACCACAGGTCAGAACTATTGAATCAGCCGGGGTCAGCCCACTTCCCCCAAGAGGTCTCGCCAACAGCTCATCAGGATACCAGTTTCTTCACATTTGGCCAAAATATGGACATCTCTTCATCCTTTTCTCCACAGCTCTCCCCGTTGTCTCTCGACTCTTGTGACTTCTCAATGCAAATGTTCAAAGACGTGCTGACCCAGAAAAACTCTGAGGACATTTCTGAGAATCATTGGACAGACTTTATAGATCTTTTCAGTGTTGGCAGTAAGGATTTAGGAGGCTGCATGGATGTGGAGGCTTATCTTGAAAGTATCTGTGCTTGCCAAGGTGATGATGGGAAGGAAGGCAGAGTGGATGTGGGATTTTCAGATCAGTCAGATAGTTGCACAAAAATCTGCAGTGACAGATCCGAGGTGGAGGATTTGCACACTGAGACGGGTGATTATAGATGTGAATATGGGTATATTTGCTGTGGAAATCAAGGATTGAGTATAAACTACAAAGGACAAAACAAAGAGACACAGTTTAACAATTGTAAACCCTCCCATGATACTTACATTACGCATAACCTTCTCTCTACATCGATCAGCTGCCTCAACCCCTCGCAGCTGCAGACATACCAGCATCCTAATCAAGAGAGTTCCTGTATGCTGATAAATTGTGAACACAAGCAAAACCTTACACCGTTTGAGGGTGTTGCTCAATCATTTTCTGTGCCACTTCACGACCCTGAGCACCGTCCAATACCAACACCACCACAGGAGGGAGACTGGCTGTTCACTGATATCTTAAAGGACAGGGAGTCACCTGACTGCCGGTAAATTGTGTCTACTTTCAAAAATGATGCATGGATTGATTCTGCTGTTGATGTTTGGTGTGAAGGTGAGCGTGTTTGATCCATCTCTTTCACCTCATTTCAAAGAAGAACGAGAATGAACCATTTTTAAAGTATAAACATTTTTAGAGAGGTTCAGACGGGTGAACACACTGGTGTAAAGTACTTTTAATGATGCATTTACTGCATTTATGATCATTGTGCATTTGTTTTTATAGTGGTAGTCTGTTTGTGCACTGTATATATTCACAATGCTGTTTTGTACTCTATTGAACACAAGATACATTGTGTGTCCAAATCAGAAGGTCTATCTTATCTGATCTCTGCTCCTGATTTTGATGTTAGTATGTATTGATTGTAGCAAAAACATTTTCCATCCACAATTTAAGTATGATAGCTACATTTTATTTTCAACTTAAATACTAACAATTACCTATTAACCCTCCCGTTATGTTCATTTCTTAGGGACAGCAATAATGTTCCTGGGTCAGTTTCACCCGGGGAATATTCAATTATCTGAAAGTGTCAGAACCCCCAAAAATCCCAATACACATGTTTTTAAATCTAATTTTAACTCCATTACTAACCATTTAAATCAAGATTTAGTGCATTGGTGTTCTTTAATTCTCACAGATCATGGTTCATTGAGGATAACTCACTCGTTTTTCATTAAAATTCATATTAAAACTTTTTTTAAATGTACATTGGAAAGCCCTAAATATGAATACAATAGTTTTACATGACTTAGTTTTTGTTTATTTTATTTATTTTTTAACTTTTTTTTTTTTTATTCTTATGAAGTGATGTTGATAAATTAAAATGACACCTCTTCTGTCACATGCTGCCAAAATTTGTATGCTGCATTTAGCTGGTTTGGAAGGCATGTATCTCCTAAAACAGACTTTAGAAGGGTCAGTTTGCATCGCAACATAACAGGAGGGTCAAAACAACAAAATACACATTTCCTTTATTGTTGCTTCAGTAAAATGTACACCTCTTCTCTATATGTTGACATCGTGGGCAGGCTCATTGAACTTGACTGTTATGTTGGACGAAGTATAGCCAGACCATGACGTGCACAAAAACCAGGAAGTCAGAAAAGAAAAGACAAGAATAGAGACTGGCCAGGGACTCCAACTAATGTTTTGACAAACTTTTTTCAGTCAACTCCAAAAACAACCATGAGCCAGGACCAGGATCTGGTTGTTAGGACAAGAGGCTAGCACTAGTGTTACTGACCAGCAGACAGCTAGCTTGAGTGAAAGCACTACCACCATGTCCACTTAAGAGAGGAGGCATGAAGTAGACCTTGTGGGCAGGCTAGTTTGTAAGTACTTTAAAATACAATAAAACAGGATTAGCAACTCTAATGACATATTGTAAACACCTTTATCTTTCTTTACATTAAGGTTGTTTTTTTAAATGTATTTTGGCAGTAAAAATTATATTTTATTCATCCTATTGACTTCATTTTTTCTCATTTAACTTTGTACCCAAACCTCTTTTAATGGGCCAAGCTATTCCCAGTGTTTCAGACTCCCAGCCTTTTTTTCAGGATGCTCTAGAGAGATTTCCACCCTCTTAAACAAACTTAATTTTATGGTTGAACACATTTGTCTGGCAGTACTTACACAGATTCAGCACATTTTTCCTCCTCACAAAAAACCTTGCATGTACGGAAAGTATATGTTACATTTGATGTTACTGAGTGTGTGTGAATATTCTGTGTTGTAGTTGCAGTGCTGCTACTGTTGCCAAAATGTTAAATGTATGTTTAAGTGGTGACGTATTTATGATACTAATAAACAAACATAAATAAAGTTGCATAAATACTGAGGAATATTGTCATACTGTGTGTTGAGATGGAGTTAGTATTAAGATCTTACAGCAATACAGTAATTTAAAAGTGCAAAAAAAGCTGCTCTGGATATGATACAAGAGTAAAAATCTGTATGCATTGATGACATTTTACAAGCGTAACTGGTTGAGGTTAAGGCAAATACTACTAACCATTTAAATCAATATTTAGTGAATGGTGTTCTTTAATTATCACAGATCATGGTTCAATGAGGATAACTCACTCGTTTTTCATTCAAATTAATGTTAAAACATTTTTAATGTACATTGGAAAGACCTAAATATGAATACAATAGTTTTACATGACAGATTTTTTTGTTTATTGTATTTTACATTTTGAATTTTCTTTGTTTTATGAAGTGATATTGATAAATGAACATGACACCTCTCCTGTCAAATGCTGCATTTAGCTGGTTTGGAAGACATACTGTATATTGCGTAAAATGGAAGGAACCTTTGAATGCCCCCCACTTTGACTGCTGGGTCAAATTGACACACAAACAGTATCTATGTAATATAAAGATGTGGGGGGATGCAAATATGTGAAATGAGCCATTTGAATTCTATATGTTGATTTAATCTATTAGGCCAAGCAGAAGAAGTTTCATACTGAAAAAGATATGTTAAAAATTTCTTTTAGATTTTTGAACTTTAAAATGGGTCAATTTGACCTGCAACATAACAGGAGGGTTAAATAACATCTTTAAGGTAACTTGTGTTATTTCAAGATATAAGTTCTCACTTGCAAAATCTAATATTTAAGTACAGGTACATTATAATTGTGCTAAAGTGTTCTACAATAAAGACTTGTTTTCTCTCCTGATGTTGTGTGTGTGTGTGTGTGTGTGTGTGTGTGTGTGTGAAAGTTCAGTGTGAGCTCTCAAAAAACACTCAGACACACAAAGATCCAAACCAACAACATGTATTAAAGTTAACCCCAGTCAGATGTTTTATAATAACAGCATCATCAACAAAAAAAGGCTAAAACAATAAAACACATTTTTCCAAAATGTTTCAAGTTCCACAGTAGCCATAAACAAACGCAGAGAGAAAAATAACACCTCAGAGAAGCACCGGCCTCGTCTCTTGCTACACATGAACAGAACTCATCCGTTCTCGCTTCAGCAGTTTCAATCCACATGTCCTCAGATTTTGGTCTCTAAAGACGTGGACACAGCCGCCACGTTCAGACGTTGATACGACATTTTGAGATAACATTAATGTGAACTTCTGAGTCAGGACACGTGATGTTAGCTCATTTGGCTTAATGCTGTCGGCCTCTTTGAGATAAATCACAACCCTCCAGAGTGGACGTTACCAGCTGTGTTTATCTCTACTTGTAATGTGTAAAGTGCAGCGTTTACACGACATCTTAAAAAACAAAGCTTCAAACAAAATCCTTTGCATATTGCTAAGATAAAAGAATTGTACATTCAGAAAATAAAAAATAAAGCCCTTCATCAGGGCGTTAAATATATGTCGTCAGAACTTTTTCTCGACCCGACGGGCTTGATCTCTCTTCACCCGACACTCATTGGTAATCACGGTGAAGTGATATGGCAAAAACAAAGCTTAAACGTCTGAAAATATGGATACACATGAAACATACAGTCTGTCTGATTATTAATCTTTGATCAGATTAGATGTGAGCTTTGCATTTCATTCAATGTAAAAACAGAAGGAAGAAGAAGGAGCAGTCATAACAACCCTGTTCACCAGAAATCACTGAAACGGTTTGATGTGTAATAAACGGTTAACACCAACACAATCATTTTATCCTCGCCATTTGTAATGAATATATATAACCAAAATAAAAAGAACACATTCAGAGCGATTACAGAAACAGGATATTTGATTTCCTTTCACACAATCTTTATCTTTCTTTAGTTCCAATTAAAAGTTAATGCACCAGTGACATTCTTTTCATTTAGAAGGACAGTTTGAGGATTTGGGAAATACCCTTACTATTGCTGAACAGTCTGATGCTTGGAAAAATATACTTCACGAAAAGTTAGAGCCAGGACCTTAACCTTAATTAGCTTAGAATATAGACTGGAACAAGATGTAGTCATATCACCTTGTTTGTTTCATGTGTATTTAAAAAAAAAAAAGCCTAAATATATGAAGTTTAGGTTCCATAGGCAGCTATGTGACGGATTATTTCATGTGTCTATCTTAAGTCATTCCAGGAAATAGTCTGGCATAATAGTGCCATGTTATATTTCTAAACATGAAAGAGTAAATGAGTGATGTTGAGTTACTTGAAGGCAGATTCTGTCACATGCTAGCTTTTTACCTACTTTCAGGCTTTATGCTAAGCTAAGCTAACAGACAGCCTACTTTGGTTCAGATTTCAATCTTTTAGCATTTCCCAAACTGTTAAACTGTCCTTTTAAAAACATTGCCATTTGTACATCACATGAAGTTCCTGGACAGCCTTAAAGCTTTGACAGGCAAACAGGTGCTGAAGAAGGTCGTAAAAAAATAAAAAAACAAAAAAACAAACAAAACAAAACATTATATCAAACAATTAATGAAACAAAATCGTTCAAATGAAGATATTCCACTGAAGGACAGAACAGGTTTAATTCAACATTATCTTTTTGACAGCAGGGTAATCAAGCTGTGTGTGGTTGACTCCACGCACACACACGTCTTTTAGGGCTGACAGCTAGGGTAAAAAAAAAACTACTCTTGTTCTACTTGCTGTTTGCTTCATAAAAATTCATTCCTCAGTGCCTCAATTTTCATTTTTAAACCTAACTCTACTAGTATCTAAAAATGCTTTGAGTCTCATGCTCAGTTATTCTACCTTTTCTACATTAACAGCAAGCAGAGACTCACAAGCCTCTACTTCTGTTGTCTATTTATTCTACTGCTACTCTACATTTACTACTAATTTAAGTCCCTTTTTCTCATCCATACGCCCACCATTTGGTTAAAAGAAAAAAGCTTTGATGATCAATAATTTACAAAGTTACTCAGTAAAAATTACAATGTACAAGATGCTTGTGGAAATCAAATGTGATGCATTTGATGCGTCTCAGACAGAAAAAGAGGATCTGGTGTCACAAATTGTCCTGATTTGGATGAACAGATGAATCTATAAAGTTCACCCTCCACAGTTAATGTCTAGTTATGCAGCTGTGGGAGAGAATCCATAAATCTGTACTTCTTTTACAACCACCAATCTTTGCAACTTCCCCTCTGAGATCTGATGCTGTGACACTGACTGAAACACGTCTGAGCCGTGATGCGACCCAGTTCAGGCCAAAATAATCTGACTAACAGGCTTCACACAGAACAGAACCTGTGATTAATAACTTAAGTTCACATTGGATATAAATTATACAAATTTATGAAGCAATATGTTAAGACTTTAGTTCAAGAAACTATCTAATACTACCTTCTGCGGTACCTAACGACAAACTGCTTCTAATCTACAGTAAAAGGATTTATCACTTAATACAGCTTTAATGCAGCTTAATGCGTCCAGGCTGCTTTTTATGACCGGGTGTTTGTGTCTCTATAACTGGACACAAAATGAGACCAAAATGTCATCGAACTTAGTGTAGTCCATCTTCAATAAAAAGTTTCATTAAATATCCATTACTAGTTGCTCTTTCTCTATTGCTAAGTCCCCCCAGTATGTCTGATTATCTTCCCATTGGCTGTCATCACTGTTTTATCTCTCTGATTCTGATCTTAGTCAAACTGTCTCATCTATGCTTCGTTAAAAACTGACATAAATGTTGGTGTGTTAGACTTTTCTTGTTAATCACAATTTGTTACATGTATACAGATTGTCTAAACACCTTTTTAGAAATATTTTCAACCTTTTTTAAAATCAGGTTTTGTTAGTGTTTAACTCTTATCAAAGAGTTCAGACATGGCTTGATTCTGAAATACCTCCTAGTGTAAAAGATGTCACCATCATAATGTTTTCTGCATTCTAATAACTGTACAGCATCGTGAAATTAGTTGAAAACAATTCACTTTCCCATTTGAATTCTGGGAGATGTAGTTAAGTTTCTCAGAAGTTCATTCCAGAGACGTAGAAATTTCCAGTCTAGTGTTTTGATTTTATGTCACAGTTTGTTACAAAACCAAAATCAATTCCAGTTTCCTCTTTAGTAAAATCTAATTTTTACATTTTATCTGTTTGTCACTGAGGTTAAAGCGCCTGATGTATGCATCCTAAATGATTTCATAAAGTAGTGTATGTTTGTTCTGTGTGTGTGTGTGTGTGTGTGTGTGTGTGTGTGTATGTGTGTGTGTGTGTGTGTGTGTGTGTGTGTGTGTGTGTGTGTCACTCATTCACCCCTGAGAAGTCAAGGCTGTGAGAGGCCATTATGTGTGTGTGTGTGTGTGTGTGTGTGTGTGTGTGTGTGTAAATGAGGCTATGCTTGCATCACTCGGTGTTGTTGACGCTGTAGGGCGGTGGAGGGTCCAGGCTGTGTTCAGAGGAGGGAGTTGGGGTCCCAGGGAGTCCAGAGGAGGGGGTCGGGGAGGCGGGGGGCTCCTCTGAGTCAGAGTTCTCATACGAGAGGTCGTCAACCAGCGCTCTGCGTCCACGCATTGACAGCGGCAACGGTGCACGCCTGGACGAGACAAGAGAGAGAGAGTTAGAACCTGTTTAGCTGTAAAGTCACTTTGAGAAATGACTGTATTTACTCTAATATAAGACAATCCTGATAAAATCAGACTTCCTTTTTCAAAGTGGAGTTTAGGAAAAATATTTTTTACTTTTTTTAATACTTTCTGTTAATCGCCCCCATCATACTGGTTCAAACAGACCTCGTCACTGAAGTATTTTCTTTTGTAAAAGCAAAACATGGAATAAAAGCAGATTTTTAATTTCTGTTTAACTCAAAGGAATTATGTTATCCTGATTATTATGTTTCAGACTGCTTCTCACTGTGACTCTGCATGACATCAGTCATTCGTATGGGTTTTGTCCTTTGTTTGTTTTTGCAGTAAAGACCTCAGGAGCCACTTTTGTTTTTACTTTTTGCTGATCATGAATTTGGAGGCAGATGTAGGGAGGAATTAAGAGCGGTCAAAAACAGTTCTGGGTGAAACTGGGCTCTTATACACAGTCAGGGCTTTCTAACTCTGAAAAACTGCTACAAGCAGACTTGTCTACCAATATCAATGTTACAGCTAGGGCTGGGCATATGGAAAATTACGTTATTACGATAAAATATTTCATATCAGTCAATATTGATAATTATCATGATGTGAATAACAAATCATTATTTCATTTAAATTTAAACTCAGATTTATGGTCCTGAGTGAAAGTTAAAAAAACCAGACAGTTTGTTAGTTTGTATCTGGATTTAGTTTTCTGATAAATTTCTTGAATCCATCATTTCTGATGGTGTTAACAGGAAGCAGGTCTTTTGTGTAAAATCAGATTTTTGTGAAGTTTTAGTTTGTAGATTCTTATTTTCTCAGATTGAGGTTATTTCCATAATTTGATTTACATTTACAACAAATATATATCAAATTGTGTACAATGTGTCAGTTTATAGAGTATTGTTTTAAGTTGAGCTCTCCCCTTTAAGATTCATAGGGTTACAGGCAGAGTGATATTGTTTCCCACAGTACAGTGAATGCATCACGGTCGTTCGGTGCTCCGTCGCGGTGGACATTAAACGTGTTAGAAATGGATGCAAATGCAAATGAAGTTGTCTCTGTGCTCTTCCTTTAGCCACATCCTGAAAGTTTATTTAATGAAGTGTATTAAGTTAATAGTTGAAGCAGAGTCGCACAGACTCGCTGTCCCTCGTCTCAGCTGTGTTTACATTCTGCTCCTAACGTCTTTAAGCCCCGCCTACCTCTCACTCTGTCACATGATTGGCTGTTCAATGCCGTCTTCTTCTTCTGTCAAATGTTGGGTGGCAACTAGCGTTTAAGGCTCATTAGCGTCCCCTCCATTTGAAGTGGCCGGGGGGTGTAATTACATGCTTATTTATATCAATTTTTTATCAAAAATGTTTTATATTAATATCAAGAAAAATAATATTGCGCTAACTATCATTATCGAATTATCGCCCAGTCCTAGTTACAGGAGAACCCCACAGGGTGCAGTTAGCCTAGAGGTTTAAATGCATGCCCCATATACAGAGGCTATTGTCCTCAATGCACCGGTCGCAGCTGTCCTGTCAATTCAATGAAAAAATGACCCCCAGGAATGTAACTTTTAAAAACCCCCACAATGCAAAACTGTGTGTGGGAGATACGCTGGTACTTTTTCCTTTCAAAGAGCAGGAAATAACTAAAACTAAAAACAAAGTCTGCTTATAATTTATTTTAAATGAATTTGATTATTCTGAAATGTTTCAGACTGTTGTGAAAATCGATGTTGAAAGCTTTCAGGGTCAAAAAAGAGATGGTAGTTTTGTCCTTTCAACAATCAAAAACAAATTTAAACAATATACAAATATTCAAATAAATAAAGCCAAATTCATATTTCAATCTCCACATCATAACAACAGAATACACATGAGTGAATTTGATGGACCTCCACCTTTAAACACCCAAAGGTAGTAAAAAAATGACACACACAATGACCTACTTATCTCCCCTCCACTCTGGGACGCTGAGTGTTGTTGTGACGGAGACAGGTGGACAGTTTGTCAGTGTTAGATGGACACAAAGAAACAAAGAAACAAAAGAGCAAACAAAACAAATCATATCAAGTTAATGTGGGGGTTAAAACAAACAAAACAATAACAAATGATGATGAACACACCACACACACACACACACATATAGATGGTCACACATTTAAACATACACACACATGTGGCTACCTGAGCTGGTTACGGAGGGAGGTGATCTCCCGATTCATTGTCTGGCTGCTGTCAGAGACCTCCTCCAGCTCCCTCTGCAGCTTCCTCTTCTGAGCGTTGGAGCGAGAGTTCTCCTCCTCCACCTCCTCCAGCTGCCTCTTCAGCTGCTTCAGGCGGACCATCGACTTATCCAGCTGGAGGAGGAAGAGGAGGAGGAGGAGGAAGGTAAGAGGGGAAAAAGAAGAGAGAGAAGAGAAGCAATGTATGAAAAGAGAGATTAGTCTGAGTGGGAGTGATCGGGATCAGGAGTCAGATTAAACCTGGGAGATTATCACTGATAATGTTTTGAGAGGAGAGTCAGTGTCTCTGCTGTGGTTGAGGGATTTTTTTTTTTTTCAAGTATGGGCTGCATTCTACCTTTCCAATGAACACACAGATGCCGGGGCGGGATTAGGATTAGGCTGGACTGAGCCGGATAAATCACTCATTTTAGGATGATTTTTCAACACTCTCTGATGGCCGCAGGCACAAATTAGAGCAGCAAGTTCAGCTGCACTAACAAGCACGAAATGAGGGTGAATCACATCAAATACACCGTCCTATATTCTGTGTGTGTGTGTTCTTGAGGCTCATGTAGGTGTTGAAAATCTTTGTACCTGTTCTCTGTACTGGTCTGCATGTCTCCTCTCGTCTTCTGCCTGCATCATCACCTCCTTCAGTTTCTTCTCAGTCTTTCGCACCAGTTTGTTTGCGATTGCTCGTTCCCTGAGAGAAAGGAAAAGTTAAATATCAGCCATTTGTTGCACAGCACATGTTACATGAGCTCCAGCATGAAACACAGCTATGGGATGTGTTGTGAATGGAGTTCAGATCATGTTCTAAATTACAGTCTCATTGCTGGAAATTCTCCCTTCAGTGTTGGACATTACGTTGCTGTCTGTGCTGTAACTATGTGAGCTCCATGATTTGAATGAAGAGGAAAATGAGAAATATTCTTTTTATATCCACAAAATTAAGATGAAGTTTAACATTAATTTAACCCTCAAAGACCTAGACAGCCGCCGGCAGCTACTTGTCCTTAAATGTTCAATAACTTTTGAACTGCTAATCCTATCAACAAGCTTTCAAAACTCAGTTAGAGAGGACATTCTCAGCTTTCCATTGATATCACATATGTCTCATTCAGCATATTCAAAATAAATTCGGGAGAGTCTGGTGCCCCCAAAGATGGTCTAGGTCAGGCATGTCCAAAGTACGGCCCGGGGGCCAATCGTCGCCCAAGGTCCATTTATTTATGGCCCCAAGCTTCCATCTTAAAACGTGCATCTGCACTAGGAATTATGCAAGACGGCAATAAAGAAGAAACACAAGAACTCTTAAAGCTGACAGGTTTTCAAATTAATGTTTTCATCATGATGTGAAAATGTTCAGAAGACACAAAAGAGGACATAAGACAAGATCAAAATTATGAAATTGTGCAGAATTTGGTGCATTAAAATTGTTCAAAATAATTATTTTGTTCTAAAAATGTTGTCTGCTGGTCAGAAAAGTCTAAAAAACAACATGAAAAAGAAGTGTAATGAAATCCTGCCATAGAAAAATAATAATATTTTTCCCACATTGCCCGACCCTAATAAAAACATTTTCCTCCAGAAGAATATAAAGTTTGCCAATGTTTATGTAGCTTGTGGAGAACTGAGGACTACCTAGTTACTGATTTATTGAGGAAAAAAATGTTATTAAATAGAGTTCATATATAGCTTTTATGATTACTAAGTCTCAGTAGGAGCCACTGGCCCTGAGGTATTCTTACAACATCAAATGTGGCCCTCTTTGAAAAAAGTTTGGACACCATTGGTCTAGGTCTTTAAGGGTTAATTCAGATGAGACAAACAGGTTATGTTGAATTAAATGGCTTGATAAAACCATGAATATTCTAGAGGAATGATGAGCAAAGTGTGAAATACTTTATTGAATTTGATCTGGTAAAATTGTCTGACAGTCTAAAAATATTAATTTGTGTTGCTCACAGATTTTCAAGTACGACATTGTAAAGTTTACAATATAATGCTCCATAATATCCTCATATCATTTATTTAAAATGTAGGTACATGTAAAGTATGACATATTTTTAGCATTTTTCAAAATTTGGAGTAAATGTAAAATTGTTCAAAGAGCATTTTGTTTCGACCTGATTCCTGCACGTGTCTGTTTGTCTTACTGTCTCTCCTGTTCCATCTGCTCCTCCATCGACTCTATTTTAGCTTCCAGCGCGGCGACACTGAGCCTGTGTTTGCCCCTCACTGCTCCTTCCATCTCTGCCAGTCGGGTCTTCAGCTCCTTGTTCTGCCTGTCCAGCTGCTCCCGAGCAGACTCCGCCTTCTGAGCCAGAGTCCTCTCTCCCTGCAGCTGCACAGTCATGGTCTCCATCTGTGGATCACAAGCAGAGCAGAATCATGACCCTCTGCTAACATGCTGTCCATGGGGATTGTTTTTTATGTGTAAAAAAACACATCACAGTTGAATCTACAGTACCTGTAGAGCAGTCTTTCTCTGTCTGTCTGCTACCAGTTCAGCGTTAGTCTGCTCCTCCTCCAGCTCCTCCTCCAGTTGACTGACTCGTGCTTCTAGCCTCCTCTTCTCCTCAAATATCGCGTTCCTGAACAAACACACGTTAGACGATCCAGTCCACATATCACCTAAATACACACTCACTAATATAAAACATACATCTGTAATAAAGTGATACTAACTTTCCAGAGCTGCTATTGACCATCTCATCTGCCAACTCGTCTCTCTCCTGTTGGGCCTGTCTCCTCTGTCTATCAGACATGGCGAGCTCCTACGTGAACAAACAGGGTTTGATGGTCACTTTGATCCAGTTTTAAAAAGCAGGATATTCTTCAGCAGGGTTTCAGTGAATTAAACACACCTCAGTGTACTGCAGGACTTCTGCCTCCAGTGTCTGGATCTTCTTATCGCTGTCTTTCAGCTGTGCGATCACCTCCTCCCGAGACAACTTGGACTCTTCCAGCTCGCGTAGAGCTTCTTTCATTTGACCCTGAGACAAAAAGAGAGATGTATTTGTATTTTTGAATGGAAGCTGACAAGTACAGAGATTCAATATGTATGGTCCCCAACATCTCAGGTCAGTGTTATGTGTAGTCTGTGAGGGTTCTCGGTCATACATGTCGTGATGATTCTTCAGAAATGAAGAAGCGTTTCTAATAGGGCTGTCAATCGATTAAAATATTTAATCGCAATTAATCGTATGATGTCCATAGTTAACTGGCGATTAATCTGAGATTGATCACAATTTTTTTATCTGTTCTAAATGTACCTTAAAGGGTTAATTTTCAAGTTTTTAATACTCTTATCAACATGGGAGTGGACAAATATGCTTGCTTTATGCAAATGCATGTTTATTATTATTGCAGCAATCCAAAACAATGATAAATACTGTCCAGAACAATCGCCACACAACAATGCCACACAATATGCTGAAAGGGCATTTTGACCTGAATGTAACATTACTTAGTAATACTACTGTAAGAGGAGATTTATTTTGGTCTAAGTATTTGTATCATTGAGTTCTTTAATGAAGTTCGAAATACTTCTATTTCATATATTGCACTGCCTCTTTAAGGTTGCTCAGGGTGATATGGTTTTGAGTTAAAGTGAAGGTGTCACATGAGTTCGATGTGCTGTTGTCCTATGTTGAGGAAGAGTCATTAAAGGGATCACGATGTATAGCAGAAGTTGTCCCGTGCTCTTTCTTCCCCACAGCCCTTAAGTATAATTAATTAAGTTCCTAGTTAATGCTGTTGAAGTTTAACAGCTCCGAAGAGATTAAACAAGTTACGGCGTTACACTACCACCATGTAATATCCAACTAACTAAAAATCCTATGCTTTTAAGCAGCTCAACACAAAGTGATTGAGCTCATGCATCACAACAACAGACGCATTGTCCATGCGTCTCCGTCACATCGACAGTTTGGTCTTGTCCAGAGAACCATCTGGCAGTGCTTTAAAGCTGAACTTGCCATTCAAAACACCCTCTTTATTTATGTCTTCTTGCCATCCACAATGTTATGTTACTGCTGTATCGATTCCTGATTTCCCAAACTACGGGGCAGGCCGAGGGTCATTCACAGAACGTGCGCGCATTAATCGCTCATCAAATAAATTAGTGTCGTTAAGGAGAATTTGAGTTAACGCGTTATTATCGCGTCAATTTCGACAGCCCTAGTTTCTAAAGAGGGGAGACATCTTCAAAGACTTAAAAAAGTGCAGTTAGGTTTAACTTAGAATCTGTGTTGTGTCTTTTTAATACGTAGACAAAATGTCCTCAGCGGTGCAGGTGAACTTCTGACTACCGCTTATTCCATGTGAACAATAGTCACAAATCAGTGTCGATGATCTGGGATTTCTATTTTCTACCTGCAGCCTCCTCAGATGCTTCGTAGCCTCCTCTTTGCCGCGGCTGGATGTTTCCACCTGGGACTCATAGTCCTGCAGTTCTGATTCCAGCTGCTTCTTAGCCGAAACAGCCTGAGACCGCTGACTCCTCTCCTCCTCCAGCTGGATCTCCAACTCTTTAACCTAACAGAGAGAGGAGGACATGTTTGAGTGGGTTGAAAAAGGGGACACTAATAATCATGCAATGATATACTGTATGTAATTCCTTCCTCTCTCTACCTGTTTACTGAGCGCCCTCCTCTTCTCCTCTCCCTTCTCCTCATTGCCGATGATCTCCCTCTCAAACTGAGCCTTGAGCGCCTGCAGGGTGACCTCCAGCCTCAGCCTTGAGTTCTCCGCCTCCGACAGCTCCTCTTCTAGCTCCTGCGTCTGGACCCGTAGGTTTGTGGCTTCTGTTTCTAAGGTCCTCCTGGTCCGCTCCAGCTCGTGGACCTGACACAAGATGCAGAAAGGATGTGGTGAGTCACTGAGGACTGAGACAGACACAAAGCAAAGCAAATAGTCCCAGGATGGAGAGTCTTACATTCTTTCCGACGTCATCCTGCTGGTTCACAAGCTGTTCCATTTCCAAGCGGAGCTGCTTGTTGGACCTCTCTAACTCTTGCATCTGTTCATTGGTATCCTACACACAGACACAGAAACAGAATCACCACCACAATCCCAGACACATAACTAACGCTCTAATTCATCTTCTCTCAGTGAGCTTACATCCATGGCTCGTGAAAGTGTCAGTATTTTCGTCTCCTTCTCTCGGCTGTCTGCCTCTGCTCTGTCCTTCTCCTCCGCGAGACGAGCGCTCACTGCCTTCTCCTCTGCCAGAAGCTGGAGGAGGTGGTGGAACAGTTTGAGATCAAGAAAAGACATTTGAAGAGTATTTCATTGTACTGTTGGAGACAAAGGAAAGAGGTTCTGACCTGGTCGAACTTCTTCTGCCTCTTCTCCAGGGCCATGCAGTTCTGTCTCTCTCTTTGCAGGGCGAGCGCCAAGTCCTCAATCTCCTCCCGTAGTCTCTCCCTCTGCCTCTCCACTCTCTCCTTCTCCTCCTCTTTCTGTCTCTCCCTCTGTATGGTGCTGTCCAGCTCTCTCTGGAGTTTCCTGCGTGTCTCCTCTCCGACTTCCACTGCTGTGTTCACCTCCTCTGACTGCTTGCGGAGCTCTGCCAGCTGAGGGGTTCATAAATGCCAGAGATGTTTTCACTGAAGTCTCTCTTGAAATAATATAAATTGATTTATTGAGCTTTTATTCAGAGATTAGCAGCAGTGTTAATTTTGGCAGCTATTTTAGATTTAGTCTTAGTCTTAGTCTTTAGACGAAAAGGCCTGTTAGTTTTAGTCACATTTTAGTCTTTTCAGCCCTTTATAGTTTTAGTCGACGCAAACTCAAAACATCTTAGTATTTGATTTTTGCCAAAACATCTTCACTCTTTAAATAGTGGATGCAGTCGATCAAATGTCAGTATCAGGGTTATACCAAGTGTTAAAATCGTCAACATTTCACTCCTTTAACACTTTTGCTAGTGTAATATCTTCAGTGAAATAATTCAGCCTGGCCCTGCTAAAAAGTCAAAAGAAAACATTCTTGATGTGACCACTGTGACTGTATTTTGACTCACAGAATAATGCCATGAAAGAGCTGTATTGCACATTTACGACGGTCCTTGAATGCACCTGCAGTGACAGGCGCACTGGACAGACAGTCAGTTCACGGCACTCTGAAATGCATCTGCATCTTTGATGACTAGGAGTTGATCAAAACTTACTGAAGGTGTCTGATGTATCACCAAACTGGATTAAATCAAGCTGAAGCACAGAGCTTTTACGGTAGTAGTGGCAAAAACGGCAAACATCAAATATTAAACAGACGTCCCCCGGTTGTGTCTGTGTCACTAATGCACACCGGGGGTAAAAATCCTCAATGAAGATGAGACAGATGCATTGAGGCGGGGAGAGCTGGTTCATAAAGCACGCCTGCTGCAGGTAGAGACCAAGCTAACACTGAGCCCCTCAGATAATAACTCAGCCTGTCACAGGAATGAATCACTTTTATCCTTCAAGACGCACAGTGGGGGAAACATGGATTTTGAATGTCCGGCGGTCCGCCACTGAAGTTTTTGTCTCGTCATCTTCTCGTCAACAAAATCAAAACATATGTTCGTCAGAGTTTTTATTATCAGTGAAGCACTTTAACTCGTTTTCGTCATGAAAAAATGAGTCGTTGACGAACCTTTTATTGTCATTAATTTGTTAACAGAATTAACACTGATTAGCAGTGCCAGGGGTTAAATTGAAACTCTGCATGCATCTCTACATTTACCTGCTGGGTGAGAGTCTGACTCTGCCGAGTTAACTCTTTGGCCCTCTCCTCCTCTTCCTCCTGTCTTTCCATCAGTCCGTTCCTCTCCTCCTCCAGCGCTCGCACCCTCGTGCCCAGAGCCATCTTTTGTCGAGTTTCATCCTGCAGCTGCTCCTGAGAGACAAGAAGAAAAACACGAAGTGTCAACCAGTGCTCTGTGATATTCTGTGTGTGTGGGTTTTTCTGAGTCAGGATTGAGACATTTATTTATTGTTTTACGAAATGAAGAGTCATTTTTTTTCTCCATATGTTTTTTCCATACGCTCAAAGTGTCTGCAGGTGTTACATTGTTTTACCTTTGCATCATTCAGCTGGCTCTCCAGGCTGTTGACCTCTTTTGAGAGTTTGAGAGATTTGGTGTCTGAGGAAGATAGACTGCCGGCGACGGATTCAATCTCACACTGGAAAAAGACAAAGTGAGGTCAACTCATCAGGACAAAAAAAAGAGGATTTCCAGAAGCTATAGCACTGGAATCAGAATTTCTAAAGTTTGTACAAAGAAAAAAGTTAGGTGGGTAGGTAAGACTAAGAAAAACAAGGCCCAGTTTGGTGAGTTTGCATCCATTCGCACCTGAAGTTTGTGCACTCGCTCCTCCTTCTCCTCCTTCTCTCTGTCTGCCTGAGCCAGTCGGGCGCTGAGCTCCTGCAGCTGACTCTCTGCCCTCTTTCGGCCTCTCTCGCTTTCCGTGCGACCAGCTTGGAGGCTCTTAAGCTCAGAGCTCAGATTCTGTCTCTCTTCCTCCAGAATTCCCTTAGCCTTCTCCAGCGACTGACGGGCCTGAAGGAGAACATGGATGAGTGATGGTGCATGTTTACATGAAAAAAAGTGTTTTTGAATGAGTGTGTTTCTCTCACTCTCTTGCTGTTGTCCAGCTGTTCCTGCAGGTTGTCTATCGCGGCACTGTGTTTGACTCGGACTTCTGACAGCTGAGCTTCATGGCGGCGGGTTTCATCTTCAACACATCGCTGTAGGTCGTTTAACTCTGCCTCACGACGAGACCTGTGTAGAAGACAAGGGTTATAAATCAATCCAAAGTCATATTCTCATACTTTAAAAATCCGACCTGACAAAAGAATCAGAATTAAAAGGCTTCATTTAGAATTATTTTATTGACCTTAGCTCCTGCTGGGCAGCTGTGGTGTCCAGAGTGTCCTCCAGCTCAGTCCTTAAAGCCTCAAGCTCCTCCCCCAAGTCCCTCCTCTGCTTCTCCGCCCTCTCTCTCATCCCTCGTTCATTATCCACCTCCTCCTTCAGCTCAGACACCTGGGACATGGCCTCCCTCAGCGATCTCTGAGCTTCCGAACGACGCGCACCTTCTTCCTCCAACCTGACAGATACAGAAAGAACAGGGACAAATATTGAGTGAAAATCTGTGTTAAAGCTTTTACATGTGTTTCTTTCTCTGTATATATATTTTGTTTGTGTCTTACCGGCCCTGCAGGACGGTGATTTCCTTCTCTTTCTGAGACAGATTGCCCCTCAGCTCAGAAGACATCATGCCCAGATCGGACAGCTGCTCCTGGGCCTCCTGGGTCTCGTTTTCCATCCTCCTCTTCCATTTCTCCTGCTCCAAGCGACCTTGCTCCTCCCGCTTCAGACGCTCTGAACATGATTAAAGAAGAGTCATATATATCCAAACACTTCAACAGTAAAAACACTGAAAATTATACATTTCAAAACTTTATTAAAACATATAAGAAGCATTTAATTGAAATAAATCTTATATTTGAACTCCATAACAGCATGAAATCAAATCCACAGGTTGATCACCAACCCACCAAGTTACCTATACACTTGTACGTTGTTATGTGACATCAGGACATTTACCTTCAAGGTCAGCGATGACAGCTTCCTGTTTGTTCTTGAGTTTGTTCAGGCTTTTAGTTTTCTCCTCTTCCTCAGTGAGCTGATCTGTCACTTCACTCAGGCGCTCTTCTAACTGTTTCTTGTCCTGCTCAGAGAAAAGGAACAAACTTTCATGAAAACACAAACCATACGAGCACAAAGGGGTCATCACAGGGCTCATAATTATTTGTGAATTGTTGTACTGTATCTGTAATAAATGTTTTCATAGTGGAAAAGTGTTTCATCAGACTTCTAAAATAAAGTTCTGAATGTGATGCTCACCTTGCCAAGTCGGTCTTTCCCTTCCACAGCGTTCATCAGATCCGTTTCTAGACTCTTAACTTTTGTTTCCAAAGTCACCTTCTCCAGTAGGAGGCGCTGTCGTGCACTTTCCTCCTCCTCTAACTGCTCCTCTAAGTCCTAACAGGGTGAGAACATTTAAAAATATGCAGTGAGGGGAGAGACAGTTTTAACGCTCCAGATTGAGTGCTGTTTTTATGACTAAGCATAAAAACAGAGATTCTGGCAGGATAAAAAACTGATGAGTCAGTGTCAGTGTTCGTTCACACATTTCTGCAGAGGTCACTGTTATAATTTCATCTCCTGACCTGTATATTCTGCTGCATCTTTTTCTTCTCATTGGTCATCTGCACACCCCTCTCCTCCTCTTCCTCCAACCGGCTCTCCAGCTCGCCCAGCACCTCCTCCAGCTCCTGCTTCCGAGCGGCCAACCTGGCTCTCATCTCTTCTGCCTCCGCAAACAGCTCTGCCTCTGCCTGCAGCTGGTCGGCAAGCACTGATTTCTCTTCTATCAGCTAGACCATGACAAAGATAGAGAAGAGGTTGAAGAGGAGGAGGAGGAGGAAGAGGAGTGAGGCTCTGATTCATAGAAAACGGGGGAACAGGGGTGGACAAAGTGGAGGTTTTTTATTTTTTTTACCTGAGCGTGTTTCCGGTCCAGCTCGGAGTAGTCTTGCTCCACTCGGGTGAGGTTGTCTTTGGCCTTCTGGAGCTGGGACTCTCTGACCTGGATCTCTTCGTCTTGCCGGGTCACCTGCAGCAGGGGCTTCACCTGGAAGAGACAGAGAACATTAATTCAAACTAAGTCTCCATTTATGATATTTATCCACCATCATGCTGGTTCCATTCTTATGCTGTGAAGGCCCTAAGGTCCTTATAGAGATTATAAACACAGTTTTCATTGCCATATTATTTTACCACTTCCAGTTTTCTTTAATTTAATGTATTGTGGTCTAATACAGCAGGCACCAGACATTTCAGAAAACAGGTTGTCTTTGTATATTTTAGCACAACTTTTTGTATATTCAAATGTTTGTGTTGTAAACCAGTTATTTGCACTGTACCTTTGTAAACAGCCGCCACCACTGCCAGTTCCTGAGTTTGAGGTAAGCTGCACAGTTCCTCTGCATCACCCTCAGAGCGCTCAGCTGCTGCTGCTTCTTTGTGAAGGCTCTGAGAAACAATAAAAACAACAACATCATGAATCAATCAGAATACATCTGCAGGTGTGTTTTGGGCCTGCCCTCTCATCTGTTCTTACTGGGAAGAGCTGGCAAAAGAAATTAGGATAATTTATGGAATTGAAGTTGTTTCCTGCTTTGTCACATTGTATCTTTGTAAAATGCCGAGTGGTCTTGAGTCTCAGGACAGGTATCTTTACAAAATCATCTTGGCTGCAAGCAAAAAAGCCATCACATGCAAGTGGATGCAGACAAACCCACCAACAAAGGACGACTGGACTGCAATTGTAAACGAAATGTATTCCCTGGAAAAACTCACCTTCTTCTTAAGACTACGAGCTGATGACTATGTGAAATACTGGAAAAAATGGAACTCATACACCAGAGTTTGTAACCCTTCATCTGTGTAGATGATACATATTGTTTTGTACTATTGAATGGCCTGGAACAACCTCCCTTTTTTTTATTATTATTTATTTTTAATTTAATTTAATTTAATTTATTTTTTCCCTTTTGTAAACCTGAAATTGAAAAAAAAGAAAAGAAAAAAAAAAAGAATACATCTGCAGGACATCTCTGCATGAACTCAAAGTGGTTGATTGTCTTTCAGACACAGGGGATAAACAGACTGTAGGCTTTATCTCTACTTTACACTTTACAGAATTCTTAACACATTGTCTTCTTATAGTTTTTCTCAGTCGCTTTGGTACATTTCTCGAATCATCCTCGACATTTTCAAAACAGTGAGTGCATTTCTCAAAACAATTTGTACAAATAGCAAAACACCATGGATTACCTGCAAAAGCCAGTATCTTGCTCAAAACCCTTAGTTCATCTTTCAAAAGTAAATATCTGTGTCAATGAACATGTCAGTGCCGTCAGAGTGACAAGTCCTTGTGTCATTGTGTACGGATAAGACCGTCAAGTTACTGAGTCATGTTGTCAATATAACAGTGTACTCTGGAGGGACGTTCTGATGTAAACTATGGCTAAAGTTTTGATGACAGTTATTGTAAATTGTAAGTTACACCTTAGTGTATTGTGGCTCTTATCTCGTCAGGAACATGCATATGTCCTTCCATGGTCAGACATTGTAACATTGTGTTGTGATCCGGCTATACTTGCCAGTTGATGGTTCATGAGATGCACCTTTGAGCTGTGTCAGAAAACTGGTTGATCATTGGTTGATCTAATGCTTCATACATTTCCCTTCGTTAGAGAAAGTTAAGATTCACCTATAGGAGCAATTTATCAATTCAAGACAGATTTAGAAAAAGTCTAATGTAAATGTACAGAAATATGACTGACATATTCTGACAACATGTTCAACCATGTGAAGACTTATGCGATGAACTAATGCCTAAATGTTGTGGAGGGTGAGACTATTCAACAGAGACCCATTATAATACATTTTGATCAACATGACATAAGCACTTGATAATGTAGGAAACAGCAGAGAATCGTACAGAATCATCTGCATGGATGTACCAAAGCATTTCAACTTGTTCAAAGAAATGAGAAACTGCTTTTTTGATGTGCACAAGTGACGCAATGATGTGAAGATTGAACAAGTAGTTTTGAGAATCTCAATTCTGATCTGAGAAATGTACCAAAGCGACTGAGAAAAACTGTAATACAGTGACAGCATTATCAGGATTATGAACAGTGACAACTTCATGATGATCAGCACGCAGCTCTCTCACGAAATCACACTTTTATAATTCAAGAACGTCCCCAGGGACACTTTGTTTCATATTAATGCTTCTTGATTTCTTGTTTAATGTTGTTGCATTAACTTGATTACTTTAAATGACGTTCAGGTCTGAAATGTGCTACACAAACAACCTAGAATATATTCATCATTTATGTTAACAGGCTTCAATCAGCTGTGCCAAACACCTGTCAATGCTACCTCAAGGCTCGAGTCGCTGATGAGGGCTGAATGAAGATTAAATATTGATGCTCCTTTAAGAGCGAAATACAAAACTGCCTCCTTTAACGAGCGCTTCTTACAGATAAACCACACAGGTGTCAAAAGTTTGCTTCTGTTGCATTCATATAGTAAACAAGTGATTTTTGACCGTCTTAAGTTAAATCCAGTAAATTCATGTGTAATAAAAAGTTGAAAATGACAGACGTAGGCAACAATGCCATGTTGTGCTGTTAAAACATCAATTGTACATTTTCCTCTGAGTTAAGTCTCTTACTTGCGTGCGAGGTAGCCTCTGGAGGCACTCTGGAAGCGTATGATGGTGTCAGTGATCTTAAGGTCTCGCTCTTCTTCCAGGTGAGCCAGGACTCCGGCTCTGAAGAAGACTTTACTCTGACCCACCCTGAACAGGTTGTGATCCAGCTCCAAAGCTTTGATCTGAATAGAGAGGCAGCGTTCAGTGTTAAAGAAGGATGTAGATTTACATCTTTTTGATGTGTCGTGTCAGAAAAAGATTCTCACCATGAGTTCTGATGCCTGTTTACCGTCCATGAAGGTGCGGGGGATAGCGTTAGGAGTCAGGATCTCATATCTGGAAGACAAATGTGAGGTTTTTTTTACTGTTTGTTTGACCAAGAGATTTGAGTCTGAGGGTGTGTAAGATGTCTCATGAGTAGGTGTTCGGTGTGCGTGTCTGAGGAAGAGGAGGGGGGTAGATAGGAGCTCAGGTGGTTATGAAAGCTACACACTCACCTCTGTCTGAACTCCTGGAATGGGATGCGATTTGGGAAGCCTTGTCTGCAGATACGGATCCCCTCCAGAACACCATTACACCTCAGCTGGTCCAAAACCAGGTGTGGCGCCAGCTTCCCGGCCTGAGAGTGACAAGAAAATAATTAAAGATGTAACTCAGACTTTTCATCCTCTTCCTTCATCTGTCTTCTCCGTTTTGCTCCTCATGCCCCCTACATCTCACCCTCTTCTCGTGGTTGGGGATGATGCAGCGCAGAAAGTTGGGGTTGGTGTTCCTCAGCGTGGCCATCAGCTTGGTTAGAGACTCCTTGTAGAGCTGACCGACAGTCCTGAACATCCCCTTTTTCGTCTTCAGATTTGAAGCACCGAACGTGACTGGCCCGCTGCTCTCCCCAGTGGACACCTGGTCCAGACCCACGATCCGGTCCACTACACGCAAACAGATCTCAGTTTCAGGAACAAGTATCAACTCAATGGAGCGAGAAGAGGATTTGTCGGACTTGAATTGGCGCGGCTGTATCTGTGTGAGTGCCACACTAATGCCATTGTGTTAGGATTTCACGCCTGTTTTCACATCTGTTATCAAGCTTTAGACGGATGATATCAGATGGTGAACAGAGGATTTTCAGCTCATTAGAGATGCAATCACATTGTGAGGAAGCAAATATAAATTACATATTTGCTAACTTTATATCAGCCTCTGAGTGAGCGACACTTTTGTGCTTGTTTAGTTTTGTTCAGGTGCGTAACAGGTTCCTGGCCAATTCTTGAACAAGTCTAGACAGGATCAACTTCAGGTTTTTCTACCTATTATTTCAAAAAACATGAGACCAAGATTATTAACTCAGTTCCTCATTTGACTTTTGCATTGAGTGGAAATTTTTCACAAATTTCCAGATTGGTCAGTCATGTTAAACACTGAAGTAGACCCATTCTGAGGCTTCTAAGTCAAGGTTTTTAAAATGTCATATATGATTCATCTCCAGAGCTCATTCAGGATCACATTTACGTGCGCAAACATTCTGGCAGGATTTTGCAGCACATCTCTGTGATCCTGAATTTTGTTTTTGACACACATTTCTATACAACTATGGTTAGTAGGGGTGCAACGATACACAAAATTCACGGTTCGATTCGATAAGTTTTTGTCACGGTTTGATACTTTTTTGATACAGAAAAAGAGAAATTTCCATGCCTTTTTTTTTTACTTGTAGTTTATTGAAATTACCAACATTTGTTTCAGCTCAAAAGCAGTTTTTAAATTAAATTAAATGTATCAAGGGCAGCTATAACTGACACGTGTGAGTGTGTGTGTGTGTGTGTGTGTGTGTGTGTGTGTGTGTGTGTGTGTGTGTGTGTGTCTGTCTATCTGCGATACAGAGAGCAGAGAATTGTGAACACGCAACCATGTAGAGACAGAAATGACATCCCGTCATGTAGCTAAGATAAATAACATAAAGCTATTTAGTCTGTTAAATAAAAGAACAAGGTATAGACCTGATCTATGAGAGAGGTAACCTCAAATCACTTCTGCTTTGACTTCCAAGGGGTGCATGACCCGGTGGGTGCGCCCCGATATAACGGCAGGGAAAACACTGTCCGGTATCAGGCTGAAGTCTTACACAGCATGCAGTACAAGACCACAAGTAATGCATATACGCACTTTAAAACCACATCACCCAGTCTAACACCACTACAGGATCACGGAACAACTCTGCTCTGCAACCAAAGAGGACACTCGTGCTTCCCTCTCGTGCGAGTGCGCACTCACACACACATATGTGAACATATGAACCCAGCAGACCGTCGTATGGTGAAATATATATTTCTATATGAAGCACAGTTTAAACAAACGTGACCAGCTTGGACTGAATGAATGAGGGAGGAGCGCGAAGTTCAGTGGACCTGCGCTCGACAATGCAGCCCGGAGGAGTTGAGCGCAGATCCACTGAACTTTCAGCACAGAGCGCCTCGTCAGAAGTTGATAAAATAAATATAAAATTGCATATTGTTCGGTTCATAGGGCGTACCGAACCATGACCACTGTATCGAACGGTTCGATACAGATATATGTATTGTTGCACCCCTAATGGTTAGATGCTTCTTTTAAAAAGAAAAAAAGCAATAATCACAAACACAGCACTGTCACTACAAGCTAAAACTCTGTGAAAGAGTACAGAGACACAACTAAGTTAACACACAGAATCTGAATGAAACTACTTCAGACACTACAGCACAGTTATCAACAAAAAGAGAACTAAAAAAAGACACACAGAATCTAGTCAGACAGGACACAAAGGAGTAACACGGGCAGAAGTGGGACTGAAGAGTGTGACAAGCAGAGGAGAGAAACCTACTGTCCGAGCCATTCGCCTGTATTGTGGCATACGAGTCAAAGAAGTAGACACGAGGAAGAGTTTGAATGTCTGATGCAGGAAGAAGGGAGGGAGAAAGATGAGAGGAAAGAGAGAGGAAGGTGGGCACCAAATTAGTGGAGAGGAGAGAGAAAAGAACGGAAGGAAATTGGAGCAAGAGCAAGGAGGACACAGGAGACGAGATGGAAGAACAGAGAGGTGACAGAGGAGAGAAGTAGCGGAGAAAGAAATACAGTTAGTACATCTTCCACCAGAACACCAAAGTATTTATGGTTGCAGGCATTAAAGTGTTTCAGATGATGGTAGATTACTGTCATTGTCTCCCACTTTTACCAATTGTACATGTATGAAGTCTTTAAAAGAGAACTTTAAAGGTGAAATGTGCAATGGAGGGACATGAGAGAAAATCAGTCTCACCCTCTTTCCAGAGTTCTGACACAAAATGATCAGAAGACTGGTGCAGAAGAGACGCCACGTTGTCGTTCAGAGGATCCATGTTCTTCACTAGCCAATCATCAGCCTTGTAGTCCACCTAAGAGAAATTACCGAGGGGTACAGAGAGCACGTTTTTGATTTGATTCCTCTAATTGGGAAACATGGCAGACATGGAAGAAGATGAAGAGGAAATATTGGGATACCTTTCCAGCATAGTGAATGATGGAGAAGTCCGCCTCCTGTCGAGGCTGCTTTGATCGGAAGTATTTTGGATGGGTGCCTTGCTCGTTGGAGACCTTCTCCACAAACGAGCGGTCTGTTGCCCGGGGGAACCAGCACTCTTCATCCAGCAGGGCCAGAACACCAGGCGGGTGAGTCTGACAGCGACAGGGAAAGTAGTTTAGAATTCAAAAGGAATCAAAGCAGAGTGTGTGCTTACATGTTTAGTGTTTTGATTTATTTTTGAAATGTGGACTGTTTGTGAGTGCGTACTGGTTTCTCAATGAGGTCGATGCAAGGCTGCAAGTCCAGGCCAAAGTCGATGAAGTTCCACTCGATGCCCTCGCGCTGGTACTCCTCCTGCTCAAGTATGAACATGGTGTGGTTGAAGAGCTGCTGCAGCTTCTCGTTGGTGTAGTTGATGCACAGCTGCTCAAAGGAGTTAAGCTGCAGGGGAAGAATTTAAGAAAGCAAACAAAGACTCAGTCAATCATCAATCATGTAACATAACCACAGCCTACGAGTTGCAGTAGCCTCCTCTTAAGACCATTTATGACTTATATTTATCACCTTTGTGCAAACATTTCACAACAAATGATACATTGAGGTCAAAGTCTGCCATCATCCCTTGTTGTCTACAAATGAACCATCATTATATGAACAAACCTGGAAGATTTCAAATCCAGCGATATCAAGGATGCCGATGAAGGAGGCTCCCTGTCTCTGTCTGCGGTCCAAAGCTCTGTTGATCCTGTGCACCAGCCATCTGAACAGACGCTCATACGTGGCCTTAGCTAAGGCCTCAACAGCAAAGTCGGCCTGTTCAGTAAGGACACAGTGTTAGGACACACTCCACAGGGACACTTCTGTTTATCTGTTAGGGTGTACATAAAAAGTCACCTGCTCCTTCGTCTGGGCCTTCTGCACATACTCTCGACCCACTTTGATCCTGGGAGTGAGGATGGCCCGAGTGAACTCCAGCACGTTGATGCCCAGCAGATGGCACAGTTTCTGAGCAGCTGTGTTATCAGGCATAGAGGCCTGGTCGTGGTTCTTCTCCTTCATGAAGGAAATGTTCCCAAACTGGAGCACAGCAGAGATCACCTTCATCATGGCTGAGGAGAGGTAAGAGGCAGGGAGAGAAATATAACAGTGTATTAGTCAAATATAGGATAAGCAAAGTGCCCTCTCTTTTCTCTTTTTGAGCCCCCCTCTCTCTTACATGTTGACTCCTCAGGGGTGATGCCCATGATGCTCATGGAGTCTACAGTCTGGGTGAAGTTATCTGCATCGCTTTGACCAGGAACAGGAATAGAGCCTCCACTAAGGAAGCGGTACTGATCGGCAGTTCCCAACAGCAGGTCCGCTACACAGGGGAGTAAAAGAAGGTGAAACACAGTGAGGTAGATTGAAGTGAAAAACATGAGTTACTGCAGGACATGGGGACATTTGACAACTTGAATCCCTCCAAAAATGTAAATGTTGAACTGTGGCATAAAAGAGTCTTTTTGTCACGCTATGGTCGACCTTCTGCTTACCTCTCGTTGCTTCTGGAGCTCCACACAACATCTGGTAAAAGACGTGGAAAGTCCTCTCATCTTTGGCCTGCCGGGTGGCCCGGGACTTTTCAAGGAGGTCTGGATTTACATGGTCAAGGACAAGTGCATGCAAAAGTAGTATCACTATACTTAAGTCCTGATCTTCTTGTTGTGATTTTTTCTTGGACAGTCAAATTATGTTGTTTTCTGTGCAGATTTTTAAAGAAGAAAAAAAATACTGCCACTTATACCGAAGACATTAAATAAGTAAATAAAAGCAAACAAACATGACGTTTTTTTTAGAAGTCTCCTTTTAAGCCATCACAAATCATTACAGGGTTAAAATATAGGTGCATTTTGACCAAGAGTTCCGGGGTCTTTTAGCCCCCAGAACCACTTTCCCCCGAACTAAAAGGTTCCTGTGCCCCTGTTGTTGTCTGCGTTTCGACCGCGGGCTGAAGTCCTGGGTAGATTGTCCAAATCAGGCCAGTGATGTATGGAGAAAATAAATCATATTAAATAATATTTCGAAATCTTAATAAAAAACTAAACTAGTATGCATTCCCAGGAACTCCCTCTGTGTTTCAAGAACTGTGTAAACTCCACAAACACTGTTGCGTTCAACCGAAAGTCCCAGGACCTTTGAAAAGTACTACCCCACAAGCAGGGGCTTTTCAGGGGGAGATTAACTACCCCTGAACTCAATTTAGACCCTGGTTCCTCCAGTCGAAACGCACGTAGTTCAGGGGTAAAGTCCCTAGTCCCTGCGGTCGAAAAACGCCTTATAAGAGACTGTTTGTCCAATCTAAACGAGGCAGGTAAATGCAGAGATGGGTAAAAGGATACAGGTCTCAATGTTGGCACCAACAATGTACCCGGCAACGTCAAAATTGATGCGGATGAATTTCCCCTAGAGTAGAAGAAAAGATGGTGTAATGTTTTCGATTACTGCTGCGCTACATCATCAAACAAATCACAGTGATGATAGAAGATTCAGTGTGGTGTATTGGGTCTGCTCGTACAAATCTTGAGGAGTTGTCGTTCTTGACAGTCTTTGCGTTGCCAAAGGCCTCCAGTATGGGGTTGGCCTGCAGCAGCTGTCTCTCAAGCTCGCCCTGAGACACACAGGAGACATCAGATCAGATATCTCACACTACATACTGGATATAAGAGCTTCAACCAGAGATCTCCACAGGGCCTTTTTGCTAAAATGCACCACTTCCTCCTGCCTCCTTTAGAGTATCCACTGATCTGTTATGTAAAAAAAAATAATGCATGACTCATGTTTGAAAAGCTGTGACACAAAATGGTGCATTTTTAAAGCCGTAAATAACATCTACAACACACACCATCCCTTCACCCAGGAACAAATGATTCTCAACATCAATAAGAGTAATGGACCCTCATTAGTGATGCAGTCAATAATAAGGGCCGCTATATAATTGATTAAAATTTTATCTCCCACATTATTAAAAGGCAGTCTCTAGACACCAACTACCACAAGTCAGTTGAGAACCACTGTTGAGGAGAGAGATGGACAGAGGGAAGCTGCAGCTTTGATGCTTACACTTTGCAGCTACATATAGGCTGATTCCAGCTTGCTGCAATGTATTACTGCGGTTGTCGCATTGCCAGTGCAGCAGCTGTTGATGCAGCAGCAGCAGCAGCAGCAGCCAGTGATGAGGAGTCACTATAGCTAAAGGTGGTTTTACTGTAAACTGCCAGGGAAATGCTAGCTCACCAACACCAAAAGCAGATACACAAACACACAGGGCAAAAGGTCAGTGCTTCTTCATCGTGTTCATACAGACAGGCCAAGTATTTCATGTGTTTCTTGCTACACACAAATAGATGGCTGCAACTGCACTGCCACATCCACTCACACAGCCACAACGCAATCACTCAACACAAAGGGGATGATTCTATAGCAGAAATGCCACACCGCTCAAAAGGTGCCTAAAAACCTGTGGCATTTACAAGTCAATGGGTGCTGGGAAGTCATGTCTAAGCCCAATGAGGAGAATCAAATCTGATTTGCCCAGAGATAAAGACCATGATTTAATCAGATAAATGTCAAGAAGAAAAGCGCTATGATCAGAAGATATGATTGTCTTTATGTATCAAGAGAAGCACATCAGGTCAGGTAACACCGCCCCCAGTGAATAAACCCCAAGTGGTCTTAATACTTTTATACTCACATATTGCATACTCTGAAGAAGTGTACGGGACAAATGAAGTTTTATGGGGAAGAGAATGAGTGAAAAAATGGATGACATAAACAAATGAAAAAACACAAATAAGACAACAATAACAACAACAAACAAAGAAATACAAAGAGGCAAAATCAAATATAGTGCACAAGGTTATGAAGAACCACATCATTACTAACAGTTAAAGGTCAAAGGTTACTCTGTCGGTTAGACGTTCGTTAAGCAGGAAACAAAGCAGGACGAAAGCAAAGGACAGGGAAGCAGGATAGAGATAACTCACCCTGTTCCCTAATGTACTGCCTCTTGTTAAGGAGCGAGAGCCATCCATCTGAACATGCAGGAAAGAGAGGAGGAGGAGGAGGAGGAGGACAATGCAGAAAGAGGAGAATGAGGGGAAAAGGTGCAGGAAGGAAGGAGGGTAATGTTTGCAGAAAAAGAGGACTGAGAAAACGCACTCCAAGGTGAAGTAAAATACAGTCAGTGGTACAAGCAGGAAGACCCATGATGACTTATATCATAAATAAAGAATCAGTCAGTGTAGAAGGTAAGTAAAGAGGACAATGGTGTTAACAAGGTTTAGCAGATTATGAGGAAGTTAGGGAGCAAACTGATGGAAAGAGCATTTAACATGAAAACTTGAAAAAACTACAACAGGAGGAGGTCACATTGAGTTAAAGAATTTTGGGAAATACATTCAAGCGTCTTTTTCTGAGGAGTAAAAGAGAAGATTGATACTACTCTCTCTCTTTTCTGAGCGCTGGTAGGAGGACATGGTTAGCTTAGCTTTGCATAAACAATGGGAGCAAGTATAAACAACTTGCCTGGGTTGAAATAGACCTTCTAGCTAGGGTTGCAAAATTCCAGGAATTTTCAAACTTGGAAACTTTCCATGGGAATAAACAGGAATTTAAGGGAATAAATGGGAATAAACCAGGAATTTACTAAATTGAAGGTTGGAAGGATTTTTTTTGCTTCATTCTAGCTTTTTATGTACTATCATTGTAATTTCATCATCATTATTATTATTTTCAATGTCAGCTGTCGTCTCTGATGAACTTTTTTTTTCCTACATATATTCTTGTTGAATTCTTGTACTGTACACCTTCTTGTTTGCTGCTGCAACTCCATGAATTTCCCCATTGTGGGACGAATAAAGGAGTATCTTATCTTATCTTATTTATTTTAAGGTTTTGTCTAGAACTTTCTGAAAATGTACAATTTAAGCGTTACTCCTATTTATTTATTTATTTTTTACTTTTTCTGTCTGTGTTTTATATGTGTAATATTCTGCCAATATATGGGGGTGGGGGTTGTTGTGTGTTTTCTGTAAATTTTGATACATTCTGTAAATACCCTTAAAAAATTTGAAAATCAATAAAACGTATGTTTAATGAAAAAAAATATGAAGGTTGGCTCTTAATAGGGAAATCAAATAAAGTTGGGGAAAATATATTTTAGCATAATCCTGACTAAAACAACCAGATTTCATGCAAGTACAGTTGAATAGCTCTGCTATTCCTCAATAACATGCACATAGCACACTGCTTACTGCAGGGCTATAGAGACCACGCCCCCTACATGCACTTTTTATTTGCATGTTGAATGGGACTTTTTTGGAGGATTTTTTGGGGACTTTTTGGGGATTGGGATTGGGTCGGGGGGATGAGTAATATTTAACTCAGCATTCATGTTTTTGTGATTCAATGAAATAATTGATTGTTCAATAAAATATTTAACACTTGATAAAGTTCTACTTACAAATAAATTTGTTTTAATTGTATTATTTTGGATGGATGTATGCTTATAACAAAACAAATAATTATGCTTGGATATGATACCTTTCCATTAAATTCCCATAAATTCAAATAATTTCCAATTTTTTGGAATATTTCCAAAATTCCAAAGTTGTCTGCAAGCATACTTCGGTATTGTCTATGTGTGGTTCACTGGTGCCATGTCTGTGCGCCTCTATCCAGCTACTGACGCAGGAGACGTAATGACATGAAACAAGAGAGGTCTATGTCAGAAAGCGCCCTCTACTAATAAGAGAAGGGTATCCCGATTGATTTTTCATCTCCCACACCGATTTTCAACTTGTTTATGATGTACCGTTACATTCCTAGAGATATAAGCTTGACAGAGCCGGGCTTGTTGTTGCCCCTGTGCTTATGTCAATAGCCCCCCAAATCCAGCTACTGCACCACACAGAAAACATAGGTGTGGTGGATCTTCACATCTAAATTGAAAGTTAACACATCAATACCATTTGTAGTTAAAGCAACACTACATTGCTATAATATGACCAGATTCATGTTCCTAAAAGATCCTTTGTCTCCTTGTGTGTGTTTTTTCAAGCAGCTTTTCAACTTTTACGTCTGTGTTCTCTCTGAAGCAACGTACCTGTATAGCTTCCTTGTTCCTGCCCGGTGTGCCACCCTTATGGGAGGAGGCCACGTGAGCCAAATACTGGATGACTTTCTTTGTGTTCTCTGTTTTCCCAGCTCCAGACTCGCCTCTGAAATACACACAAACACACAACATTGATATATTCCCTTTTTTTCCCCAACTAAACAGTCCTTCCCAAACACATGTGGGCCAAATTGTCAACGGTACATAAAAAGCGGTTTAAAGAGAGGAACCCACAGGAAAGAGTGACCAAACCCACATTCATCACACCAATAAAATCAAGCCCATGCAGAGCGCTCAAAGCCGCAGGTCTAAACAGAAAGCAGGTGTAGAGGATACAGGCGGTGTCAGAGCTGTTGTTTTTGGAGGAGAATGAAGAGGAATGGAGTAAAAATAGCAGCTGTAAAAGATCTAAAAGAAGAAGACGCCTCATCCCAAATACTCTGATTTAAGAAGATTCTTGACAATGACAGGAAATGTCTGGCAGGAAGACAAGATGACAGGGAGTGATGGCAGACCCTCAGGCAAGCAGGTAGGGTTTAAAAAGCAAGGCAGCAAACAGTCAGGAGGATGCAATCACATCACAGGTCTGACTCTTTAATAAGATGTGATTTTTCTGCTCGGATTCTTCAATGTGTTTGATAATGGCCCATGACAAACATCAGTGGGAACACTGGCATTAACTCTTTAACTTTTATTTTTAACTTGATTTTTTAACCTTTAAAAAATGTTTTGTATACACAACTGACAGAAATCTGAATTTAATCACAGCAATTTGCTTAATTTAACACATTAAAGCAACATGCATTTGCTTGCAGGCTCCCAAACACACTAAAGAAGACACAAAAATCATGCACACACTCCAACAGAGCCTCACGGCAAATAACAGTCACACACAGACACATTGGCATCCCACAGAAGGCTACTCACGTGCAAAGGATTGACTGATCTTCTCTGTCTGTGGAAGAAAAATGAGCACATAGACAAATTAGTGATGGACTGTAAATCTCTCACACAATGTATGACAGACAATACAGATGAGTTCTTCAGACAGACAGAGCTATCCATCAATGCATCTACTATTGACGACTACGCTGACTGCAGTGTTTACCTCACAAGATCCCTTCAGGCTTTAAGAACTAGCTTTAAAGTACTTGGCGACCTTATATGGCAATGTTTATTTTTATTGTTTTATCCATCTTAGACGAGTGGACAAATTCACTTCACTCTACAGACAACTGCGTACACTCTGCAGAGGGTGAACGGTATATGCAGTAATTTGGTTGGTTATGACGTATTTTAAATGTCTTTTGAAAGATTGAAAACGTCTTTCCTTACGGTCCACCAAGCTTTTTTCAAATATGCTACGTGATAAAAAACAATCTGTCCCTCCATGTGGATCACTTGTTGCGGTGAAAAAAGAATTACTGGCAAGAAGTCCAAAATAAGAGTTGTGTTTTTATGGAAACTTTTGGAAACATACTGTTCATGAAGGAGAGATATTATTGATCTGTGTGAAACTCTGGAGATACTCTGACACACTCAGTTTTAGACTTTATAAAGATGCAGTGTCAGAGGCTTCAGAGGTTAGAGGTCAGGGGTGAGTATTGGCAAGAACCTCACAATACGATACGCATCACGATACTTGGGTCACGATACGATAGTATCACAATATATCTCGATATCACAATATTGTGATATATTGCGATATTCTACGCAGTAAACTAAGAAAAAATTGAGATGGTGTATGTAAATCACACAATATTACTCAAAATTGAAAGGACAAATTAAGTCAAAACTATTTGATTGAAAACAACTTTTCCACTTTATTGTTTTTGAAATACTGAAGTTGTATTTTAGTAAAATGTGAATTTTTATTATTACAAAAAATCGATATATATATATTACTGTCTACCAAGCTTTTTTCAATAAAAATGTTAAGTGATGAAAAAACAATCTAAAAGAGTTGCTGGCAAAAAGTCTAAAATAAGAGTTGTGTTTTTATGAAAACTTTAGGAAACATACTGTTCATGAAGGAGATATATTTGCTCTGTGTGAAACTCTGGAGACACTGACACACTCAGTTTTAGACTTTATAAAGATGCAGTGTCAGAGGCTTCAGAGGTTAGAGGTTATATAATTTTGGCACTAGGTTAAACATGAGGTTAAATCAACGACTGGCAAGACATCAGAATCAACATCAAACAGCTACAAGGATCACAACCCTCTTTGAAAGGCCACATATGTTGACACATGATTCCTTAAAAAAAAACAGTACTGAATGGGAGCGCTCTATGCTACTGGTTAGGTCATGTTACCGTACAGCAAGCCTCCACCCCAACTAACTAGAGCCTCCACTGGGACTCCCACTTCATGTCTTCATGGTTAAATTTGTACAAATGGACTCAAACACAGCCCTCTGTGAGCATAGCAGTCCCTCCTTCAGTAGTCTGCAGTGTGCAGAGAAGCAGGTCACCAGCTGAACTGGTCTCTCTCTGCAGGCTGCTAAACCACACAACACTGCTTTTCAACCATTGGACATTGTTTGCAACTTATATGGCTTTAAAGGTTCCCACATGTTGAGTCTGGAAGAATTCATACTGGTCCTACAGGTTTAAATCACTGTGGAAACACACCTACAACAAACCCTGAGGGGGGGTGGAGGGGGGTGACAAATACATAGACACAGCCTCATCTGTCCTTTCCTGTTATCTCATGACGGCTCCCTGAGGCAGAGACGTTGCTCAATCGTGCCTTAACGGCTTTTCAAGCGATTGGTGGGAATTCTCTCTGTTGGTCTCATGAACTCATCATGACGGGTAGGGCCTTTAAAAAAAATGCCTGTCATGCACTCTAGTCAGGACTATAATATGTGGTTACTATCACCACCACAACAAATACACTATATCACTGAAACTATTTGTAACAAGAACAGCCACGCCTTAAAAAGAAATCTGTTACACAAAATACTGAGCTGCCTGTTTGTTTTCCCTTTTAAGGTTTTTGATAACAGTCACGAGTCGGCATGCAACACCACACCTTCACGTTAGCATTTACTGTGTGGCTCAGTGAGCAAAGATCACAGACCAGATAGAAGTTCCAGCTGAGCTGATAGCAGGTTGTATGCAGCATGCTGCAGTGTCAGAGGTAGTCCAGGGTCTGAGGTTGCAGATAGTGTTGATTACCTTGTAACATGCTGCGATAGGCTGCCTCTGATATGGCGTAGATGTGCGGGGGCATCTCGTGACGTTTTTTGCCACGGTACATCTCCACGATGGACTCTGTGTAGATGGGCAGGTTCTTGTAAGGATTCACCACGACACAGAACAGCCCTGAATATGTCTGTACAAACACACAGGAGAGAGATTCACATTAAGCTCTTCTTAAAGGTGAAGTTCTCATAAAGCAAATTCACTTAAAATTTCAGCTTGACAATCAGCACTCTGTGCACGTGTTTGCTTAAGTGCTTGGTCCTAAATTTAAAGCTGGACTGTAGCTGTGGGGGCCTGACTTCTCTTGCTTGATAACTGCAGATGAAGCACATTCTCAATAAACTATAGCTTCAGCTAAGCCAGAAAAGATGTTAAGCACAGCGCTGTTGTTCAAGTGCTTTGATATACTGAGCCATTTAATAATTTCCTCCTCTCTTATGTAATTTATGGAGATGCAATGAAACAAAAAACCTAACCTGAACATTCACATGATAATAATAAAATAAACTGATTTCAGTCAAACAAACAATAAGTCATCAGGTGTGAAACTAAACAATGTGGCACATACATGACATCCTGTATATGGCATCAAATTATAAATAAATGAAATCACAATATAATAGGCTGTTCTTAAAAGACTCCACAGCTCCTCGTAGTAGATTTAAAACATATTTATATACACATTTATTCAGAAAGGAGAATTTATAAATGCAGCTAGTTATCATATTTTCTGTTCAGTGTCCATCCACACCCAGACATGAGTGCTGTAACAATACATTCTAACTGTGGGGAAAGCCATGAATGATATTCAGCCCACTTTATCTTATCTTGAATTGTAATACGCCTCGAAAAGCTATTCCAACTATTTCTGCCCGCTCCTCTCTCCTACTCTTAATCTGCCCTCTCAGCTTCATCCCATCTCAGTCATTGCACCACTGACAGCTCAACCACCTTTTATTGCCTGTTTATCATTCATTAATCACACATAAAGCACCAGGTATGCTTCCTGGATATGCCACTTATCATTGGTTTACGTCATAGATTTCATTCCTATCTGTTCTTTCCAACTCACATTTTTTTTCTACAGGAGAAACTAGAGAAGCCTCCCACTGCCACCACTCACACATGAATACCTCTGTAAACTGACTCCTCACCTCTTTCCAACCTGTATCAGTTACACAGGAGATGCAGGTGAGCTAACTGCTAATACATGCATGTTCAAAACATCACACACTGAACTGTTTCAGTGTGTTCATTCAAAGGTTTAGGCTGTTCCCTGTTTAGTGCACTCACATAGATCAGGCCGGAGTAGTATCTCTCTCTCAGGTTGTGCAGCACAGAGGCTTCGTTGAGGCAGGTGAGGTCGGCCATGTCCTCCACTTTACTGAAACGTGGGGGGTTCATCCGTTGAATCTCCTCCCTGGACAGGGTGACCCGCCGCTGGCTCTCCGTGAGCTCGACCTCCACCTCATCGCCGCGCTCTTCACGAATACTGGCCGACTGCGGAGAGAAGAAGATGGAGGTTCAAGCAAAGAAACTGGGGTAGATAAAGGTGGAGGGAGTTTGTGTTTGTTGGCAAAATCTTAACTTGTTGGAGGTATTAGGATGTTACACAAGGGCGGGGAAGGAAACAGCATGATATCATAATATTTGGTTGGGCAATGTTGTATTTGTTTTGTACTATACAACACGATACACTGATGCAAGTTTCAACCTTAAATAATAAAATAATTCAGGTAATACTTTGAACACAAATAAAATATTTTGTTACTATAATGACAAAGGCAATTGGAAGGAACTGAGTTAAATCCAAGTGGCAACCTCCGGTCTAAAAATATGAGTCCAATGCGGAAGTGCTAAAAACTGCAGTTCCTTGAGGATCCGCTTGAGGCTGGCTCCGGAAGTACCAGAAACCACAAACACAGCAATTCATAAAAGACAATCTTTACAGCAGAAATAAACATGTTTACAGCCTGGTACAAAAGACGAGTGTAGTCTGGATAGCTCATTTCTCTATCGGCACACACTGTGAGGGGGGTGAATTTTTTTCAAACGCGGCAATTTTGAAGATATTGAGATTACGAGTCTTCCAATGAGAGGCACAGCTGACTTGATTGACAGGCGGGAACACTGTAGCTGTTGGCTAGGAGGCTCAAAGCCTGCCTCTTTACGTCACAATCACTCGACAGCAGCAATATGGTTGCTGCCGCCGATTGGCCTCTAAACAGCGCTTCAGAAACAGATGGGTGACGTCATGGATACTACATCCATTATTGTTTCTGAAGCGCTGTTTTGAACTCAATCGTCGGCAGGAGCCATAGTGGTAATGCTGAACTCAACCTAGCTTAGTGTGAGGTAAAGAGACGGGCTTTGAGCCTCCTCGTCAACAGCTTTGTGTTCCCGCCTGTCAGTCAGGTCAGTCATGTCCTTATTTGGACAAAACTCAAAATCTTAATATCTTCTGAACCGTTACATTAGAAAAAAAAATCACCCCCGTACAGTGAGCCGATAGAGAAATGAGCAATCCAGACCCAAGCCCTTTTTTTAACCAGGCTGTAAACATGTTTATTAATGCTGCAAAGATCGTCTTTTTTGAATTGGTGTCTATGTGATTTCCGGTGTTTCTGCAGCCAGCCTCAAACGGATTCTCAATGAATTGCAGTTTATAAAACTTCCACAAGGGCTTCATAGTTTGAGACCGGAGGTTGCTGCTTGATTAAAACAAAGATTGTGACAGGCTCTTAAAGGTACAGTGTGCAGAAGTGGCAATAGTTAGCAATATCTAGCAGTCAGGTTATAGACTGAAACGCTCCCTTGCTCACTCCTCTCGTTGGTGAAGCAACGGTGGCCTTTGAGGTCAAAAAGCTCCTGTGATGCATGGTTAGCATGATCCTGTACTTGTCGAATTATAACCATTTAAAATATCTCTCAAGAGGCATCAATTTAGCCTGATGGTTACATACAATGTGCCCCATGTATAGAGGCTGCACTCCTTAAGGCAGGCAGCCAAGGTTTTAATTCAACCTGTGACCCTTTGCAACATGTCATTCCCCAATCTCCTACCTTTTCCACTGTCTTATCCACTCAATAAAGGCATAAAAGCCCCAAAATAAACTAAGGGGGAAAAAATGTCTATCAATACAAATTACTTTATACACAATCAATTTCTTCTTCTTCATCTTCAACATCTTCTTCAACTTTTTCTTAATTTATTCTATTTTAGGTTGTTTTTATGTAAGGCACTTTGTGTTACAATGCCATTGTATAAAAAGCGCTTTATAAAAAAAGTCTGATTTGAGTGATTGGTTGATTAACACATATAACAATCTAGTTTAGTCCACAAAATGTACAGTACAAGGAGCTGGTCTACATTTAAGAGGCAGAAGTATTGAAAATATGTGAGTGAAATGTTTAGAGAATCTCAGCAAGCTCTTGAGTCAGAGTGTTCATTGTTTCTGACAGCAGACAAGAATAGCTGCTGACTGAAAATGGAGGAGGGGAGCTGTCTTGTCATGCTGCTGGACAGGAAGTGGTGAACTCTGGGTCTTACCAGGTCACAGAACTCAGCTCTGCTTCACTCTCTCTGCTCCTTGACACGCACAACACAGAAAATATGTTTGTGTCTGTGTCTGCGTGTGTGGGTGTGTATTAGTCACACACTGATTTGCATGCTCGGAATATTAAATTAGAAGAAATCAGTGTGTCTCCCTGTGTTGTATTATGAATGTGTATATATATGTGTGTATTTGTCCAAAAGTGCTGTTCTCTGATCATGAGTGTAAAATGAAGTCAGTGTCTCTACAACGGCCTCTTTAACATTAGGAGGCTGAAGGAGAGTATTGTTCTATTCATAGAGCGCTCTATGAAAGCAGTCCAACAGAGAGGGAGAGACTCAGAGATAGGACATTGAATTCATATGTCACATCCTACAGTGTTCTGAGCACCAATGAAAACGGATGAATCTGCTTTTTACAGAAACCAAGGATAAGTGGAACAAATTCATATTATGACATGAGCCTTATGATCTTCATTAGGCCTGAATATATCAAATTGTATTAAAAGATTATAATAGGGGACAGCAAGTGTGGGAAAAAAAAAGCAGTCATGGGGACATGAACCTCATAAAGTATCATAGCCACACATAAAAAACTCCACTCACACCCTACGCTGCTTTGCCTTACCTGTTTGACACACCTTTTTAAAGGCTCACAATTGAAGCTAATTATTTACCACAGGGATTAATACTGAGATAATAGTGGGGAGTGTGAATGTGAAAACAGAGTTGTAAACATACATTTAGTCCTAAAATTGAACATGTGTAAGCTCTTCACATCCAGTGTGTTTTCAGTGCTTGCTGTATAAACAAATGTCAACAGTTTGTGTCAACAGTTTCCGCTCACCTCAAAGCCGTTCTTCTCTGACGGCACCCATACCAGCCTCTTTGCAGCCCAGTCAGCCTGGCTCGCAGCAGAGAACACCGAGTTGGAGGTGGGAGATCCAGGTCCGGGCCCCGCCCCTGATGTCAGGTAGCGGGTAATATCATTGGCAACGCCCCCCACTGGCTTGGTCATGGTTGCACTGGCACTGAGAGAGGAAAGAACGGGAGACAAGAAAGACAAGGGGACAATAAAGTGAGGCGATTACAAACTGGAGCACTGAGGAGGATGTAAAGGAGTGTTTGACAGTGACACTGATGTGATTCTGTGTCAAGACACACACACACACACACACACACACACACACACACACACACACACACACACACACACACACACACACACGTACACTGCATGTGCGCCCACCCACTACAAAAAAAGAAGAGCAGTAACAGCACGCAAGACGCATGCAGGCTACATCTCGCTAAGATTGGGTCAGGGATGGCCTAATTGAAAGACACATCAAATGAAGGAGAAGTAAAAGGAGGAAGAATGACGGGGAGATCAGTGGGTGGGGGGTGGAGGGATGGAGGGAACAGCGAGATACATCAATCGACTGAGTAAACTGACATGACAGTGAGAAGAGGAGGAAGGGGGAGGAAGAGGACATAAGGGTGGGATAGCAGAGAGGAGAGAGGATTGGCATGGACTAAGAGAAAATAAAGCATCCTTCCTTCCACTACAGGCCGCAGGACTCACTGAGCGAGCGCACCCAAAATGTAAAGAGGAGGATCCTTGTGGATGATCCTTCCTGTGAAAGACGAGGTGACAGTGGCTCCAAAGTGGTGACTACTCTAAAACGTGAAGAGCATCTCCAGTCAGAGGGACTGTGGTCACTACAGCAGGATGTGTGAGATTTGCTGTGACAGCTCAGATTTAATGTGCAGGAGTGACTGCGTGAGAAAAGTTCTCATGGTGGAGGAGGAGACACTTTAACTTTTCATTGAGGCAACAAGGGCTGACACTGTTTCAGACACGCTGGAAAGATGGGTGGACTTACCGAGATAAATCAATCAGAAAGAATGTGATTGTTAAATTTGATAACTGGCAAATAAAAAAGGAGAACTCAAGGAGATTCCAAATTTGTCTTGAGCCTGACTTACAAAAAAATGACAAACCACTAAAACATGAGAAGCTTTTGAGATGCTACCCAACAGTTTCTTCAGATAAGAACTCCTGAAGACATGGAAGAGATATCTGACACTTCTACAATCCAAAAAGGAGCAAGAGGAGTTTAAATGTCCAGGCGCTGAAGTGTTTTTCTTTATATTACATATCGATCTGTTACGCTTCGGTTCAGCTATAGAGCTGCGCCGAATGAGTAAGGCATGGAGAAATTACACACTCGAGCTGTTTGATTAACGTGTAAATAAAGCATCTAGATACTTTCTTCTCTATTGTCTGTGATAGTACACAGAAATAGTTTGGACTTCAACTCAGACAAAAGAGGGATTAAGAAGTCATCCGGCTGCACTGTTGCAGATTTGCAATAGACCAAACAATGATGAAAGAAAATAGCTGGTAGATGAATCAATTATGAAAATTAACTGCAGCAAAACTGATAAAAGCCCATGAAATGTTAACTTGAGACCATGACATTCATGGAGCCCACAGTCTTGTAAATAATAGACTAATAATAGCAACACAACAAGAAGATGACTACTGAATTAAAACATTTTTCTTTTTGGAAACAAAAACAACTCTATCATTGTTATTATTATAAAACCAAATAACTCATGAGCGTCTGCCTCCTGTTGTGTTTTTCTAGAACGGTATGAAACACTTTTGTTTAAAAGCAAAGTCAACTTTGATCAGACAGGTAAGACTATTGCATCTGCCTGTGCGGTTTCTGTGTGTGTCAACTATTAGGCGTCTCCATGCCTCAGCAGGTATGTCATCTGGCCTGATTCCTGCTGTCTCCGTTTTTTTTTCAGCTCAGTCTGTTCATGACAGGTAGCTGGTCCCCAACCCTGCCTTAACCATACCTGTTACTCCAATATGACTCTGGGTGTGGAGCGAACACGATGACAAAAGAGCTGCCACCACCCAGCCACTCAGTATGGAAACTATGTGATCCCTCAGTGGCATAAAACAGCTGTGCATCTGTTATTAATAGGCTGGTCTTAGTCTTTATTTTTCTTATTGTCCAACACATGAAAAGACCAAAGCTGGCATTGTCTGCTGCATTCAACCCTACAGGAATCTTTAACATTACAATATTTTCAGCTAAATTCTCTACATTTACATGAAGCAGTTCATCAAGAAATATGTTTTAAAAGAATTGTATTCCTTTAGAGTTATTTTAGGGGTGTCTTTTAAAATATGTTTTATTTCTTATTATCTTGACTTGTGTGTTTTTATGATCTGCCTGTTTTATTTTGCTGCCAATGTAAAGCACTTTGTAACCTGGTTTTTGCAAAGTGCTCTACAAATAGAATTATTATTAAACTATTATTATCTGTTGAGGACATGGGTTAAGGAGTATTTTCAAGTAGAGAGCCTTAGGTTTGAGTGAAGAAACTATGCTTTCTGTCCAAGGTAATAAAGATTCATATCTTCCAGAGAATCTGTGTATTTTATCAATTTTGATCAATATGGTAGTGGAGAACACATATACATGATGGCCTGGGCTGCACAGATGATATGTAAAAACACAAAATTCACTGTTCATTGTTGGTTTTGGTCTTTTTATAGATTTTGTTACCGGTAAGATAAATATAGAACACTGGCAGTCCCATCTATAAAACATTTGCAGACAGTCCTCAGAGTAATCAGAACTAATGGGATGAGAGCTAACCTTTCAAGGTTTGGACACGTACACGTTATAGTAAAAACATCTTAGTCATCATTAACCATTTTCCATTACCAGCTCTGGTTCTCATGAGCGTTTGATCTTACAACACACCCATGTTCTGAAATCACCTGTGATAGACAGAAGAAGACTGAAAACTGACACAATAGCTGCAGTGTAGGATGCTGCTGGGTCCCATCAATGTTAATGATACCCCTATAGCAAAGTCTTTACCCACACGCCCACACAAAGACAGTCAGGGACCTCACAGGTTGTCGCAGTACACTCTGGACTGACCATCTAACTCGTCCTGCAGCAGCTGGAGTTGCCAAAACCTGCCTGCTCTCCCCCATAGCAACACCCTGAACACTGAGCAGCAGCACACAGACAATACACCCAGAGTTTTGACTGAGGTCACTCACTGCAGGGGGGCACACTGCTGTGTGTGTGTGTGTGTGTGTGTGTGTGTGTGTGTGTGTGTGTGTGTGTGTGTGTGTGTGTGTGTGTGTGTGTAATTAATGTGGGTGCGTGGATGTGCGTGTGATAAACGGGGTGGGGGGAGCACAAGTGGAGACGCCTTTTTTCTTCAGCTTTCATGCAAAGTGGCATTGCATCGGTGATGATATTGTGGCAACTGCGCACTTCAGCGGACAGTAAGGAGAGGTGACATTAAGAAGCCACTAGATATGATCATTAATTACAGTGCGGCTGCAGACCAGTGTTACAGCTGCGCCGTGCCCCTTTACAAATTACCTGCATTTAGGCTGCTGTGTGGCTCCAGCACAAAACTGGCGAGGGCAACCACACCTTGAACATTAGACATGAACAATCACATGGGCCCCAGCCTTTAATTGAGTCATGCATTTGGCAGCTACGAAACTAAGCCGTTTTCACAAGGAACACATTTAATGTTCTTTTTAATCTAACGTAGATCACAGTGGGCCTAAACTCTATCATTTAATGGCTTAAGATCCCCTCATAACATGAACATTACAAAGCCATAGTTCCCGTTGCTCAGACTTTAGGTCATGTCGATATAAGCCTAAGAGAAAAGAGATGAAACCTTGTGGAAAGCCTCATGTCTCTGTGTAATGCCACTGTATTTAGACTAACCTAGCGAGGCTAGCCTGCTACACTGAAATATGATACGTTGGGGATATTACACTGGCTATTTACGAGTTGGATTAGAGTAAAGGCAATTAAATCTCTCACCTTCAGGTTCCGCTCTGAGTCGTGGATAAGGCTGTGGAGCGAGGAGAACCGGGGTGAGGCTGGTTCTTAGATATTTCCCTGCCTGATAGGTGTGTAGCCTACCGCATATGCGGCTTTTATCATTGCAGCGCTCTCTGTGTGGAGCCGCACTCACACTTCTCTCTGAGAATAAAACAGACAGAAAGCAGTGAGGGCAAGGCGGCGGCTTCACGAGAGGAGACGGACTTCCTGCTGGGAAACCAACCACGTACCAGGAGACAGTTTTCAGCCACGCATCAGAAAGAAACGACTCCAATGAAAATCTACAACCGAGGAGTGGACCCGCCTTTTCAATACAACAGGAACTGTCCGCCCCAAAGCTGGCATGAAACGGGTGCGGTGACGAATGGTGTTAAGGATAGCACAAGAAGCTCAGCCATCAGCCAATGGTAACACTGAAGGGGCGGGGTTTAGTGTGACTGACAGGTCCAAGGTCCAATCAGAGCTCTGCAGCAGGTGCCTGTGCGGCACTCTCGCGCTAAAGACGGGAGATTTGCGCGCCCTTTGTTTACCACTCTGTGGCGGCGAGCGTCTGCAGACACAGATCCTGGATCAGGTTTCTGTGGATCCCCTTCCAACACAAGCGACGTCTTGCCCAGAATAAACTGACACCAGGCGTGATTCAGATCATCCCAGAAAATCCGACTGAACCCGGCTGGCCAGGGTGCCAGGGTTTCGTGGCCGTAGGTGAATTATTACACCGGTTAAAAAGATCTCACAAGAGTCAATCTTCAGGTATGTTTTATATGATCATACAATGTCATATAGAGAAATATGACGTTAGCTTATCGGATGGACCAATTGCTCTATGGATTGGTGAAGACTGTGAGCTATTAGTCTTTTTATTATTTTTATTATAATTTGAACCATTATTATTTAAATCATTGCTTTAACATTTATTTATCTTATTTAATTTTTTATTGATCTATTTATTTCTTGTATTCATCTTATCTTGTTTAGGCTACCTTATTTTTAACTTTTCTTTCCACTATTACTTATTTGATTAATTTTACTGTATTGATTTTATTTTATTTTTTAATATTTTATTTATAACCATGCCTTTTATACTGTTTTCTGTCTCTCTGTTATTCTGTGAAGCACTTTGGGTTGCATGTTTTATGTATGAAATGTGCTATATAAATAAAGTTGAGTTCAGTGCTTCAGAGTCCTACCCAAGGTTAATAAGAAGACCTGAACTTGTGATTTAATTAATTAATTGTGATTAATTTGGTCTTATACAACTTTGTAATTGCCTGCTGACATGTTTATAGTAAAAACATCATTCACTAAATTCACTAAATATTTCAGTTTCTACTATGGGTAGTTATGACAGCGACAGTGTAGGATCAAACCTAAAAAGTTAGGTGAAATGACCATTGGTAAAAATTAAGATATGGACTTACATGTTTGTATAAGATCACTTTTCACGGCAGATTGAATATTTTCTGGATTCTTTACATTAAACATAAACCAAATGGTTTTTAAAAGGTCATAATTATTTTTACAACAGGTGTTTTATTTTTCCCTTTCAGCAGTGATAAAATTATTCTCGTCGTCGTTCATTTTTACACAAAGATAAATCTTTGTTTAATAATCCACTTAACTCCTATTTACTGTCCAAGTCTTATAATTCACTCTTAACATAATATTTGTAGTTTTTATTTTATAGGTTTTGACATTCTGCACAAAAATACTGTTAATTTAATGTTAAGGTCCAGGCTGACTCTGACAAAGGGTGAAAATCAGTGAAAATGTTGTATTGTGAAAATGAACGGTGTACAGAATACATTTTCAATTGACATAAGCTATAAAAATAAATTGACAGATGCAACAAATCAACCATGTGTTTTAAGTTTTGGAGCAGACAGGTTTCCCCTTCTCTTAAGAAAAATGACCTGTTGAGGTATTAAAGCTTTTATTTTCAGGCTGTTGATTATAAGTACTTGCGGTTTAAAATGTATGTGAGCTGTGAGTTGTGTATCCTAAGTAACCAGTGAAATGACCTAAAAATCCAGTCTTATTGTTTCCGGAGTGAAGTCCCTTTCAGAGGTAAAGTGGTGGTGCTGTGTATTCAAGTTACATTTCATGGAAGTGGAGGCTGGGAGGACAACATGACCTATGCAGCCCAGAAATAGAACATGGTGGTCATGAAGTGGAAGTGTGAGGGAGGGCACAAACATACAGTATAACAGTATTGACACTAATTGTAACAGATAACATGTTATAAATACCTTTAATCCTTATGTCTTCTAGATGTGAAACAATGAGACTGATGCATCAAAGTTAACCTGTGCTAACCCTGCGATACTACTGTGCAGCTGTAGAGCTTCATTACTGATATTTTTTCTACTGTATTGTGAAGTATGTGATGCAGATTATGGGATTATGCTATATTTCTGTCACTGAGTTACCTTTCCTTTATAAACATCTTCTGTAATCAAACACCAAAATACTCAGATGGCATAATTTACTGCAACAAGAGTTGAAACAGACAGGAACATTCCAGGTGTCTTTCAACAAAACTACAAAGTGCAACTATTACAGACAAATCAGATAAACGCTTCATTATGTTATTGGTGCATGTTCATACTGATACTGATGCTTACTCACTTAACAAGCAGAACCCCTATAATTAGTTATAACTTTTCACAGCATACTGCCAAAGTTCACATTGTATTGGGAGAGTTGTTATCAATTTAAACATGAAGTTAAATGCTGAAGATGAAGTGGCAGTTGCAGGATCTCTGGTCTGTCATAAAGGCACCACTAACTACACTGCTCTTACAACTTGTGAGAGAAACCAACTGTAAAACACCAGATTAAGAGAAGGGTGTCACATGAGTGTGTGGCCATAAAAATACAGAGTAGTTTTCTATGAAAGTTAGAGCTGGAGGTGACTAAAGGCCTCCACTTCATGTACAAAGTTTATGTGAACAAACTCCATTTACTCTTAATTCAGCCCATACTGTCAAGGGCCCTCCAGGAACCAAGACACTTAAAATATCCAAATGTAATAAAGCAAACAACAGATTGATTTTAGATACTCAGAACATGAAAAGATGCTGTAGATAGTAGCACAGGAAACAATGTATGGTGTTTAACTGGTCTGGATATAACATTCTTCATCTGCAGTGGCTTGAAAATGACTAGCAATAAAATGCTCTGATCAAAAAAATGCTTTGATCAAGTGGTATTCAACTCAACACAATATGTTATATAAAGCAAGTGTTACAATTTGTGAACATAATTTAGCATGACAGAAAAGCCAAAAATCAAACAACATTCAACACATAACACTGAATGGAAACCGCTGGGAACCGCTGCTAGTTTTCAGCTGTTTCTTCATGTTACTGTTGCTCTATTTTGGCTCTAGACACAGCCTAGCCTAATAATGACCAACTAGACTCTGATCAGACACCCAAAGTATCAAAAGAAATGTGCACTATCCATACTTACCATAAGAAAATAAAGCAATAAAATGATAAATCAGCCTTAGAGTGGAATACATTCCTGAGTTGTACCTCAGCAGGTACAATACCATTCATTTCATATAGACGCTCCCCAAAACAGAGGTTAAGAAGTCCTGCAGATCATGAAACTTGAAGGTGCAGTTACAGTTTATAGACACCATGGGGTGCTGTTGCATATTCTGCCGGTCAGGCATTGGAGACGATGCGGCATGTTGTGGTAGTGATGGGCCAGCTGTGAGACTTGGCAGACTATTTCTTAATGATTCTGAAAGACTGCCAGGACCAATCAGACAACTAGTTGCTTCCACATTTAGACTGACTCAAAACTCTCTACTGTTTGTCTTTCTACTTCCTGTCAAATACCCTGTGCAGCCTGATCTCATCTCATCTAAAATTTGCACACTTTCAAAAAATTCAACCCTATCTCTTGACTTGCTCCCAATTCTGGTCTTTTTTTCATTACTATGAAATAATGATTAACCATGACTCTTCCTTCCCTCTATTCTGACACTGACACACTTCATGCCCTACCTATGTTTTATCCTGCCTCTTTCTCAGCCGGTTTCCACCTTTCTGTCTTTCTCTTTATGCCTGTTCCTCAGCTAAATTGCTCAACTTCCTGTCTGTTCTACCCATGACCTCCTATCTGACAGGTTTAGTTGTAGTGGAGATGTTCTGCCAGGGATGGCCTTCGTGTTGGAGGTGAAGGTCTCTCAGGATCTTGGTCAGGCTCATCATCAGGGGAGACAAGTTGCAGAGCCACTTCATTCTCATAGCAGAATGAGGAGTGTGAGCTTTCAGCATATTTCTGTTCAGCCAGCTCTTTAGCGCTGCACGAAGGTGTATTTGGAATTTCATAAGTTCGATGAAAGAACGAGTAGTCCACCTGAAAAAAGGGCAGAAGACAGGACTTTCAGTACAAATTTTTATTTCACAAAGTTATGGATGAATTGTATGGTATAAGTTAAAGGAGCTATGTTAGCAGTTCTAGCAGTTTGCTGATGGAATGTCATTTAGTTTTACTATTATCAGCTGTTGGAAATTGTAGCCCTTTGTATCCATTACACATTAGCTTTCAGAAGGCATTGGGATATGGTGATGGTGCCAGATGACAAATTAGGGGTCATTTTTTCTGAGTGAATAAGATACATCTTTGGGAAACAGCCTCTTGACATGACTGCAGCAATTGAAGCATAACTGAATGTAGAAAAAGTTGTGCGTGTTGATCTGATTGTTGACACTTTTTGCTTGGAACCAAAGGAGTACACCTAAAACACAATTATAAATGTGCTTCCTATGTAAAGGAGTAATGGAAACCACTTCACACATTGCATTTCAGAGAGGGAAGCATCCAAAAGCCTCTAACGATCCCTCTATCCTTTCTGTCTAACCTGGTAGCAGTCTTTCCTCTCAAAGAGCACTGGTTCAAATCGATGTCCCCAGAGGATTTCAGATGTCAGATAGGAGCTACGGCACTGTGTCGTCATGGCTGTGGCCTCCACCATGCCCTCGAGTATGACCACCACCTCCATCTCAGAGTCATTCTCCAGTGTCTTTTGGTCGATCTCGAAGAAGGGTGATTCCTCATTGATTTCGTGTACAATTGTCACTGGAGAGACCAAGAAGATGCGATCTGTGCCGGTGTCGAAACCCACGTTGATGTCAGCATTGTCCAGTGGGAGGAACTCTCCCTCATCTGTCACCCTGGGCTGAAGTTGAGAAGGTGGAGAAAAATCAACTTTCAGAATAAGGTATATGTTGCAAAATTAGATTTCAACCCAATAGAAAATATTAAGAGACTTCTAGAAGCACTATCCAATGATGTAACAAACAACCAGGACAGGTGTGACATGATCAAATAAATGAGATTATACTGTCATTCTGCCTATAATACATAAGACCCTGGTATAGAAAAATGTGTGAATTCATCTGTCATTTTAAATGTCTTACCCTGAGCCAAAAGCTTAGGATTTGAGTTTGACTGTACAAGTCTTTACTCATATCATCCATGCATAGGCTTATCATTCACTCAACCCTTACAATTCAACGGTGTCCGGCACCAGTATTTAGAATAGTATTTTTTTGATCCTTGCCAACATAATCCCATCTGGCCCATCTGAACTAAGAGATGGTTATGCTTTTATAATAGCGATCACATTTTCTGTGCCGGCCCCCCAATGATCCACAGATTTTGACCTTCTGGACAATTGTCACTAGATACACAAATGTATACACACTGCAATGATGATGACTAAACATTGTTAAATAAAGGGATCATGTCTAAAACTCTCCATTTAAGTCCAGACAGTAAGGTTCAGACAAACACACATGATACGATCACCTATCCCACACACAGTGCAAACAAGGGAAATGAGATGATGAAGGACAATGGTTCTCAGTTAAAGAATTGTGGGCAAGTTAATCCATGGTAAATCTTCCTAACCCCTGAGGGAAAATAAAACAAGCTCTCATTAACTACGGTCCAAAGAATACAGGCCAGATGGTCTCAGCTCTCTCTCTCTCACTACGGCAACCTTTTTCCTTCTACTGCTACCTCTCACAGTCTTTCACTCTTGTCACTCACTACTACTATTTTACCATCCCTTATCTGTTTTACCATATGTATTAAATCTCTCCTATGTATTTAAAAAATGCAAAGGCTTGTGATGTTTTTAAATGCCATGCTTTCCAACCTCTTTCTTTCATACGTAATTTACTTAACTTACTTTCAGCAGTTGTGCTCGTACATGTGCCTCTACCAGGTGGCTCTTGCGTAGGTTTCCAACCCTCCACATCATGCAGAGCTTTCCATCCCTTAACGCCACCACAGCTGTTTCAGAGAACACCAAAGTCTCGTTGCGCTTCTTGGGCTTGGCAATCTTTGCCATGACTGCCCCGATGATGAAGGCGTCAATAATGCAGCCCACAATGCACTGCAAAACGACCGCCATCACCGCCAGGGGACATTCTTCGGTCACGCTTCTGAATCCGTAACCGATGGATGTCTGTGTCTCCAAGGAGAATAGAAAGGCCGCCATGAAGCTGTTCACCTGGAAGAAGCATGGCTCCTCAACCACAGCCTTTCTATCAGACTCTACACCAGACCCGGTCTCTCCTGATCCTGGAGAGGAATCCGAGCTTGGTTTAAGTCGGATGGAGAGGTCCCCATGTGCAGAGGCAATAAGCCAGAAAGCAAATCCAAAGAGCAGCCAGGAGAGAAGAAAGGAGAGGGTGAAGATGACCAGCATCCACCGCCAGCGGATGTCCACACAGGTGGTAAAAAGGTCACTGAGGTAACGCTGGCCCCTTTCGCTCATGTTGACAAAGGTGACGTTGCAGCGTCCGTCCTTGCCCACAAAGCGTTGTCGGGGCCGGCGGCTTGAGCGCCTGTTGCGCCGGCGGCTGGCAGTGGAGGGGGAAGAGAGAGAATCCTGATTCGAAGAAGGCCAGCCTTTCCCTCTTCCTCCTACATTACTGCCTTTTCCACTCTTTATCCCAGAGCATATTCCCCCTGCTCTCACCCCGCCTTCTCCTGCATCTCCCCCAACTGGCTCTCCAATTGCGCTCTGCCTCCGTGCATTGTTGGTGTTGGTCTGAAGAGGTAGAGTTTTGCCGTTCAGGGCATGGGTCGGGGAGGGGCTTGTTGGGGTCCCTGACCCTGTTGGACTCCCCCCTGCTCCAGCCGTGTCTGCAGCACTCTGTGCCAGCCTCATGACCTCCTCTTCCTCCACTGGCCCATCAACCACCGCACTGAAGCGGCGTTTAACACGTGCCGCTCCCATCATGCACTTTCAAGTTTTGTTAGCTCCAATGAAGGAGATCCTTGGTATTCCTCAGTGTGCCTTGATTTGATTGTTCTTGTTTTTTTAAGTAACTTGATACAGTCAATTTAAATGTTTTGGGAAAGGATGGTCTTTCAATCTGTGTTAATCCAAAGATAACAGCAAGTCCATAGTGTCTGGTGATAACCAGAGCCTAGTTCCCTCCAAGGCCATTGTTCAATCACTTGTTCTTACACCAACTTGTAGTGCTGATTTCAAGGACAGTATCTTTTTACAGAGATAGATTCCTCAACAAAAGCTATGCTTTCTTGAATTAGTTCCAGAGATGCAATAATTAACAATCCAATTCCTTAAATAAAACTCACAGAAGTAATGTGAGTAAAGCTGAAAAGAAGGAAGTCAATGGAAATCAAAGGAGTCTATACCTGTGAGCCCAAGATTGAGGGAAGGTTGACAAGGACTGATATGGGAGGATTGATCTCAAACATCATCACAAAAGCATGCAGGATAATTTTTTTCAGTCGAAAACAAAAAGGGAAGCCTCCAGCAGGCACCAGTTCACAAAAACTATGAACTCAATATGCAATAGAACTGTACGGGCACAGATGTTACTATGTAAAGGATATAGAGCTCATTGCAGGGTATCTTACACAATATTTTGACAAGATGCAAACAGGACAGACATCTAAATTGGACAATGTAATAACATATTCATGCAGTCAAAAAGGGAAAATAAATCATGCCAAATCTTACAATTTTCCATGTTCACAACCTCTTGGCATGGGCATGAGGAAATAAAGAACACAGTACTTTCAGTACATCAAAGCAATAAATACTGTAGACACAATTTTGTAAGCAGTTTCATCTCTTTTAACAGACTTAAGCTATACTCAACTTGCTATAAGTTGCCTTCACAAGTCAAGGAAACATTTTTGCCTGTCTTGAAGGTGCCAATTGATATAATAACTTTTGGATTGCCATTTCCAGTTCACTCATGTTACTGCTTTAACTACTTCACTTTTTCTTTTTAAAGGTCTACTTATCCGTTTGATGGCCATTGTCAATTTGGTTAACACTTTTTTTGCGTACTGAGAGGATAAAACTGACCTTAACTACACTGCTGTTTGCAATCACCTGCAACAGTTAGTCTTTCAGAGCAGACATACCTCATGTGAGCTCATTATTACAGCTGACAAATCATCAATGCCTGACAAAAGATAAGAAGGGAAGAAAACAACAGAGATTACTTTGATTCAACTCTGACCTTAATCATGTTCATAGTTAAATATGTAAGATTTATAAGGAGAGAAAAGTTAAGCTCACATGTCACCTGTGAAAGTTTTCTACAATTTCACAGAAGTTTGGTGCCAAAGTGGAGAGATCAGGAGTACAACTGAGAAGAATGTATGCACTTGGTTTGAGATTGTAGTCTTTACTCGGGGTCTCTGTTTGAACCAGATCCCAGAGGCTACCTGAACATAAGAGAAACTTTCTGCATACAAAAATTAAAGATTATTTCATATCGATGCAAGAGAAACTTTAAGTGTACCATGAATAACATCTACAAAGCTTGCATAAGCATGCATAATTCCTTAATAGGTGGAAACAATTTTAAACAATAGAGGATTGTAAACACCTGGCAATAAAAAGGTTATGCTTATACTTTAAGTATTTACCTTGCCCAACCATTTCCAGAGAACTTTATAAATGAATCCTGACAGATTCTCAAGAGTATGCACATCCAGTGTATAACAGTGGAAACAATCAATCGTTCATCTATAACCCTGCTCTGCGGTGAGTACTAAATGAACTGAAAAACAAAAGCGATTCCTATAACTGTGATTATATAGTAAAAGCCATTTTATCCAGCAGCATGGCAAACAAAATCCTACAACAAATAAAAATGGGGAAAAAGATCCCTCCTGAAGTGTGAGGTGACATAAGGGTTCATCTTTGCTTGTGTGTTGACTTCCTTTTATGACACATAGTCAGTTGAAGCAATGAGCTTTTGGGGAAAGACTCTTGGGAGCAGACAATCAGGAGAGTCTGCTGGTTTTTCAGTCCTCTTTCCTGGATCTAGGTGGTAGTTTGTTTCCCTTTACTTAGGTCTTCTTGTTAATATGCTGCAAGTCTTGAAAAGAGAACAAAGAAGAGACATTTAAACTGATGTAATTGTTTAGGTTTCATGTCTCAAAAAAGGTCTTTGTTAATAAAACATTCATGTTTTGTATCAATTCAAAATAATAAATATGCAGTTTAATTTTTTTAAATGGTCATACCAAAGTTTTCCTGTGAACAGTCTGGATAAACTTCTCCAAGATGAAAGTGAACCTATGGAAGGATGGAGTCTGAACAGAAACAGAGAGAGAAGGAAACAAGTTATTTGACATATATACGCTTTTCAGTGTATCTGAATCTATGGGAATATACATCACTATCAAGTGCATCTTATACTCATAACAGCATGTTTCTTTATATTGATGGACACAGACCTTTTGGGAGAAGATTGGGGAATTATTTGATTTTAAAGAAGCCTCTGATGGGTAAAAAAAAAAATCTGATGCATTATATTTGGTTCATGATAACACGTAGTACAGGGTGACTAATCTTTGGTGAATAAGTAATTGTGGATTAAAGCCCATTAGGGCTGAAACAATACAATGTTTTACACAGAATTCCAGCCATGTAGAACAACTATTGGAAATAAGCTGCGAATAGCCATATATGTCCAAAAACCTACATTTACCAGCAATAAAACACAGGAAAACCCCCAAGAAAACTATAACCCAACAAAGTAAATTCATATATTTAAATTGATAAAATTATTGATATAATCATAGACTTTTAGACCATGCATCGATGCCAACCTTTTGCACTTTGAGGGAATGGGGAAGAAGGGGAGACAGAACAACCCCTATAAATACATTTACCAGTCTTTTCAGACATATGAGTCTCTGGCGCTGTCTAAACATTTCACTTTTTGTTATACTTGTTGTTATAATTTATATTTTATACCACATAATATTTGCTTCTACATTATTTCCATCTATAGAGCCAGCACCAGCAGCAGAGTCCTTCCTATTCCTCCTGTCACTCGTGGTTTAATTTTCTATTGACTTTATCCTGATCAACTTGTGGGACACTACAATGCCAATTGATGCCATGCTCACACGCTCTGGGAATTCGCCTGTGCACATTATGCTTCTGCTGACCGTCAACCCTCCTCCTCTGGCAAGTACAATAGTCACCTTTTTTCACAGAAGTTTAAATTCAGCTATGTTTCCTCTCATTCTTTTAAAATAAGAAATGTGTTTTCCTGCGTCTCAACAAATTTAAGTTGCATCTCAATTACAGAACAATGTGTTTATTATATATTGGGCATTTTTCCCAACTAGACACTTTGGCCAATGATATCTTTATCTTCCAGACAATTGAAGATAAAACCAGCGAAAAGCTGGTAGATATCTGTTAACGTGAGTTCTGCCCCTCACACTCACAGACACGCACATACACACTAGCAGATATTGCCTAAAATATAACAATCCAACAGCAGATATTTTAATTTGACTGCAGTGAGTCCGGTCAGCAGGTGTAAGAACAAAGAGCATAGTAACACAGTCAACATAGTATACTAAATAAATGTTCTGTCCAATGAACTTAAAACATATTTATTTTGGCCTGTGGGAAATGTTACAGCCATAAAGGTAAAAATAAACCTAATAAATAAATTGGGAGCATACAAAATGTCTTATTAAAGTACTTGGTTAATGGCCAGAATAATTGATGGAATACTCGATTACTAAAAGAATCCATTACTGTAGTCCCAGAGCCAATAGAGGGATAGAACTGGGTGGGATTTTCTTGAGTAAAGGTTATACTGGGATGTGGCTCCAATGAAGGACTGGGATAAATCAGTGCTCTGTGTCAACGGGGGGTGAAGAGGTAATATGTCTCGCTGTGGAGATGGTGATATGCTGTGGATTACAGCTGCAATTGTGACTCTGGTAACCTCCCAAATGGTTTTGCTAATCCTCTGAGGACTTATGTAAGAGCCACCACTTTTATAGAAAGTGGCAAGAATATCGTTTTGCATCCTTTTGCCTGGTTAATTCAACAGAGTCTGCTGCATAATAGTAGAGTAAATCACAAATTTAAACAAGGAATGGAAGACTTTAGACAAGAGTTCAAAAGCTGCTGGTTTAGGAAAATCTGCAATGACAGAAATTTGATTTACATCATAAGCTATCATATATTTAACTAAAACAATTGTAACATTCAAATCACCTCAAAAAAACAAGACACCACTAAACATTTAATTGACAATCCATTCTTAATGAATAAAAAAATGAGATTGTAATGTTGATCAAAGAGTTTCCAATTTCTTGTGGTCAGGAGCAAACCTTAGCTAGCACAGGAGTCCCTGCTGCCCAGAGAGGTTTGTTGTGTGTTTCCGGGCAATGTGTTTCCTCTTGTGACAGCATCGCTTGCATTTGGTTTGCGCTTATTCTGCTTACCCATCTTTCCAAAGTCATTCTTTGTTTGTTTGACTAACATTACAGCACATTCTGATAACTGCTTGCCATTATTTTCCAGGCACTTGGACATAAACAGAGTCAAAGATGTTCCATGATAATTTCAAGATAAAAGTGCAACTTGAGGGGGTTATGTGTGTGTGTATGTGTATTCACATATTTTACAGGTTTAATGTGTGCATTTTTTTTTTTGCATTTTGGCCTTTAATGGATAGGACAGCTGAAGAGAAACAGGAAATGTGGGGAGCAGAGAGTGGGGGAAGACATGCAGAAAATGGTCGACCAGCCGGGAATCAAACTGGCGACCTCTGCGACGAGGACTATAACCTCTAAACACTTAGACCGCTAGGCCACCAGCGCCCCTAATGTATGCATTTTTACTATCATCAGTATGATATACTGACGTGTTGGATCAGACAGTTGGAGTCAAACTCTTTGTGTGGTCCAACTCCAGATATATCACTCTGTTATGCTGAATTGCACTTTAAAGTGCGTATTTGCACTATTTTGTATATCTGATGCTCTTGTGATGTTCTGTGTCTTCATTGTCATGCTATCATGATGTATTGTTTCCATCTGTTGTTATTTATCTTCGTTTGTTATGAACTCTGTTTTGACTACAGATGAAAATAAGCCTTATGGCTTACTCTGGAGTCCTTACATGGAATCTAGGCTAAAATGTTAATTATTATGCACTGTCTCCTTAAGTAAATACATATAAAAAGTATTTTATTTTGGTAATGTTGTATTGTTAAACACCAAATAAATAGATCCATACACCGATACTTCATTCTTGTCCCCTGATGATTTTACTATTATTTATTTTTAAATATTTATTTTATTTTATCTTTTTACTTTTAAACATATTTCTAATTTTCCTTTTCTTTTCTGTTTTATTATATTTGTCATTTTAATTGTGTTTTTTTTATGCTTGTCTGAATGTTTTCAATGCTTTTAATGTTTTAATGTAAAGCACATTGAGTTGCCCTCGTGTATGAAATGTTCTATACAAATAAAGTTGCCTTGCCTTGCCTTGATGTGGTGACCAATCATGCACAGATGGTGTTTTTTTGTGGCAGAAAGGGGTTCATTCTACTGATTTCAGTCATAGGCTCTTATAAGTCATCTCCCTTAGATCCTTAGTTTATTTCTACAAAGCTGCAGATCATATCCATCAATGTTTTTATATTCTGTATATCCCAGTGGTCTTTCATGGTCCTGGTCTTCACAAAATGCAGATTGTTCTTAACTTGTGCTGCTCAATGTTCAGCCTCTGTGTGAGGAGATGGTCCTGACCTTGAGGCCTTAACTGTGGCTGCTGCCAACACCAGCAAATAAACACGTTCTCAGGTCTGCTATCTTTGTGATTAGGTTGAAGTGTTGCTGGACAACTAACATTAGCAGCTTGAGAAGGTGCTGAGGGATGTGTGTGTTTTTGCGTTTGTGCGTTTGTATTTGTTTGTGTGTGTAGAAGGAAGCCATGCGAGAACATGTGTCCTGTACTGCCTAACCTTATCATGGTGAGGTGGCATGTCTCAAATAACTTCTCATGTAAGAACATTCATGCAGGGGTGTCTGCGAAAGTTGTCCGTGTTGAGTTCGCACTATCAGGATCCCCAGAACAATACCTGACCAGCAGTGCAGCATTATGTGATAAGTTGGAACAGGTTGGGAATTCTAATCTTGGTGGTTCCTTCAATCAAACATACACACAATGAAAATGAATGGCACATTATAAAGCCAAATACACAACATGCAATACATGTGAAAAGCATCTTAATCATGGATGACAGTTCCCTGAACCTGACATCCAGCATTTATGATCCCAGGTGTTTGAATGTGATTTTGAATAATACTAAGTTAGGACAGTTCAAAACATATTTGATACAAATACAATTATTTATTAACCATTCTAGAGCTTTTATGATATGTAAATATATTTATCAGTCAGGTAAAGGGAAGTAGTAGGTAACAGGGTGAAATGCTTTAAAACTCTTCTCTTGTTTTTTTGTACTTTCTGTAATAATTCTCATTAATTTTGAAATAAATGTAACAACTTTATCAACATCAGCTAAAATTGAATGCCAAAAACTTATACTGAGAAAGCATGTTCAGTCTTAATGATTTTGTGGTTCTACATCCAGGTCTCCTGCATTATTCTTAAATGGCCACTGATCATAAGTGCAGCAAAAGCAGCTCCAGGGGACTACTAGATGTTGAAGGCCATCTTTTGGAATCGTCTGTCTAATTTTTCAAGAGTTCTGAGAATTAAATGAGCCAAATAGGTGTACAGCCACACATTTTCACATTTCTGAAGGACTGCATTCATCCACACCATCTATCCTTTCCTTTTTCATTGTCGGTGTCTCATAATGTATTCTCTCTCTTTGTAGCACCTCCCCTGCCCTCGTTCTATCCAGATTATCTGTCCATATTAAGGTGTTATGTGGCCAGATTAGATTTGCAGGGAGTATGATTTCATTGTCATTGAAAACGCACTGAATAAATTATGTTCCTTATTCTGCTCTGTCACTCCCCCTTTGTCACATGTGATCTGTTGTGTTTCCTTTTTTTATTTCCCAAAAACAACTACTCTATAAAATGTTGTTCAAAAGATAATACTGCTCCGTTAAGTATTTTATTTGTGGTAAAAATAGGCTGCATAGTTCCATGGCCTGTAGTTTTATCAGCTGTGTACACACAATCTCCAATAAAAACTCTACATTGCACAACACAGTACAAATACAGAGACATCAATACATGTAATTGATCAATGGGAGTTACAAACCAGGGCACAGGCTGCATAGCTCTCACAGTGTCACATTTCTGTTTCATGGGCCTGTTTTCTACATCATACATCTACTAATGTTCACTTCACAAAGCTGGTTATTTCATGTTCAGAGTGCACAACAGGGCTACTGCCACGAGTGTAACAGGGATGCCTAAAAATATCAAACTTACACCCAATGATATAACAACGCCACAATGACCTTTAGCTTATCAGATCAATGCTCTGCTAGGGAAGTGTTGATCTAGCAGCATCAGTCAGGGCATCGGAGCATGAAAAAGGAATGGAAGTAAAAAGTGAAATCAAGCTGAACGTAAAAGGCATTTGATGTTTAGTCTGAATTATATATGAATACTGTGGGTTTTTTTCAGAAATACTGATATTTGACATTATTTGTGATATTTTTCAAACCCTTCCAACCACTTTTCTATTCTAAAATGTTAAAGTGGATGACCATAATGGTGTTGTGTATATTGTTTTATAATGTCAAATAGTCAAATAACTTTTATACAAACACAACTGGTTTCACTATTTTGTACTATAGAACAGAATAGTAAAGGTTTCTGAAAACACCTTCCTAAATATATTATTGTCTTCTTTTGTGACTGTGATTTTCAATATCTTTCAAGGTATTAACTTTTTTTTAATACTTCAAAATATATAAATGGGCTTCAAGAAACACTAATCAACAAATTGCTTCTTTATCTTTTTTTATATCTTATATTTATAATTTCATCCCTAAGTTTATTTTCCAAAAGTAGGCCAGTAAGTTGTATGCTGTGAGATCTATCACTTACATACAGAATATCTTTTAGTGTGTTATAATAAACACAAAAACATGATCACTCTTTAACCATGGCGTGGTTAAATCTGAGCTCTGTTGTGATGAGCAACACACACACAAATAAAAAACACACAACTGTGGCATCATTTTGGCACAGGGCCTTATTCCAACTAATTGAGTCTTTTCTGCTGCCATCCCTCCCTCAGCTGTGTGCAGTGATCGAGGTCATCATATGATGACGCCTGAATGTTAATCTGTGGAGTTAAGACTGTGCAGGTTGCAATGTGTGTTTAAACTCCAAACAACTCTTCTTTTTTAATCAAAAGAATTCTCAGAATTGAGACATACGTCACCAAGACTAGATAGACTTTTTTTTTTTTTTTAAATCAGACCTAACTTTGTCACTTTTTGTAGCACTCCCATCGCCCTTTCATTTAGAAACATTCACATTTAGTCCAGCAAATAAATTGCTGCACTGCCATGACGACATTTTGCCATTTTATAACAAAGCATTGTCTTTTTTGGTTATTTATTACTGCATCTTGTAGTTTGTTATTGTAAGATGTCATAAGAAACTCCAAAATACATGTGGTTCCTTACTTCTGAAAGAGTCCCAAGCATATCAGACTGCAGCAGCAGATATGTACACAAGAACAGTATTGTACTGAGGGGTGCTAAGATGGCATTTGTAATGCAGCACACAAAATGATGAAAAACTACTGAGTGAGCTATGGTGATGGATTACTATCATTTACTGCTCTACAGAAGGGGAGAAATGGGGATTTAATTCTGGCATCGCACTCTTGGCACTCATAATTTGCACATCAAGGTGTGAAAAATATACAGTTAAAAGCAGTTGAATTAACTGGGGTACAAAACCAATGTCATGCTGAAACTAAATGTCTGTTTTTTTTGTTATTTCTGTGTTATAAAAGGACACTGCATACAATGCTGCCATGTTCTTTACATCACACCTCTTGTTTCTTCAATAAAAGGGCCATTCCTATATCCTGAACACTGAATAACTGGAGAATTGTTTTACTCCAGTAGTTTGATTGAATTGTTTTGGATTATTTTAATACAATTATGATAAAATAACAATTTGGGTTTTGAGTAGGGCTTTATACCAAACTTATAACAGGCCTCACAAATTGAAATCATGACAACTCTTTTTTAATATCCAGTGCTTAGGACAAACTTCTTTAAGTACATCATCAATGAGTCGCTACTTGATTACAACTTGATTTAAGAGCTACTACTTATATTCCTAAAACATCTAAAGCAACTTGTGTATATTTCCTATTGTACAAGTTGCAATGACATGTCTATTGCACGTGTTTTCAAGTAGTTTACCACCAAGTCCCCCCCTTGTCCATGAACATTATTCTGAAACCCATCTCAAAATACAGATGTGTTTTTCGTCACTTCATTGTTTACTAGAACAAAAAAGGATTAAGGTCTATAACACAAAGCTTCATTGTCTCCTTTTAGGAAGCTATAACTTAGTCATTGCACGCCCTTACCCTAACACTATGTTATTGTAGTGGGCCTATATTTGTCATACACTCGTCCTGCCAACAATTTATAGGCTATTGACCAGGATTTAAATCTGTACTTCACAAATACACAAGTATAGCTTTACAAACATGAAGGGAAACTTGTTTGATCAGTAAATTTAGTCTATAATACCAAAAGTTGGATTCTTATTCCATTCCCAAGTCCCATTTGGAGCCAAAATCAAATCAGAAAATGATGATTGATAATGGAAAACAGAAGCAGTTTCAACAGTTCAGTGTTAAATATCTGAAACAGCTTCACCCCTTCCTTAATACTGTGACGTTAGCTATCTTAATGTTCAAATGTAGCACATTATTTAAACTTGCTCATAATTTTAACTTCAAATATCAGGTTGCAAGCAGACAACTTAACTGCAGAATGTCATGGATAGGCTTTATTTAAATTAAAAAATCGTTTGAAACTAATAGTTTAATTTTTCAAAAGTTCTTAAGCAGTGGAATTCATCCAGCACTTACCCACTGTTGACATTATCCTCCCGTTAAAACAGCGCACTTTGATGAAGTCTCTTTTTTTCTCCATTTAATGTAATGGTTCGTTTTTATGGTTAATAAAAAAAAACTCTAATTCGAAGCCGTGCGCGAGCCGTCCAGTTGTGGCGGTCCTTTCAACTGTCCGCGAGCCCTCAGGTGGCGGATGAGCGCGCTCACGTCACGTCACCATGTTATCTGTCCCCAATCAAAGGCAAGAACGCACGCGCCTCTCCGGACCGCCTGTGTGATACGGTCTATGGTGTGACCTTGTCTCATACACCAATACATCACAGTTCACATGTGTCGTACCCACAAATTATCAAACTACAACAACTCGTTTTTATTATTTGAAGGGAAATACTTGATTTGCATACAATTACTATTAATTTCATGCTAAATAATGCAATATAAAATGGGACTGTGCAATTATCTGATTCACTTAATGTCTGCCTGTTGAATGCTGGATGTGTCTCGTGGTTTTATTTATTTGTATTTATTTATGTTTTTCTGCTGTTTTTATGATTTTTTTCATTTTTCTTTAACTGTTGTTCTTTAATGCATAATTTTGCACTGAAAGGGGCTGCACCTCAATTTCGTTGTTCAATGTACAATGACAATAAAGATATAATCTATTCTATTCTATTCTTCTAGTATAACTATTTTACCCTTTGCATTTCTCTTCTGATTTCTCTCTATAAGCATACAAAGGTGCTGATTTATCATGAAACACAAAAGACTGGATTAAGAGTTGAATCTGGCTGTTTTGCTACCAAAATATTTTGTGATGTGCACGGATGAATATAAATTTTTTCACCTAAATGTTGCTCAGCTTTGTTTTATCAAACATAGAAACAGTTCATGTTTTGGCACAACCATGCACCGCTATAATGATGACAATACAAGATCATTGGGGGTTGAATGTGAATTTGAATTCTAAATCCATGCAGACAGAAAGAGAGTGAGACACAATCACACCAGGGAATGTGTAGCAAGATTACATAATTACAGTGTTTAAAGTGGGTTTGTTTGAGTGAGTGTCTGTGTGTGTTTGTGATGGAGAGAGAGAGAGAGAGGAAAAAAGAGAAAGCAAGAGAGAGAAAGGGGGAGAGAAAGCGACAGTGTGTGTTTACTAATACTTACTAATACTTAATCTGATTTAATCCCAGTCAAGGCGCCCAAGAAGTGACCTATGATGTCATGAGCTCTGTCATTCTATGGAGATAAGGAGAAGATTGAAGACAACTGAAGGCAGACAGCAACATGCAGCAGCCACAACAACCAAAACATAATCATGAAAACATTTGGATAATGAGACAGCTGCACTGAAACATAATCATAAATTTCCCTCATCACTGTTTCAAACACATGAATCTGTTTGAAGAACCTAATCATAAATAATAATTAGAATAATCATGAACAATAACCTTTTTAAGTGTGTTCTTGTTCTAATCCTGCACAAAAAGATACTTCACCCACATGGGGGCAGCACAACATTGACATATTATCACATGCAGGATGTTACAGGGACAATAATGAAACACCTAATCATTTAGTAGGTAGCTAAGAAGTAACATCTCGCTGCATACTGCTGAAAACAAGGTTGATCAGAGTGATGCTAACATGTGTGACTGAGGAGAATAGGATTGTTGGGTGAGATGCCGCCTAATATCTATCAGATGTTACAATAAAATTGCTACATTTATAAAGCCAGGTACTGATACAGAATAAAACACTGATCACTAGCATCAGATACAGTTACTGACTCTATCAATAACCATGCCTCATGCTACACAAGGTGAAGGTTTCAACCTACCCAGACATGCCAGCGACTGAATTTCCCCAGATTGTGTTTAACAAATGCAAAGAAACAAACTTGTTTGCTTTTGGTTGACTCACTAGACAATGTTTGCGTGTGTGTGTGTGTGTGTGTGTGTGTGTGTGTGTGTGTGTGTGTGTGTGCGTGCGTGCGTGCGTGCGTGCGTGCGTGCATGCGTGCGTGTGTGTGTGTGTGTGTGCGTGCGTGCATGCATGTAAGCTGTGTATGTTTGCCTCCACAGATCAGATTGTTTACTTGAAGGTATCCAGTGGTGGACAAAGTACACAGCTTCATTACTTAAGTCAAAGTATAGATACTCCAGTTAAAATATTACTCCAATACAAATGGAAATTAATCAGTCAGATTATTGACTGTTACATTCTGTTTATTTAGAAACCATGACTTAAAATCTCTAAAAACTATACCATGGAATAAAAACTGAAACTACGTTACTCCAAGCGCAGACAACTTTGTTTGAAATGTTCATCTGGAATGAAATAAAGGTTACGTAGCTCAACACGCTTTCTCAGGTTGTACAGTGAATTTTTGTATGTTTGGGCAGAGTGGGAAACAGGGAGAACATTTCAAACGATACATATCATTCTTCATTTCAAAAACCTCTAACACTGGCTGAAGATATGACCATGGGTGCTCAGGTGGAGAATTATAGCCATCATTACCACCTCTACATGAACTGCCTGATCTGAGTGAAATGTGCTCTGTGTTTGCTCCACGTTCAACTGTGGAGACGCACGATATACAGGTACGACTAAACCACTGAGACAAACAGAACTACACAAACACATTTTACTGTCTCAGGGATCAGATTTCAGAAAAGAGAAAGAAATTCATGAGCTGACTTCAAAGCAGAAGTAGTGAGTAACTAGAGCATTGATTCACTTTGTTACTGTCCACCACTGAAGTTATCCAATAAGTATTTTTACCCTACATAGAGCTACTCTATGTGAAAGTGATAAATTGATAAATGTCATGTCAGTAGCATGACTCAAATTACGACAGCTTTTAGGGCTAAACACTATTTTTTAACAGTGGGTGCCATGTTAGCTCAAGTTGCAGCTTTGGTTACCAAAACTGAAAATGTACAGTGCTGAGAAAAAGTATTTGCCCCCTTCCTGATTTATCATATTTTTGCACATTTTTCTCACTTAAATGTTTCAGATCATCAAACTAATTTTAATATTAGACAAAGATAACCAGAGTAAACATTAAATGCAGTTTTTAAATGATGATTTTAATCATTAAGAGAAAAAAGTTGACCTGACCCTATGTGAAAAAGTATTTGCCCCCCCTTGTTATATCACAGATTAACTGTGATAAACCAGATTTTTTTGGAAAGCTGAGCTTTCTGAGACCAGTGTGGCTGAATTAAAACAATTCTGTAAAGAAGAGTGAGCCAAAATTAATCCAGAACGATGTAAAAGACTCATCGCCAGTTATCACAAACACTTGATTGCAGTTATTGCCTCCAAGGTTGGTACAACCAGTTATTAGGTTTAGAGGGCAATTACTTTTTCACACAGGGTCAGGTGGGTTTGGATAACTTTTTTCCCTTAAAAACTAAATCATCATTTAAAAACTGCATTTAGTGTTTACTCTGGTTATCTTTGTCTAATATTAAAATGTGTTTGAAGATGTGAAACATTTAAGTGTGAACAATGTGTGCACTGCAGTTGCCATCTAAATGCATCACACAAATAGCTGAAAGCAGAAATAAAGTTATGGAATAGTTATTTTCTTAAAGTGGGGTTGTTTGATCAATATCAAGTCTATGCTGGACTGCATATAGCAAAAACAGTCTGCGTGGCCCCTGTTTGGAGAAGCCGCCTGGGAAATATTGGAGCTAAGCTATGCACAGGGTGACAGGAACTCACTGACACTAAAAAAAGTCCTGCATGTTAAAATTTTTCAGTTTATATAAAGACCATATATATTTTTGTATATTTCAGGCACCTGTTTATTGCTTCTTCTGATTAATCTCAAGTTGTGTCAACTCCCACCTTCTTGACTGTCTGGATGTCTTCTGACTGCGCCTGGCCATCGACCATTAGGATCTTGGTACTGGCTTACTGGCTAAAATAAACCTGTTCCGTCATAATCCCCCATTCCATTTCCTATTTCCAACCCCACTACGCTTTCCAAATCTGACCTCTACCCAGGACTTCTCACCTTACAATCACACTTTAAACGTGAGATCAAAATCTATAAAATAATTAGTAAAAACAACAACTGTAATCGAGCAATATTGCAATGAAATATAAGTGAAAAGTAACATCAAACTAACATTTTATAGTATCGAGTGACAAGGTTCAAAGTCCTGATTGAGGTGGTTTGCTATGCCTATTTTTATTCAAAGCTGATTGTAGTTCAGGTTATTTTTATTATTAAGAAAATGTGCGTGTTTGTTGTTGGGGGAGGGGGAGTGTTTGGTGTCACATTATGGACGATGGTGACTTTGTGATAAGATCTTGTCCTTAAAACACTCTGCATTAACTACTGAAACTGTCACTACCAATATCTGTGGTGGATATTCTGCATCTGTTGATTTGATGTATGTTGACATTACAATAAAGTCAGTCAAAGTTACATTGATTAGAAATTCAACTGGGCACTCTCTGTCATTTTAAATTGCATAAGTGTTTGAATAAAAACACTCGCCTAATTGTAATTGACCCATGGAAATCTGTCCAGGGGGGGTGGGGGGTTGGGGGAGGGGGGTGGGCAGGGAGGGAATGACAGGGAGGGCATGATGATGCAGCACTTTGTGAATGATGATATAAAAAGGACCCTGAGATGTTATTGTTGAAGATTGGATTGAAGAATACTAGAACCAATGACAAAAGCAGGAGAGTGCTTTTCAAAATCAGTTCAAAGGTTTTATCTAGGACTGAAAACTCCACCTTGTCTGTTATGTTTTTAGTGCTGAGATTGCCCTGCTCCATGAGCGGTTAAAGGTTGTTAATTCAAATCTGGTTTATACTAAGAACCAACCAAAGGTGTTGAATATAAAGTCAATGCAAGGTGCAACAAAACTGCTGTTCTTGAAGTGTCTACTTGAGACTGGCTGTAAAAGCCAAGGAGACTCTATTAACACTCATCTGAAAATGCCCATTTTTACAGCAAAATTAAACATGTTCAGAAATGTTTTCTCGTCTCAGTAGAAAATGGAGTTTCTTTCTTTGTACAAACTATACAGGGGCTATTCTATATTATGTATCATATTTAAGTAACAAGTTATGCATCAATTTGATGGCCTTGCTGACTTGATAGACAGGTGGGCACATTGTAGCTGGATGTCGGGAGGCTTATGGCCAGTGGTGGACGGAGTACACAACTTCATTACTTAAGTCAAAGTATAGATACTCCAGGTCAAACATTACTCCAATACAAGTGGAAGTCACTCTGTCAAATTGTTACTTGAGTTAAAGTACTGAAGTACTTGCTTTTAAAAATACTAAAGTATTCAAAGTACTTCTTAAAAAATCTCAAAACATTGTATTTTCACAAAGCATGATGGCAGTAAAGAATACATAGAAGTACATTCTGTTACATTATTTTTGTTTTAAAACGATTACTTGAAATGTCTAAAAAATATACCATGTAATAAAAACAAAAACTAAGTTACTCCAAGCACAGACAACTTAGATTGAAATGATCATCTAGAATAAAACAAATGTTACGTAGCTCAACACGCTTTCTCAGGTTGGACAGTGAATGTTTGTATGTTTGGGCAGAGTGGGAAATGGGGAGAACATTTCAAACGATACGTATCATTCTTCATTTCAAAAACCTCTAACACGGGGTGAAGATATGACCATGGGTGCTCAGGTGGAGAATTATAGCCATCATTACCACCTCTAAATGAACTGCCTGATCTGAGTGAAATCTGCTCTGTTTGCTCCACGTTCAATGCGTGGTGTCACCGAGAGCACATCCATGTTTTGTACAGTCAATGGTTTATACAAAGCAGAGCTTTTCTACATCTGTAATTCGAACAAGCTGTGTTGGCATGAAAAGGAAATACTGTCAAAGCCAAACACACATCAGAAGAATCTCTCTCCTCTGTTCATTCCTTATCATTTCCCAAAAATTGCCTTAGGAAACTTTCAAATGTTGTAACGGGTGATTACTAGGACTGAACTTGTGGACTCCTTCATTCATGTGAAATAAAGTTGTTTTTTAAGTAAAATCACTGCAGCCCCCTGAAATAAACAAAAGGAAAATTCACATCTGGGAAAAAGTTTTCATTTGACTTGTTTGACTCGTAATGAAGCAAGAGCAACAGCTGAACAGTGACTCAACATTTCCACTATTTAGCCTCAGCTGTTGGCATATTTCACAGAGTGGTATTTACAGTGAACCATCTATTGTACAAATTCTATTTGGAAACTTGATATGATTCCTGTTTGAGTTTTTAAAAATAATTTAAATGTGATATCTAAAGTAGGGTGTGAAGTATTATCCATTATCATCATTGGAGAAGCATGCAGGGATGCAGTACTGACTCTGAGCCACCAGTGGGCAGATTTAAACAGTTTTTTGCATCTATCAGGGAGCCTGCAGTTCATAGAGGTCTGTGGTTCAGATCATTACCTTTAAAGTTTTCAGAGTGAAGTGGTGATTAGCTGATTAGACTAGGTGGCTACAGATTGACCAGGGGCTACACACCTGGTCTGAGGAACTAATGACAAGCCCCAATTTCAATGAGCAGCTGTGCAGACACTAAACTTCTCACCTTGAGGTGTTTTACGAGCTGGAAGATGCTAAACAGAGGCAACAACAGACAAACAATACCTGCTCAGGGCTTATTCACTTAGAAGTAAACTGGAGCATTTAGCATGAGGTAAGCATAAGTGATGATTTTCTTCCAAGACAAAGTGAGATTTCAGTCATTTCAAATTCATTTTTCACTCAAATCTATTCAGTGTCTATCACTGCAAAGGTAGAGTATCCTGATTATGGCAGAGGGGTGTCACCCAGTTTTACAACTGCAACTATAATTCTAATTTTCTGGTACCAGAACTTAACTTGGACTTTATCAACTGAATGCTACTTGATACTACTACTTTTTTTCTATCAGATATTTAAAATTAAGACATTGCTATTAAAATGTGATCATTTTGACTAAAATTTTGTTATGCTTCTTTTTTCTGAAGCATATAAAGCATTCAAAACTAGCTTCACATCAACCAGTGACAACCCTTAACTATCTCATAATAAAGAATGCAAAAACTAAAATCTTAGGTGCATTTCTCTGATTTCTATTCAAAATATCTCATTATACTTAATGAGTCATGTTCACCAGACAATCCACATCCATATTCATTCACATTTCAGGATATTACCAGATAAAAATAATGAGTAAAAATATCTGCCAATGCAAGATGACGAGAATACTTGTTTCAAAAGATGTATCAAGAAACGTTTGCTTGCCTATATTTATCTTATTTCAAGCAACCAATGCCTTGGTTTTTGCAGGTTATATCTTAAAACAATATTTGTATTTTGACTTGTCAGGTAAATGTGATTGATGTTGAGTGTAATGAGATCATTTGAAGCAAAATTCGACAAATACACTTGCTTCAATTTAGGTGTACAGTGTACACAAATAATTATGACCCACTGAAATATTATTGTACACTGACAACAGCCCCTCTGCATTAAGCGTACTTTTATGTTTGTTGAAGTGAACTTTTAAATGTAGGTCTTTCACTTTTATAGGGAAGTACTGCATAGATAATTTGGTGTTCCTGCTAAAGTACATGATTTTAAGACTTTTACAAGTAACTTTCTCAGTCAGCAAAAGGCCTGTTCCCTGCTGCCTATCTTAATAACTTTGCATGTACGCCTGTTAAAAAGCTGATCTGATTCTTCATATGGAGCTGCAAACTCAGGCTCAGTGTCCTCCAACAGGTTCCATATTTTGTCACGGTCACACAAGGTCCAAATCTAATGCTCTGTGATTTCAGGTGTAGGCGTATATTGGTTCAGTGTGTCTGCCCTCAGCAGGTTTACTTCAGGGGCAGGCAGGAAGAAAGATCCCCTCCGCTTCATACACGGTCAATGGGAGACTGTGCTCATTAAAAAGTATGTTAAAGCTCAAAGTCTACACAGGTAAGCAGATGATGAATACTGCTGACTCATGTAGAAAGACCACTAGATCTATTTATATTTTTTAATCCAAACTGTATTTAGAGAGGTTAACTTATTGAGACAAATGGGCCCAGTGGGTAGAGACCACAGTCCATGGTTTTGTTGTAAAATCTCCTGTTTTGTCCAAATAACGTTCCAAAAACCAAATATCTGTGTACTATCATATTAAACTGACAAAAGGAGAAATACATGTTTTGAAAAACAGAAACTGAATTTCTGCCTTTTAGAAACTGAGAAAAAAAGAATAGTTATCAAAATAAAACAGATGTTTATCTTTCAGTTAGTACTTCTGCTCTAGTGTCCTTTCTTTACACCTCATTCAGAAATGGATAAGGATTCATTTCTCCAAAGCCCGTTTGTCACAAATTTATCATTCAGTTACTGACAGCTGTGATAAATGTCCCGCTTCCTCTTGTACCCTAACTCATATGTTTTACTCTTGCTCATTATTAGCTAGCTTTTGGCAGAGCTACTTTACCACTATATCCAAAATACTCTCAGTAAATATAAATGTTTCTCCCCATATTGCCATATTTGGATGTCCTGAAGACTAACCTCAAAGCAGTTAGATGTTATAATTCTTTATTGGCGAGACGCTGTCTTCTCTCTCACTGAAAGTCCACCAAAGCTCCTTCCAGCACTCAGTGGCTCAAGGATGTCATGTCTTTTCTAAAACTTGAGAAGATAAGATACTCACTAAGAGGCAACTCTGGAAAGTTTTATGATAGGTGGCAATCCTTTCTATCCTTCTTCAAAACTCTGAAGTTTTTGGCTCCTGATTAACAATCTGGGTGCATAACTGAACTAAATACTCACAGTCAAAATGCTAAGCATGGTGTTGAGGAAAAGGGAGAAATTTGATGTGTTACTGTAAAGACAGACCGGCAGAAGGGGAGGGTGTAGGTAGCGGCTCAATAACTCATCACAAGTTGTGAATCAGCCTGCTCCAACAACCATTTGTCACACACGAGAAAACGTCCGCCCATTTAATCAAGACGACGCTACTGAGGACGGTGGACCAGCAGGCATCAGGCGGGTTGCTGAGAAAATGTTGAAGCTAATTAGTGAAATGAATGAAGAAAGCAAGGACAGCCAGGAGCAGGGTTAGAGAGCTGATGATGTTTACGTGCTGGTCGTTTGTCAAACGGTGACTGCCCACTGATTGGACACGTTACAGCCCCCTTCATTTGGCTATGCTGCATAAATACATGAAGACATACAGAATAATAAAGAGTGTTTTTTAAGGGAAGTGTGGCTGTGTTTTCAAGCTCCATTTTGTTTTCACATGCTCGACCTCTTGTGAACTCACAGTAGCACAAAAACTCCTTGGGGCCCTGTGTTGCCTGAGCACATGAGGTGAGGAAACAATGAAATCAAAAAGTGCTGGAGAACATTTTTGTTTCATGTGCACACAATAAGTATAATGAAATACATCAGTATACTAAGAAGAACTAGAACTTCGTGTTATCCAGGCCTTGTCCTGGTATTGCTCTGTAACAGGCATCTCTGATCATTAACAATTACCTGGTTCATGTTAAACAGAACTTAAGAAAAAGACTGATATATTCAGTTCTTTGATGCACAAACTCCAAATATTTAGATTATTGTAGCTCTGAGATTTAAACCAAAATGCAACTGGACTTGATAGAAACTATAGAGGTTTTTTTTGCTTTTAATTCTGGATGTCCAATTAGCTACTGGACTAAATGACAGAACTGTATGTATATATTAGGGGTTTAGACTGAAGGGTGAATAAAGCAAGCAATTTTAAAGTATCATCCAGGGCTAGTTCATTTTATTTATTTGTTTACATTTATTTTGGGTAAACAATTACAAAAATAATGGCTAATTGGTATGAAAAAGAACAACCCATTTGTTTAGTAAATATGTCCATATAGATAAACACTGGATAAATGGAAATGCTTTGCTTTATGATGTATTAGAAAACTTATATTTAAAACAGTTATTCAATTATAAAATGTCTCTCTTTACACCTTCATATACTGACAGGAAATAAGCATTTTACAACCTACAATGCAACCCAAATCCTAATGTATTGGACAGTTGACTGCCTCTTCTCCTGAGCCTCCATCCTTGCATCGTCCAGATTTGCATATTAAGATGGCTGAAGAATAATTAACAGTGGGAACACGAGCAGTGTAGGTCAGAGCAGTAGAACAGGCTCAGGTAAATGTAATTAGAAATTATATAATGTGTCGGCACAGACTGAGATTGATGTGTCCCGACAGAGACAAACAAACAGCACAGTACTCAGACCCTTTCAGCATCCAGACCACACTCCTCTTTTTCCAGGTTTGTATTTTAAAGTTAAGCAATAACGGTTTCCAAAGCCTGGTGTCCCGTCCCCCCTTTTCCCCCAAAAAAGCTCCTGATACAACCTCATTGAACTTTTGGCCTTCTTCTTTATTTCCACATAATAAGAAGTTCTACCTGTCCTCTTGTACAAAGTCGCCTGGTCTTCACAGACCTCCATGGTCATCACCCCCCTCTCCTATTTTGGCATGCCTGTGCCAGGTATTTGAACAAATTCCTCACACCCCGCGGGGATAGGTATGTCCCCCCCTCTTCCAGACGTCCCCCTGGCCTTTACTGCCTGTCTCTGTCTATCTTGTGTACGCCAGCACATGTATGAAGCGGCCAACATGAGGCGTACAGCCTACACATTTTACTGCCTAGTCACAACTAAATCATTTCTAACTTGTTCAGCCTCTTGGAGCTGGCAAACCACAGCTGTGGGTATGATGCCGGCCGGGCCAAAAACAACTTGGTGGATAACAGGCGACTGTGAGCTGCTTTTGATAACTGTTGAAAGAAAGAGACGTTTATTCTGTGATGTTGGTGAAGGCCACTTATTGGATCTACCAGTTCAACTTTTCTCTGACATGGAAAAATGTTGATCCAGGCGAGGATCCTGGACAATTAATTTTCTTTATGACTCAAACACCAAATCATCATACGAATCCTTTGTGCGTGAGTGTGTGAGTGAGCCGCCATGTGTTTGAACATGGTCTGAACATGAGCTGATGTGGTATTGACATTGGGTCAGAGTTGAAGTGCATTAGTTATTGCAGTGCGTCATGAAAATGACAGCAATGTTTCAAATGTTTCTGCGCTTGTCTCTTTGCCATTCCACAGAGAGTCTAAACTTCACACTCTTAGATTCAATCGTACTAAAAGGATCCACTGTGTGAATTTTAATTCACGCTGACACTTTTCAGAGAACTATACACAAACTGTGGGATTAAAGACAAATCAAAAAGAGTTTTATTTGACTCATTTCTGTTAACGACAAACACCCGTACATTTGGGTAACAGGACAGGTCTTTTACCACTATTTGGCCATCTACTTTCCCTACAGTATCTTTACTACCAAGATAACATATACAATAAAGACAACCTAATGAAGTCCAAACAGGAAACCAGAAATAACGTGTCGTCTTCCTACTGATAGGTATTAACCTTTTTAATTTCTCTCTGACTCATATTTATTGTTTTCAAAGGTCAGCTAAATTATTTTCTAGTGTCTGTTTGGATCTGCAGCTTTGGATCACAAATGCATTATTTTGTGTTTAGTACAGTTGGCATTAAACAAGAAGGTTTCTTTTTTTTTGAAGAGAATTAATGGTCAATCGTAAAAACGTGAAAACGTGAAGACTTAAGATTAACCTCACTACTTCCCATTGTTGTTTAATACACAGAGATAACGTATTCTTCAGTGTTTCCACTGAATAAACAAAGGTTTTATAAATCCATCCAAATAAAATATTAGCTTTAAGCATATAATGTTTGACCTTATGTATGACTTATACAGCGCTGGACTATTTGCCAAAAATATGATGCTAGGATACCATTTATGGACCGATTTTTTTTATGGAAAGTCTTTGCAGTGAGTTCACTGTGAGATTTATGCCTCGCTCAGAGGGATTGAAACAATTCAAGAGTCAGCAAACCAAACTAAAGATTACTATAAAAACCCCTCACATGGGACTGTAAAACATTATTAAAAACACATATATTCACTGAGTATTTTAAATTGTCATACCACCACTCAGCAGGCTTCCTCTGTATTCTTCATCAGCAATAATTCAAAGCCATCTGTGGCCATAAGTGAATGTTTTTATGATGAGACGTGTTGCCTTATAATGTGAGTATTTCAACCACAACCCCCACTGGATATGTTCAAATAGACTCCTCAAATATCATTCCTATTATTGTTTCCCTCATTATTAATTATTACAAGATGCTAAATGTTATAAAGATCATTACTTCATATTCTGTCGCTGTTCTGGACCCCAGTACAGTTCCAACAGATACTAAATATTCAGTTTTCTGCAGGATGAGCCCCTTCACTCTGCATCCCGTCCCACCCCCTTCCACTCTCACACACACTCCTCTCCGTGGACTCACACAGACTCCCTCTCTACACATCAAACAGAGCTGCACCAAGCAGCACAGATCAGACCAGAAAAAGTTACATTGGCCTTCACCTCCTCCTGCAGCTGAAGAGAAATAATCCCAGTTTTAAGAATCAGAAGGATAATTCAAAATGGGGACAGAGTTTTGTCAACAAAAATATTTGTGGACTATTATTTTTTACAGCGGCTAGGATCAGACTGTGCTAAGGTAAGTTTCTGAGACATTAATCCGCAGAATAACTAGCTAATTAAATATAATTTATATGCTATGTAGATTAATTTACAGTCTTTTTTAGCGCTGATTTGAACCCTAACATCAAGTAGGCCAGGTATCTAATGATATAGTCATTTCTTTCTCAGAAGATATCTCAAAGACAGTCGCATATAAAGTTTAAATTCAAATTTCAAGTGAGATAAAGTACAAAGTTGTTTATTCATTGCTCACAGTGTGGTCTTAATATATAACCAAAGTCATGTCATAAAAGCTTCTTATGAAATAATTTGGTGTATAGTTTCAGATTCATTGTAAAAACACAATAAATAAATGAACACAACACATCTGAACATCTCAACTTCAAGATTAGTTTGAATTAAATACATATATAAATAAACTATTCTTCTGCTGCTTTATTTTCTGATTGGAGGGCTCCTATCATGGATTTTACCCAGCTGTTATTTAATGCGGTGAGCCGGTGAGGTCTGGAGGCGCGCGGCTCTGCAGGGGTTTGGCTGCTCCTCTGCAGTTCAACAGTAGCTCTTAACCCCGGAGCAGCCCGGGTCACCATGTGTCACACAGGCAGGCCCTGTCAGGCTCCCCACGGCTGCTTTGATGTCACAGCAGATTACATTTCTCCAGCACATCATAAGTCTTGGACAAAGAACTGAGATCTTGTCTGTCAACTAACAAAATAATATCACAGAAGAAAACGCATTAAGAGTAAACGCTCTGTCTGTCAGGCAGTAATCTGTATCCGTCTTAAAGTTCAGTTTAAACTCTGAAACTGCAAAGCGTATTAAACAAAGTCGTCATGTTCGCCTCATTGCGCCGTCCACTGACTCGGCAGATTTTAATGCACCGTTCCAAACGCAAACCACTGGTGTGTAAAAACATACAACATAACCAAGAAATCTAATCTAAACAGAATAGAAAAGAATGCCTGTATTGTCATCCAACACTCTGACACAATGCGTTCAATGATATGCTGTGCTTCTGGAAAAAAATGTCACATACATGCATTCAACCACACACATGCACGGTCAGTCAGATAAAAAAAAATATAAAGAGAAGATTTGACAACTTTTTTTGCTCTAAAAAACGTGTAAGCCATGCCCGTTCTTTCCCACTTATTACTGTCCCACTCAGCCTAATTGTTGCCCAACTGCTGACCTTTAGGAGGAGCTGGTTGTGAAAGTTTCAGTTGAGATTTACAGTCTTCAGATGGAGCCCTCCTACTCTGAAAATCCAATTATTTTACTAAAACCATGACAGGCTCGCCTGGCTCCCCGTGAAGCTGTAAAACTGAAAGGCAGTGCCAACCAGAGCGGATTTCTGCGAGAATATAAACCATGATGGTTTCGCTGACATCTTCATTCCTACTACATGTTTATTTGACTTTTATTACATTATCTGCTTTCAGTATTCAGTATATGAATCACTTTGTTAGCAGGTCCAAATGTGTAATGGTTTTGTTGTCCTTAAACCGTGTTGAACAAATAAAATATCCAGAAACAGAGAATGTAACTAGCAGGACATCACAGGATTGATACTAACAAGATATTCTTGTGTTCTCTTCTAAATTTGTTTTCCTTTTTGATCCAATCCGCCCTACCTCCCTCCTCTTTCTTTGAATCCCTCTCTGTAACTGGATCAGACATTAAACGTCGCTGAATTACCCCTAATTTCCAAGCTTTTTGATTTTAACACCATGGACCTCTCAGGCTCTTTGCCTCCACCTTCCCCTTACACCTTCCCCGTTACCCCAAATATCTCTTTACCCTCTTCCTCTCCCTCGCTCTCTCCCTCACCCAGCCTAGCCTCCACAGCTCTCTTCTGCTCCCTCCTCTCCCTCCTCTCCCTGATGGGCATCACAGGGAACCTGTACACTCTGGGTCTCCTTCTGAAGCGAAGGAGAAGCAGGAGGAGACGTGGAGCAGGACTGACCTGCTGCCATATCAGGGTACCGGTACTATCCTGCCTGGCAAACACCTCCTCCCCTTCCTCTTCTCCAATCTCCTCTTCCTCCTCCTCCTCCTCCTCTCTTCACCTCCAGGTGCTGAGCCTCGCTCTCGCTGATCTGCTCTACCTTTTCACCGCCCCCTTCATTGTATATGACAGCCTGGCGTCTGGCTGGGCCTTCGGTGAACTGGGCTGTCGCCTCCTCCTGAGCCTGGACCTCCTTACCATGCACGCCTCCATCTTCACTCTCACAGCCATGAGCCTGGACCGCTACCGTGCTGTGGCTCATCCTCTGCACACATCCTCCTCTAACTCCTCAGGCCTGCTGCGGGTTGGCCTAGCCTGGGGGCTGGCGGTGGCTCTCAGTCTACCGATGATGATCACGCTTCACCTGGAAGACGGAGAGAACCAAGAGGGCCAGCTATGTGTGCCAGCATGGGACGAGCAGAGTTCAAAAGCCTACATGAGTGTGCTTTTCTGTACTAGCATCCTCGGACCAGGGCTGGCCATCGGAGGGCTTTATGCAACACTAGGCAGACTGTACTGGGTGTCTCAGACCAGGCCGGCCTGGGCCACTGGGAGCAGCACCACTTGTCCTCCCCGTGCACCCAAACCCAAAGTCCTGCTTCTTATCCTTGGTATCGTCCTGGCCTTCTGGGCTTGCTTCCTTCCTTTCTGGATTTGGCAGCTGCTGCCCCTCTACCAGCCTGACATGCTGCGGACAGTTCCAGTAGGGACGCAGGTGACGGTGAATCGGATCCTCACAGGGCTCACCTATGGAAACTCATGTGTGAATCCATTTTTCTACACACTGTTGACAGGAAAACGAAGACGCAACAGACAGATACTGACATCAGGAAATCAGCTCTGTCGCAAGAGCAGTCCGCTTCAGTAGTGTGTCTCTTATAATAGAGACAATAGAGTGAGAGTATGAGAGCATTATTATGAGTTTCCTTATAGACACCAAAAATATCTTTTTTCTTAGTCTGTAAACTAAGAAATCAGAAAAAACTAAACCAATGAAAGCACTTTGTATGGCTGCTTGGTGAAAAATTGTCTGACAATCAAACAGACAATCGCTGCCACCCAACTAATGCTTTACCTGTAAACCTTGTACAAATGTTGGTGGTCCAATTAAATGGAGTGTATTTAACTGCTGCAGTAGACTAGTTTACTGATTGACAATTCATTTTTATGATGTTATCTTTGTGACAATGGTAAAGTGGTTACTGCAGTAAATAAATATAAGAGTCATTTAACCAAAGAACATACAAGAGGAGAGGAGTTGTTTATTTAGTCCACATAATTTGTATCTGTCTCTCTGTGCTGTATGAACGGGAGAGTTTTTCTGCATGTGGCTCATGCACAATCATTTCCAGTAAAGCCCTGATGCACTTCTGCTTGTTTTCAGAGACTATCAAAGACAACGTTTGTTTGTGAACAGCTGGTTGGTTCTGCTCAGGACCTCTATGGGACATATTTCTGAGACTTTGTTTGTTGATTTAATGAATTATGTCTGAGCAGCTCAACAGTCTTTTGTTTGCTTCCCCTGAACCCAACAAATCTAAAACAACATTTTTTTTTCTAAATCATGACCTGCATGTTGGGTATGAAAATGTACTTATTATTCTGACTCATGCAATGCTCTGCATGGCCTCGACTTTTGTTGACTGTAACTGTTGTTTATAATAATGCGTAATATAAAGCCTTAAATAAAGAGTATGCTTTCTGTAAGACACTGTGTGATTTGATTTTAAAATAGCTAAAAAGATCACAAAGTTGCCTTTTCTGCCATGTTGTTATTTGTTATTCAATAACACTGTTTGGGCTACCCTTGACTCTGTTGCTCTAGGCAAAAATTAAAAAATCTAAGCCTTTGGTCTCACCGTGGCTTGATAACAGTAATGTCAGAGAGCATGCAGAAAGGCAGAGTGGCAGTGGAAGCAGGAAAAATTGCACACGTCATTTCAAATCATGAAGGATCTCTTGAATAGGTATCAGCTGACAGTAAAAAATTCAAAGGCTGAATACCACTCCAATGTTATTGATAATAACTGTCATTTCAACTACTACTAAAATCTGTTACCTCTGCCACCTCATCTCCTGACTCAGAGATGGCTGTCTTCAATTGTGAGGATTTCCTTATTTTCTTTTGAGAAAAAGTGCTTGACATAAGAGCTAGCATAGATCATTCTGTCAGTAGCCCATACATATATCCACAGATCACTGCAGTTCTGAATCATCTTGGCCCCATCACTAAACCAGAACTCTTTCACATTAAACTGGTTTTCTTCAGATTTATCCAAATCAACCTCCTTCTCTGTTCCTATTCCCTGTGGTGTTCCCCAAGGTTCCATATTCGGTCCAATCCTCTTCGCAATATACTTGCTTCCACTAGGCCACATTATTCAAAAACACAACATTTCTTTCCAATATTATGCAGACGATACACAACTCTACCTCCCCCTCGAGCCCAACAACCTCAACAAACTGACCGACCTCAAAAACTGTCTTCTAAAAGTAAAATCATGGATGGCTGCTAATTTCTTACAACTCAATGACAATAAAACAGAAGTTATTTTATTAGGACCACCACATCTGATCAATAGTATTTCTCCTCATCTTGACTCTCTCACTGCCCCCCTCCATGAAACCTCATGCAAAAAACCTTGGAGTCATATTCAATTCAGCATTACACTTTGACAAACAGATAGTAAAATAAGTTTCATGCAGCTCCGCACCATCTCCAAACTCAAATCAATCTTAAGCAGTTCAGACCTGGAAAAAGTTATCCACACCTTCATATCATCACGCATCAATTACTGTAACTCCTTATATTTTGGCATCACTCAGTCCTCATTATCTCGCTGTCAAATAGTCCTAAATGCAGCAGCTAGGATTCTGACAAGGTCAAAAATAAGAGACCACATAACCCCAATTCTTGCCTCCCTACACTGGCTTCCGGTCAGTTACAGAACTCATTTTAAAATACTCCTGTTTGCTTATAAAGCACTACATGGTTTGGCCCCCTCCACATCACTCTGTCAGAGCACTCAGATCTACTACAGATCTTCCCACCAAAACTTCTTGTCTCTCCGGACATCAAGGACAAAGAGCTATGGGGACAGGGCCTTCTCTTTCTGTGCCCCAAAACTGTGGACTTCTCTTCCCCCCACCACCCAGTTCTCTGTTGTAAAGTACTTTGGATCAACCGTGTTATGTGTAAAGTGCAATATAAATAAAGTTGATTTGATTTGATTTGAAAAACAAGCCAATTTCACTAGAGATCACGTTGATCTGATCGTTACAAACATAAATGTGAAACTGAAGGCAAACCTGAGAAACAATAATGAAGAATTGAGACAGAAAGAGGTTAAAAAAGCCGATGCTAACTATGTTGTATGCAAAAGAAAGACCAAAATTCAAAGGTGCTTGGTGTAGAATAATCCTTGAGTCAGCATGTCTGTGTCTCTCGAGGGTCTTCCCTGCTCTTGTGTACACACTCGTCGGCTGGTGTTATTGTGTCTCCCTGCAGCAGCGCCTTGTCTCTGTCTGTCGGAGTCAAAGGCTGCACTGTACTCTACTGCAGACCCCGCTGCTCTTTGACGCAGATGAGCAAATATTGTTGTTTGACAGAGAGAAGGAAGGATGGGGAGGAGATGATGGGACAAAAGGGGCAGACTGGTATCATATAAGCACGGTGCTGTGGTCAGAAACAGGGTGTTTCTGGCTGGTGAGGAGTGGTTGAGTGGTAAATTTGATCAAACTATTTCCAAAGGAGGTTGTTTTAATTTAAAGTGTAAAAAAATCCAATGCTGCACATGATAACCTGGAACGACTAAATGAAAAATAATTTAAATGATGTTAGCCACAGATGCAACATTTAAGAAGCACTGTGTATATATTTCTTACATGACAAAAATGACATCCATACAAATACTTCACTGTAAGGAAGTGATATACCTCTTCTTATGAAAAGGACTTTAAACTTCAAGTGTTGTCTCAAACTCTTGGTGAGCTCTGGATGAAGAATTACATTTTTAATTTCATCAATGATCTCTCAGAGTGGGTCTCATGTGACACATCTGCTGTTTTTCTTTGTCCAGCCAAATCACACAGAGGGAGCGTTGAGCTCTACTTAATGTGTTTAACTGTGTTTTGACTTGACATTCAGTAATGTTTGTGAGAACATAATCCGTAGGTAATTACTTTAAGTGATTTAATGTAAAATGAAACTTGAATAACATAATGAAAGCCACATAGAATTTGAGTTTATTTATTTGCACACAAAGTGCACGTCATTCAGTAAATGAGAAAAAGAAAACCTGAGGGCTACAGGAGAAGCTATGAAGCGCTGCAGGGCTTTTCATGGTAATACCAACAGGTTGAAGAGAGACACATACCTAAAGCATTTGTCAGGGGAGCGGCTGCATTTCTGTGCACTGTGATGCCATTATTCCTTCTGTAGTCTCCACTGCCTGCCATGTGTTTCGAGTTACCTGGCCCAGCTACCTCTGAGCAGAACGTTCCCACTGCTGTTATTATCTGGAGCCCAGCGCGCTCACACCACAGGGGGCGCCTCTGTTGTGGAGTTAATGCAATATCCATCCAGCTTTCACAGACAACCGAGGCGCTCTCAGCACATTTGTCGATTTAAAAGGAATGTCTTGCAGACAAAGAGTCAGCTCCTTGTAGGATTGAAATCATAAGCCCTCGTGAGATTGGGTGATTTTTGGACCCCTGGGTCATACCAAAATGACACAAGATGGAGGGTGTAGCTTGAGTAAAGATGAAACCTTTCCAAAGAAGACACTTTAGCAGCAATGTGGATATTAAAGCACAGAGGGCTTGTTGTTCAATTTTCTAAGTCTGCATAGTGTACAGGTTTCGGGTGTCTGCGTGTTCTAAAACTCAATATATCAGATGATTAAGTCTTCCCTCAGGTCGACGGGGATGACTGAGTGTTTGATAAACTTCAAATGCATGCTGTTTGGTCAGCTCATACAAATGAATGGAAAATATTGTCTCACATGGCAGGCTGGCCGATCTATAAACTTTGAGTTGTTTGTGTTGGTAGATGCCAGCAGCGGCCAACTCGCTCCAATCATAACTTTTGTCCTCCTGTGCAAAAGACGCTTATGATTTCATCCTGAGATTGAAATCAAAGTCTGCAGGGAAAACACAAGGACAAATATTGTCTAATGGGAGCGTCTCTCTGTTCTACCTGAGGATTGCATAAATCCAGCACATGTCCGTTTCCTGGAACCACCAAGCATCTTTCCATCCCCAGCGCCCCGTTTGCCCCGCCTGTCAGGCCCTCCTCTTGACCAGTGTGCGAGGCTGCTGCAGGTGCCCCTCCCCTGGGCAGCCTGTGCAGGAAAGCACCCCACTGTGCAGACGAGACTACGCCGCAGCCCGCGCCAAATTCACGCTGTGAGGTGTATAAGAGGCTCCCATTCTCCCCAGACATACACAAAAAAGATTCTTAGCACTCCTCCTCTGCCTGCCTTCCATGAAAATTCAATCTTCCCATCTGTTTTCCCTCTCTCAATCACTTTTTGTCCCCTGTATACTTTCTCTTTCACCACACTCTCATCTTCTGCATGGTATCACCTTACACCATGTTAATATACAACCTTACTTTTATTAAGGAATAACACTCTCATCAACAAGTTATTAGATCTCCAGCTTCAGCATCTGTGAAATCCCAGCATCATAAATCAAACACACTCAGTCCAGTTCTATGATACAGCTCATGTAGGCAACACAGTATTAAAGAAAATAGTTTGTAATCACTGGTTTGACAGCAAACACAGAAACCTCGGCACTGACAGTGTTTCTTTGTTCGACCTCTGGCAGCCCCACCACGAGGTGCCCTCCTCCCTATCACATCCCTTGACTTCACACCTCAGTGTCAGCCGCCAGGATCAGGCGAGGCCCAGCTTGGCCTGGCCTGGAAGGCCGGAGGTTACATCAACTGACACACACATTATGGTTCACACTGGGGCTCTTACTAGGAAAGACAGTAAATATGGCACGTCGCCCTCTCCTCCCTCCACCATTTTTCTATTCTCCCCTCCCGCCTCCTCTTCCTTCTCCCACTCCTCTGCCTCCTCCTCACGGCACGCTGCCCGTAAACAGTCATCCCTGTCAACTCAGGCGTCAAGGCTCCCCTTACCTTTGACCTTCTGACACTTAACTCATCTGATCCCTGTTGTTTGTTCATGGCTGATGATTCATTTCAACCACTCAAATTAGACCAAAAGCCTCTGTGTCATCTGATGTTTGATAGCTGCAACTATTGTTGCATGATGAAACTACTGTTGATCAATCTATTTGTGGTTGTTTTAAAGTCAAAACAGGAAACTCTGAAAAGCAGTTTATAATTCAAATGTGAAGGTATGCAAGTGTTTTTAGTTTGAGACACTGAATATTTTGGGGTTTAGAAAATATGTTTGACAAGACAAGATGTTTAAATAATAAGCACTGGACATTACAAAATATTTACTGACATTTTAACATTTGTTCTTGATTCAAAATTATGATCAATCTAATAATCAAAAATGTAATCTGCAGAATATCAACAATTCAAATTCAGGATGTAGCCCTGTTACAAATACTTTTATGCCTTTTGAGGGTGCTCCCCAAAGGTCCCAAAGGTATGTTTAATTCTTACTTATTAAACAGTGTAGAGACAAAGGCCTCCAGGTACTGAAGGTACAGCCTTGGGGAGAACTTGGTTTTGTCTGAGGAGAAAAATAAAGAGTGAAGGTTGAAGAGTTCAGGTGGCGCTTTGGTCGCAGTTAGAATAAGACTGCCGCCTGCAGGTGAGATAAAGGAACAGAACAAACCCCATACTCTCTCCTGTTCTCCACATAACTGTACTTCTTTTTCTGTCTTTTATTTTTTTTTGGGGGGGGGGCATAGTAGTATCACAGTGCCAGAAGAATGTTGGACATAAATGGGGTTAATATCAACATTAAATTTAATAGTTCGTCATCTACTTATGCTAGCTTGACATGATCATGCATTTGTGCTTTTTGTGTGGCTGGGCAGCAACTATAGGCGTTTTTCGACCGGAGGAACTTTACCCCGGAACTACGTGCGTTTCAACCGACGGACCCAGGGCGAAAAAGTAGTTCAGGGGTAGATAATTCTCCCCCCTAAAAGCCCCTGCTAGGGGGGTAGTACTTTTCAGAAAGCCCCAGGGCTATTGGGGGGCAGGGCCTGCAATGCTGAACGTGTCTGATTGGTAGATTAACCGCAGTGTTTTTATTCCGCCCGCCGTTCACAATAATATCACACACGTGTGATTCACTTGATTTCTCTTTCTGTTATTTGTTCTATCTGTTTTGTATGTGTGTGTACTTTTCAAAAGAAGAAGCTGTGATTCACTTGATTTAGCAGCTTGTAACAGTAGTCCTCTCTCAGCCCTGTAAACTGGAGACCTTCAGCTGAATGTAACGGTATTTGTGGAGTTTACACAGCTGTTGAAACACAGAGGGAGTTTTAAGATTCAATATCCTCATCAAATAAGTATTAAATGATCGTCTATGGATCTATTTTTTGTACCCCATGTTGTTGTGCAGCACAACAAGCTCAACACCATTTTAGATGGAGATACTGTCATGTTCCACCCACATAATAAACAACACCACTGATTCAAGGAGCTCTGTCTCACAAACTTCATAGAAGCCAAAAAACAATTAGTGTAGTTTACTGAATATCTACAGCGTCGTCTTATGTACTCTCTAATTTCATGTCTAAATCCTGTTGTTTTCTCTGACTGTATTAATGTGGACTGTGTCCAAATCGTTACAGCTTTTCTTTATGAGTGTTATCTGTACTTATTAAGCTAACTACATTGAGGGGAAGCTGTTCTAAGCAAAGCATTCATGATTTTCTACCAAGGTTAGTCCTTTGAGACACTGTTGTTGTGATATAAAAGTACCATGCCCAGAACAACCCTGTAACAGCTACACAATGGTTGCACAAGTTCTTCTTCTGGTCTGTCTTTGCCCCGGCTGAACTTCGAGCTTGGGTGGCTCAGTAACTGACCCATCCCAGTGAGAGAGTCCTCAGAGGGGAAGACACCACCCACCATGTCTCAAGAGCTAAACTCTGCAACCTCTGTTCACCCAACAAAGAGCAAGTAATGACAAATGAATTTAATCCACAACATTCAAGGAGCCACTTAAGTAAGGAAAACCGAAGAAGTGTAAAATATGTAAAATCACAAAATACGTTTATAAGTCAATTTGATAGCATTTAAAATTTTAAGATTATATAGCGAGAAAAGAAGTTGTCATCTTGTTTGGAAAAAACACATTAATCCAGCTGCTGAATGGCTGTAAAAAGACTGATCACTTTACTTTGAATTAAAAAATGAAGTCAAGAAAAGAACCCTTAGTGGATGAGGAAACCCTAATGGACGAGTATGAGCAAAGCCAGTGTTGTGATTGAAATCTAATAACATGCTTGTCAAAGTAAGTCACCTGTTCTTCCATACACCTGACACAACTGCGTCTAATCACACTCAAGACAGCCTACTTTACCGACAGTTTTCAACACCTCACATCCCAGAACAAAAGAAATTCAGCTTGTTCTATTAGTTGTTCAATCTATTGATCCATGTCGCCCCCACACAGCGTTCTCACCTTCCACAGTAACCTGCACCTCCAGGACATGTCTCCGAGCTCCTGGGTGGTCAGTAACTGAACACCTGTACCCGACAGAGAGACTGAATAACCCAAGACATCAGAATAGCCTAACAGTCTGTAGGCATGATGCTGCGGTCTTGGTGTGTGTGGGATGCTGGACATTGCTTATACTGCTTTTATTACCCACACAAAACAAAGTCTTAAGAGGCAAACAGTGCCTTTAGCCAGAGTCTGAGCACCATCACCAAGAAACCTGTGGAGCTGCAGTTCTGTCATTTCAACTATGTCGACTTTGAAAGATTACGTGGACTTTATTTACTTTGACAGAGGTGACAATGTGTCCAGTTTTTCAAGGTTTTCAAGCTAATTAAAGCCCCCACAAATTAAATAACTACTATTAACACTTTTACAGACACATTAAATATCCTAGCCCTATTAAAATATGTCAGTTTAGCCCATAAAATATTCATCTTCTGGTTTATTTTTTACTTTGTGCTATTAGAAACTATAATAATGAGCTAATCATGCCTCATAGATATCTGCATAAAAAGCTGGGACAAACATTATACCTACAATTTAAAAGTTTTTTTTTTTTTTTTTCATGTATTTCTTCTTGGGGATGTGATGCTTGTTTGGTAAACTATTTTCATGTCTAAATGATGAAGTAAAGCGAATGTAAATGTAAAGCTCTGTCTATTCATAAATGATAGTTTCATTTGTACGCACTTAAAAGAAACACAAAGTGATAAAACCACTCTCTCAAGAGCCTTTAACCCTCCTGTTATGTTCGTTTCTCTGGAACAGCAATAATGTTCCTGGATCAATTTGACCTAAGGCATATTCAATTATCCAAAAGTGTCATAAACCCCAAAAATCCCAATACACATTTTTTTAAATCTAATTTTTAACTCCATTAATAACCATTTAAATCAATATTTAGTCCATTAGTGTTCTTTAATTCTCACAGATCATGGTTCAATGAGGATAACTCACTCATTTTTCATTAAAATTCATGTTAAAACTTTTTTTAAATGTACATTGGAAAGCCCTAAATATAAATACAATAGTTTTACATGACATAGATTTTTGTTTACTTTATTTTACATTTTTATTTTTTTATTTCTATGAAGTGATGTTGATAAATTAACACAACACCTCTTCTGTCACATGCTGCCTATATTTTTATGCTGCATTTAGCTGGTTTGGAAGGCATATATTGCCTAAAATAGACTTTTAAAAAGGGTCAATTTGACCCTCAACATAACAGGAGGGCTATAAGTCTCATTAAATGTTCTACCGGTTAAAAACTTGAGTTAGATATTCATGTAAAGGTGTTATAAAAGCTTTTACATACCTCCAGTGAGTGTTCAGGTTTGGTCATGAAGCTGAAGCAGCAGGCTTTTCACTCCGCAGATAACTTTGATGCCTCCCATGAAGAAACTCTCTAATGGAGATGTAGAAGGCCGGACAGGTGCGGTGGTGGTGGCAGGCAGCACCAGCACTTGGACATTTTGACTGGATATGTGTTCATGTGTTGGTATCTGGCGCCTTCTTGTGGTTCTGTGAATTAAACACTGTTACCGGAGGCGGAAACACAGAGACATGTCCGAGCAGATGCTAGCAACAGACACCGAAGGGGAGAGAGGCTGAGCGAAGCTAATCGAGTGTTTACCCATCATCTTTTGCACTGAGAGCACGAATTCCGTTTGACAGGACATTGATGTCATTTTGTGGAACCCAAAACGGCGGGTGAGTGTGTCACATGGCCTGTTTTATTTGTTTACGTGTTCTCTCCCCGCCGTCGATATGCTCTCAGCTAGTAGCCGGCTAGCTAGCTAACATTAGCTAGTTTATGTAATCATGGCGGTTGTTGTCGTGCTGCTGCACCGCCTCATGATAGTTATCTTGTAGATTCATGCTTTATAAAGAGACCTGCCAACACTGGACTGTGAAACATAGGGAGATTTTCTGGAGTATCGTAACATCAGCCCATACCCTGAAACCATATCCATATATAACCCTGTAGCCTACTGCAGATTTCTTGTTTTTTTGACTTGTCTTAGTTTATTCACACACATCATCACAGATGTACATCCATATACATGTGTGGAAAGGGGTGACCCGGAGGAAGCTATATAAAGCTTTTAATAGGGGACCCAGTTTCCCACAAATATAGTGGTATCAGACAAGATACAACCACAACATACTAACAGACAACAAACACACAACAGACAATCCCAATATTGTGGTTACATACATAGATTAGTGCATTGATATGAACAGTAGATTAATCATGCATTGCAAGAAGCTGCAATTTTAAAACCATTATAGTATTATTCAATACAGTTTTGAATGCAGGAGTCTCTGTAACATGAATCTACATCTCTATGTGCTTTTTAAAGTCATTTATCTGGGTCCTTTAAATCATATTTATTCGTACCTGCCAACTTTTGACTGTGAAACATAGGGCGATTTTCTAGAGTATTGTAAAATCAGCCCATACCCAGCAACCCTGTGCATATATAACCATGTACTGCAGATTTTTTTTTGACTTGTCTTAGTTTTATTCACACACATCATCACAAATGTACATCCATATATATATTCAGTAAACATTTTCGCAATGGTTGGATGTGTGGAAAGGGGTGACCCCAAGGAAGCTATTTAAAGCTTTTAATAGGGGGCCCAGTTTCCCACAAATAAAGTGGCAACAGACAAGATATAACAACAACAAACACACAACAGACAATCCCAATATTGTGGTTACATACACAGATTAGTGGGTGCATTGATATGAACAGTAAATTAATCATGCATTGCAAGAAGTTGCAATTTGAATACCATTTAATTCCATAATAGTATTATTTCAATACAGTTTTGAATGCAGTAGTCTCTGTAAGATGAATCTACATCTCTATGTGCTTTTTAAAGCCATTTATCCGGGTCCTTTAAATCATATTTATTCACACCTGCCAACATTGGACTGTGAAACATAGGGACATTTTCTGGAGTATCGTAAAATCAGCCTATACCCAGCAACCCCCTCCATATATAACCCTGTGCTGCAGATTTCTTTTTTGACTTGTCTTAGTTTTATTCACACACATCATCACAAATGTACATCCGCATATATATACTCAGTAAACAGTTCGTCTAATGAACACTTCAGCTACCGGTGTCACACAGCTACCTGTGTGTCTGTGTTTACCTGCTGTCAGAAAAGACCTCATGCAGCGCAGCATCCTTTGGATCAAACAATCTACAGAGAGAGGAGGGGTGGACATTTTTGGGGGTTTGAATCTAAGGCTCAAATAGAGGACTTCTTGAGAAAGATGTTGAGGGACACTCATTTGATTGACATCAACGTGAAATAGGGAGATTGTTGGAAGAAATAACAAATCGGGAGTACGGGAGTTCTAACTCTTTACAAAGTGGTCAACAGGGGTTGTCTTGATGCTAGTTTATGTTAACGTTTTACAAATGAACCCAAAGGTTTGTTCAATTTTTGTTATCTTATTTTCCTGTCATGTCGTTCTGTCCTTGTAGCCGCCGTAGCAAATGGGACCAGCCCGGGCCCGGCTCTGGCTCTGTTGGGATGGGGGAGGCTGAGGCTGCACCCACCGGGGCTTTGGATGCTGCAGCTGCTGTGGCTGCCAAGATCAATGCTATGTTGGTAGCAAAGGGAAAACTTAAACCCTCGCAGATAGGAACCCCGGGACCACCTGACAAGGTAAGTACTGTTTGTGTTTGATTAACCCCCACTGAAGGACTGTTTAAAGACTCAATCAGCCCAGGGTATCAGGGCCTGTTAGCTGAGATGTCCATTATGTTTTTCTATATTGTGTGAACTTGTATAAGTATGCCAACCATACCATCAAGGTCTGTAGTTTCCATATCATGGTAGCTTCACCTTTGTATCTCTGGCTGTACGAGGCCTGTGTGCGCCATGTTGTATAATAATTGATTTGGCTTCTCCATGCAATTTCATAATGATTAGACATCTCAAATGAATGGGAGCAGTTATTATAAAGTATGCACTTATTGGTCGATTTAAATTGTACCAGATTGGAAGACGTCATAATTTTCACTCTGTATTTGTGGTAATAGTCAAGTTGACAATAACAGTTACCTAGTTTTTTGCTTTTGTTGTGATAATCAAGATAATTTTCCGCCATGAGATTCATTCTGAAAGTTAAGTAAGGCTTTAGTTTTCTCCATATCTCTTAGAGTTAAATATATCCACGTTTGATCATCATTTTATGATTTTCAAAGACATTTATTGTCAATTATTTGTGTCTAAAAGTGACTCTTTTCCCTTAAAACATATATAAGAGCAGGTGTTTTTCCTTTCTTTCACAATTCTTTTTATTGATTTTGTAATTACAGTGCATGTAAGCATTGACAGTGTAAAATGCACCAATGGCAGTACTTCAATATAACACAATACAACAATTTTACTGGCCTTTTCATGACCATAACCCCCAAGCCCCTCCCGTCCAAACCTCACATTACTTAGATAAGAAAAAACAACAACGATCCTTAACTGAATAATACAAAAGAAACCAGTAATAAACAAATAATTAAATAAGGATACGATGGACAATTGAAAAAAAACACAAACAGACAGACCAAATTAGGTAAAATAAATACATAAATACAAATAAAAAGTTAAATAAACATTAAGGCATTAAAGATGGATAGAAGGAAGAGGGGAGAGAAGGGGAAAGAGAGAGGGGAAGGGGGGCCACTAAGCTTCATCTGGGTGAACAGTTGTTTTGTTTAAGTATTGCAGGTGTTTTTCCATTAAAATAAATGTTTACCACTAACTTCTTCTCTAAACGGGTGTTCTTCAAATATTTATTTAAGGGCACAACAGGTCATCACATAAAAACATGTTCAATCTTATCTTGATGGGAAACACTAAATATTAGTTTAGGTGCCTGTGACCATTGCCCATATTACACAAATCTTATATCCTTCTCTCCTCTCTCAGATAATCGGTGTGGCAAAGCCTCTAGTGCCAACGAAGGCCAAAGATGACCTGGTCGTAGCTGAGGTTGAAATCAATGACGTCCCAATCACCTGTAGGAACCTCTTGACTCGTGGGCAAACACAGGATGAGGTCAGTAGTAATGTGGGCAATCGGGTTTCATAGAGTAAAGGTTATCACAGGGTTTGTTGGGTATTTAGCACTCTGTTATGTCTGCAGATCAGCAAAGTGAGCGGTGCTGCAGTTTCAACCAGAGGCCGTTATATGACAGCAGAGGAGAAGGGCAAAGCTCTACCAGGGTGACTTGTCTAATCTCTCATTTTCTTTAACCGATCATAAAATATATTTTGTGGTAACTCAACCTTTGCTTTTTCCCACAAAGGGATCGACCTCTGTATCTGCATGTCCAAGGACAGACTAGAGAGCTTGTAGACAGTCAGTATTTAAACAGACTTATCCTTTAATCAGTCATGAAAGTTTGTTTTATTTATGATGGAATCAAACTGAGTGTTTCTTTCCCTCCCTCCCTCCCTCCTAAGGGGCAGTCAATAGAATCAAAGAGATCATCACTAACGGTGTGGTGAAGGCCGCAACTGCTTCATCTTCTTCGTCAACCTTTACCCAGAGTGCAGCTTCAGTCACAGTTTACCAGCAGCACAACCCACCACCTCCTTCACTGCCCCCAATAACACACCACAAACCACACTTTCAGTCTGGGGTAAGTCAGTTTTCTTTTCATCTTTTGCATCTTGTGAACTCAGACAATGCTATATTTCACATCTCCACCCCCAACCCACCCCCACTCCACAAAAAAAAAAGCTGACAGAGATGAAAAGCTTTCTTGTGTTAAGTAGACATTACATATTACAGTGTATAGACTTGCTATAGCTTAATTCCTGTAAGTCATTACACTATATTAAAAACAGCATCTGCCTCTGAAATAAAGGACACTGCATTTTCAAATTAGGATTCCATGTCAGAGTTTGGACAACTTTTGCTACTAATATAAGATAACATATTGAAATTGTGCATGAATGTGTGGAAAAGCCTTACATGCAAAATTCATCTGATTGTAAAATGTTATTTTCTTTCTTTCTTTATTATGGGGTCCAACACATATACAATCATGCACACTAACACACAATCAGCAAAACAAGACAAACAAACCACAAAACAAAAACAGCTCCTCATCATGAATTACAAAATAACATACAGAAGAGAAACAAATTGGTCATTCATTTGGCAGATGTCAACACAAAACCATAGTAACAAGTGTGCCTCGAGATAATAATGTACATCCACACATATATGAATGTACTAATTTGCATTTATTAAACACAAAGCATGTCTGAATGATCACTTATGTTACTAGGATCATGTGTTTTGACATATCAAATACAAGAAAAGGGTTAAAAAAACAATTATAATTATTTCACTCTTATCAAAGAAGCAGTTCTACCTTCATCCAAGTTAACCAATTTTATCAATATCTGTTTTCTTGTTCGGTAACTCAGGTGTTTTTTCATTACGTTTGATTAGAGACATGAAGATAATTTTTTAACAATAATTTGAAGCAATCTTTATTAACTTCTTGAGTTATATGCACTGGCAAAAAGTTCCACCCAAGCATGGCTCTGTATAGGACTGTTCTCTGTATTCTACCTGTTCTCACCTTCGGTAGAATGAACCTTTTTCCTTTTGCACATCTGGTTTGATACTTATGTTGAGCAAACTGAGAGCATAATGTTTCATACAATAACTTTGGTGTCTGTGTCACAAGTACACTTCTGAGAAAATTTAGCAAAGCCTTTTTAACAGGCTTGTGAATGATAGTAATTATCATCCGTAATGCATGTTGTTGTATCATGTCCTCATGTTGTCTTTCTTTCCCCAGATGCATTATGTTCAAGATAAAGTCTTTGTTGGTCTGGAGCATGCTATCCCCGGGTTTGTGGTCAAAGAGCGGGTTGAAGGTCCTGGCTGTTCTTACCTGCAGCACATACAGGCTGAGACTGGGGCAAAAGTCTTCCTCAGAGGGAAAGGATCAGGCTGTTTAGAGCCGGCCTCTGGACGAGAAGCCTTTGAACCCATGTACATCTACATCAGGTGGGTGCGGATGTGCTATAAATGAAGAAAGATTAAGAACATGTGCCAAGATGATTCCTGCATGTGCAATAACATAAAAAAAACAGACTTTTGATACATGGTAGGATGACTAATACCAAATATAATCTATCCTCTTTCCAGTCATCCTAAACCAGAGGGACTTGCAGCAGCAAAAACATTATGTGAGAACCTGCTACAGACAGTGAGTCATGTCCTGCATTATGAAATAATAAACCACAATACTTTGTCCAGGTGTTTGCTTTACCATTCCAACTACAATAGTGACTGATACAAACTCAGCTATAAAAAACGCTCTTATATCCACATGATAGCTTGATAGGTATTTTTGGGTTTTGCTGATATTTTTATCCATTGAAGGTAAAGCTTGATCAGTGACTACAGCAAACTGACCACTCTTACAAAAATAAATAATGTCATCAGCCATCTCTGGCAAACAAAGTGAAAAACATAAAAAATGATGTACTTCTTGGTATAGGAAAGGCATCGTTGGTTGAAGCTTTCATGGATGTTCTCTTGAGTTATAAACCCTTTAGGACAGTAAGACAATGGGTTTTTTTCTGTTACAATGTATAAAAGATATTTTAGAATTTTTTTTCAACCATAAGTTTGAACGTTAGTTTTTTGCTATTTGCAGTACGACAACACAAATGTTTAAACTTGAAGGTAGTAGGTGCCAAATTAGGAGGCAAGAATAAAAAGCATTACATGTTTTCTTTTTTTTTTTATAACTTTTTCTATTTAGCTTTTCCTTAATACATATATACACCATAACAAACGAACAAATGAGACAAAAAAGAAAATAAATAAACATTTAAACAAAAAAAAAAGGACAAGCAACACACACAAACAAACGCTCTTTAAATAAAAGTAAGCTGATAGAAAATAAAAGTAACACACATTTACAAATCAAATGATGCCTCACTGCAACAACAGCAATAATTTCATCAACATATATGTGTATTTAAATATTTGAATATTTCTAAGTCCTTTTTCAGGAAGAACTGCATCTACTGCCCCTTGAAAACAAATGTTGTTTTTTCCTTCTTTCTTTATTTTTTCTAAAATGAGGCAGCACATGTACAGACCTTCACAACAACATTTGACAAGACAAAGACTGCAACATAGCACTATAAGTCCACAGACCACTGCTTATCTATATACCACCATATCCATATCCACCACTATATGTTTCCTCTAGAAACCTTCCCCAAGGCTGGAGAGGAGCAAACACCAGAGGTCTTGAAAATATGTCCTCTGTTTTGTCTTTCTGCAGTCAGTTTCTCTAGGGGTAAAAATTGTGCCGATTGATCAAGGAATATCTTAAATCTTACATCTTTTCATTCGAAGTGAATAGTTTGTATTTTTTGTATGGTAGGTTTGTACAATATTTTTTCAATGGCCAAGTAATATATTGCATTTTTATGTCTTACTATTTCTTAATATGATTGGCTGTAAAAGTACATTTTCATTTTTTAGTTTCATTAACTGCTAAACATGCCTCCAATGCTTGTCTGTCACCAGGTCCATGCAGAGTATTCTCGATTCCTCAATCAAATGAGCTCAATGATGCCATCACAACAAGGTAAAGTTCAGCCCATTATCACTTATCAAGTCCTAGCTTGCAGCTATAATATCCTCAGTCAATGCTTCTTTTATTATTATGAAAGTCAGACTATCCCCCCCTCCTCTTCATCCTCCAGGCTTTGCACAGCCTCCAGTGTTGAATGGGATACCCCCACAGCCTCCTTACTACCCTCCTGCTGGTTTTCAGCCAGTCTACCCCATGCCTGTTCCACCACCACAGCCACAACCTGTCCTCCCACCATATACCGTCCCACCTCCTGTACCTCACTTGGCACCTGCAGGTGTGCCTCCTCAGTACACCCTCCCCCCTGCCCCCTCTCCTGCTCCTGCTCCAAACCCAGTTCTAGCTCCAGTTCTGGCCCCTGCACCAGCTGCTGCTCCAGGAACATTGCCCCAGGTAAGAAATAAAACCATCTTAAATTATCTTAACATCATGTGTGACAGTCTCAAAGCAATAATACTGTTTTTTTTTCTCCTCACTTCAGATTCTTCCTCCTGTACCTTTTCCTCAATCGGCTGCTGCTCCGCCCAAAGCTCCACCTCCTGCTCCCCAAACCAACCCACCACAAAAAAGACGCTTCACTGAGGAGGTCCCAGACGAGAGGAACAGCGGCCTACTGGGATATCAGGTATTCAAAAGCTTTTCCATCTACAGTATATAGCCTCAATATTGACCATTATCTTTTTTGACCAACTTGAACCCCTTTTGATCATTTTTAAAAGATCTCTCATAGTTTCATCAGTTAACCAAATGCAAGCTCTGTCTGTATCTATCTATATCTGTTGTGCTTTATTTAGTACCACTTTATTTTTTTCACATTTTTATTCAGGCAGATTAGGAAGGTGCTGGTTACTGTGGGTCACTGACAGTTTACCTTTTTTTTCTACTAGCAATAGAGAATAAAAAAAAACAACCCCCCCCCTTTTTTTTTTTTTACTGATAAGCTTTAGATATTTTTATAGTGACTCTGAAGCTGACAGTTCAATCAGACCTATGGTAAGCTATTCACAGCCACATATTTTTAAACTTAGTGTTGGCATAGCTGTTAGTAATATAGTATTATAGTAGTGTTAGGGCAGGGTTTAGTTGAGGATGTCTGCTAATCGCACCTGTGTGTTTTTCTGCTCATAGCATGGACCCATTCATATGACTAATTTAGGTGCAGGCCTCCCAGTGGGCAGCCCGGAGAATACAGGACCCCCACAACCGAGTTCCTCCGGCCCACCGAGTGAGAGGGACGGGTACAAAGAGTTTTATATTATTACATTTAATAAGGCTTTGACAAATTGTTGTTTTCATTAGCTTCTGACCACTATTTCTCATGGATAAGTCTACAAAATGTAAAAAAAATAAAAATTATCCAATTTATCTCACACAATTTTTCTTTGCTTTTTACAGTAGGCAGCTAATGCCTCCACCTACATTGCCTGTGAATGGAGTGAGACCCAAGATGGAGGAGAGAAGGGCACCGCCAGGCCCTGTGGGTAAGGAATTATCCTGTGGGTTGACAAATCCCTGCCCAAATCCAAATCCACAGCTCCTGTGGACTGTGCCACTTTCAATAAGCCTCGTTCTGATCAGTACCTTTTAATGTAGAGCTGCAAAGAGCAAAATGTAGATCCCCTCCTGGGCCACTAGGCTGTGTCTAATGTCAGAGCTCTTAGCTGAGATTACTAAACAGGTAGAACAGAAATCCTAAGCTGACATGTCATCACACATAATTGCCAGAGAAGCTTTTATTTTTTCCTGGTTTTAAATAATGAAGCCTTCCATCTGTAGCCAGTCAGAGTTCCACACAGACTCACACTCAGCTTCAACCTCCTTTATACTTCTTCCAATTCTTATAGGACTCTTCTGCTGTGACGAGAAATCTCCAGATAGAGAGGTGGAGCTATGACCGCAATTTTTCATTGTTCGTTTCTTGTGTAAAGTAGGCTGAATAGTCAAGTCCACCTTACCGTCCCATTCTGATGACATCATCAGTCTGGCTTGTCCATGGTTTGTTTTCTTTCCCAACTAACAAGAATCTCTCCTGTTTTGTGTTTTTCTCTTTTTCTCTGTGTTTTTCTTCTCTTCCATGTATCTCTGGGGATGATGCTGGATTCTGATTGGGGGTGGGGCACGACTCTTCCTGTGATGCTGTCCTCCTGCTTGATTGGATGGCCTTAATTCTGTCGCTCCCCACCAACCAATGGCTGCGTTCAACGGCCGCCCCCTCCTCCACTCTACTGACAAATTACGATTCAAATCTATTAACTATTTGTTTCTCCCTAAATGTGTTTGGTATAATTATCTTTCGCCTGTCTTATGTGATACTTCCTGCTGCTGCTGCTGTTTTTGTGTTTGTCTGTTGTATCTCTTGGCCCATATTTTCTCGCTCCCCACATTTGCCCCCTCCTCCTTTCTTGTGCGTGTTTCCCCTCCTCTTCTTTCAGAGCCTGCAGTGAAGAGACTGAAAACTGGTTTGGTGGCATACACAGGCGACTCCTCTGATGAAGAGGAAGACCATTCAACCTCCAAAGCCTCAGGGCCAGGTAACCCTGGGGCAGCTCCCCCTACCTCCACCTCCTCAGGCTGGACACAGGGCTATCGCTGCCCTCCTCCACCACCCCCTCGTGCTAAAACACAAACACAGCAGCAATCTATGCCTTTCTGGATGGCACCTTAAAACAGGGAAGATCTCCCTCAGTATTTTGTGCTGAGTCTTAAAGATGTGCACCATAACTGAGCCTGCTTTTTTCTCTCTATTGCGTTTATCACACGGAGGACTCTTTGGGTAGGAACTTGGATCCTAATGGACTTACTAATGACTTGGTAAACTCCTTTTTCTTTGTATTTTGGGGCACCCATTATAGTTTGAAGAAGAACATTTGCAGGACTGATACTCCAGACTATGCTGTGGATGTTTTGAGAGTAAAATTCTGCCTCTGGTTTATTTGAAAAGTATCAAAAAATCATGTTCATTAAAGGGTTTAAATATAGTGTCTTTGTAGAAAACTACATCACAGGGCCATGATGTCAAACATCATTATCATTTTTTATTTTGTCCTAATTCGTCCTAATTCGTCACCCCCCCTCCATCAAAGCCCATGGCACCATCCTTTTGTATTTTGGTCTTTTGTACAGATGATATAGACTTACATGTAGTAAACATATGGAAATTATTTCATGATTTTATGAAATAAATAAACTTAATTTATTGCCGTGTTTGGGCTTCTGTGTCTGTGTTACATGTACTTTCCTTATTAAATGCTTTTCTGCCACGTGGAAAATTGACATCACAAATCAAGTCCGTTATGTCTGCCAATTATCTTTCAACTTTTCTGTTTGCCCAAATAAGAAGACCCAATGGGATTTATTTGTAGGACTAGTAAAGACTTTCCTCCTGGCATTGAAAACATTTTTCACTTTGAAATTTTAACAGTGATGGTCAGTTTAAACTTGGAAGACATTTTTAATCTTAAGCAGTACCATATGCAGTTTATTGTTGAGAACATTTACATTTGAAAACTATGTTACAAAATAATTTACACAAAGCTCCACAACATGGTACGATGATGATATCTTTGGGAGTTCTTATATTGACATCTGCATAGTTTCACATCATCTCAATCGCTGGCTCTCTTGGAGGGTTTTTCTGGTTATACTGAGCAATGCGGTTCTCCATGACCGGCCTGAAGTGGCGAATCAGTCCCTGTAGGAAAAAGAAGCAGAAATTGAAAAAGGACAAAGGGGCTTCAGTGTTTCCCCTAGGTGTACAGCTTTGGGGGGCAGCATCGTCTTTGATGACAAGGAGTTGATCCAAATTTACTAAATGTGTCTGATGTATCACCAAACTGGTACAAATCAAGCTCTAGACGCAGAGCTTTTTACGGTAATGGCAGTAAAAACAGCAAACATCAAATATTAAACAGACGTCCCCCGGTTGTGTCTTAGTCACTAACGCACACCAGGGGTAAAAATCACCAATGAAGATGGGAGCTGGTTCACACAGCTTAATCTCTAAAGATTAGACGCACAGCAGGGAAAATATGAACTCTTAATGTTTTTGACGGTCCTCCACTAAAGTTTTCATCTGAGTTTGTATTATCAGTGATGCACTTTAGCTCGTCAATGTCTTGTTTTTGTCATGGAAAAACCGAGTTGTTGATGACCATTTATCGTATCATTGTGCTGTGATGTGTGTATGTGAGCGCATCGGGGCGGAACTCTGCCATGCGCGATACAGAGAGCAGATGAGCAGAATGACATCCCGTTATGTGAATAGGATAAAAAACACAAGGATATTTAGTCTGTTTAGTAAAGGAACAAGTTTAAGACCTGAGCTATAAGAGAGGTAACCCTGATTTACATCTGCTGATCTGGCGCTATATCAAAAATAAAATTAACTGAACTTCCAAGGGTGGCGGGTGCCGCTGTTGGGGGGGCGCCCCCCCAGTATAATGGTAGGGGAAACACTGGGCTTGGTTATATACAAATTAGCCCCTGTTGATGTTTTACCAACAGCCAAATTTGTTGATATGTATCTTTAAAAAAAACAGATTTTGTCACCTGCACAGGCCAGGCAGCTCCATCCCCCAGAGCACAAATAGTGTGTCCTTCAATCTGCTTGCTGAGTTCCCAGATCATGTCAATCTCTGACACTGCTGCTTCTCCTCGAACAAATCTCCACATCATATTATCCATCCAGTCAACTCCTGGGGAAGAAGATACAGAGAGTAACAGCAAATTTTGAGATAAAAAAAAGAATCTGTTAACTTCAAGTAGTAGCTGGGACAAAAAAACAAGGTCTTATGAAAAATACCTGCCTCCTTTTTCAGACAACTTAACCCCATTTAAGAGGTTTTTTTTTTATTACAAAAGCACCAGGATTTCTTTTTAACCTTTGACATCAGAGTACTCAAGGGAGCTTTGGTTTTATGGACATTCTCTTCTTTCTTATCTCACAATAGACAAGAAGGGATGTTTGTAAGAGGAGTCAAAGCATTATGAGACCAACTGCAAGATGAGCCTGGTTGCAGTGTTGAATTCATTTTGCAGTTCCTCACCTTCTCTGCAGGGGGTGCACTGTCCACAGCTCTCATGTTTGTAGAACTCAACAAGACGTGCAATTCCCCTTATAACATCAGTCTGAAAAAAACAAACATGGTTCTCAGCTCATCTTTGCAGACAGTTTTTCACTGAATTTGCACTGTATTTTATTATGTACAGTATTGAAGGTTCAGTTTACCGATTTATCCATAACTATGATCGCAGCAGTTCCTAATGCTGTCTCTGCTCGGACCAGGTCATCAAAATCCATGAGCACATCATCGCACACATGGCGAGGGATGATGGGAGTGGAGGACCCTCCTGGGATCACTCCCAGTAGATTGTCCCAGCCACCCCTCACCCCTCCTGCACCAATCACAGGAGAGGAGAGAGGAAGTCATCTATTTCATAGAGTAAATGTACATCAACACAGAGTCAGACTGTAAACATACACACCTGCATGTCTCTCTATTAGCTCCCTCAGAGGAATAGACATCTCCTCCTCTACAGTGCATGGTGTGTTCACATGCCCGGAGATGTTGAACAGCTTTGTCCCAGAGTTCCTTTCCCTCCCAAAGCTGGCGAACCAAGCTCCACCTCGACGACAGATATCAGGTGCCACAGCAACCGTCTCCACATTGGATACTGTTGTGGGGCATCCAAACACGCCTTGAAGGCAATAAAAGGAAGCAACGGATTACCACTTATAGTTACAAAACCCCCAATCTGAACCCCAGTGAAGTGGATACAGTGGCTTTTATCTCACCTATATCTGCAGGGAAAGGCGGTTTGAGTCGGGGTTTCCCTTGTTTGCCTTCGAGAGACTCAATGAGGGCCGTCTCCTCTCCACAGATGTAAGCTCCCGCTCCCCGCATCACGAAAACGTCAAAGTCATACCCAGAACCACAGGCGTTCTTCCCGATCAGCTTGGCCTTGTATGCCTCATTTATAGCCACCTGTTTGAAGAGCAGAACAGTGTAAAACGCAACATCCAGGGGGGATTGTCAAACCGTATACAGTATGTGTGCTTTTTTATACCTGTAGATTAGATGACTCATTGTAAAACTCTCCTCTGATGTATATATATGCAGCACGAGCACCCATTGCTGCCCCAGCCACCAGGCAGCCTTCTATTAGCTTATGGGGGTCGTGACGCATTATCTCCCGGTCTTTACATGTCCCAGGCTCGCCCTCATCAGCATTCACCACCAGGTACTTGGGCCTGGGATAGGAAAGAAGGAAATATACTGATCACAGTGATGCTTGCCTGAAGTAATTCTGTCAGATTCTAACTGTTTCCTGTTTTCCACCTTCCACTGCTTGGTTTGTTCATGAAGCTCCACTTCATGCCTGTGGGGAAGCCTGCCCCGCCTCTTCCTCGAAGCCCTGAAATCTTCACCTCATTTATGATCCAGTCTGTTCCCTTCAGTATAATCTCCTTGGTCTTATACCAGTCCCCTCGTTTGAGTGCTCCCTTGAGTCTGGTAGTAAGAAAGAGTAAGAGAGATTACTGCTCACTCAGATTTGAGGTCTTTACTGAATTGGCAGAATCATTTTGCTTTCTCTCCTTTTACCTCCAGTCATGCCGGCCATATAAGTTGGTGAATATCCGGTCTTGGTCGCTAAGAGGGCCAAACTTGGTCTTTTTTGGCTTTGCCTTCTTACAGATGAAAACACAAGGAAATGAAGACATGGTTGTGAGCAATAATGGTTATTTAGAAGAATGCATGAAAATAGAGTTACTAACATTTGACAGCTACAACAAATGATTGTTTAAACTGGGTGTTAATGTGTGCTGAATTTCTGTAAAAAAAAATGTTAAATTGGACAACAGCACATCTGTTCATAGACTCACTGCAGCCCTATATCAGTTAAGGGTATACAATTTTGAAATTACAGTGAAAACGAAAATATAATCTGGAATCTAAATCATCAGTCAATCAATATTTATTAGTTGAAACGTTTCACATATAAGTCCATAGAATAATGAGTTGTTTGTTTTTAATGGATGTCCTTTTTATTTATTGTTATTATTATTTTTTTATTTTATGTCTTTATTTCGATCATGTAAAAGTAAAATAGAAAAAAACATACAAGTAAAACAGAAGAAATGGTTATACCAACACCCTCAAAATCAATCACTTCCATTAGCAAACACTAAAACATTTTACTTGACATGTGCAAAAAGGATTAGGAAGAAGTTAAAACTTATCTAAACCTATCCCTTTATTTACTATTATATCAATATTTCCTTTTTCCCCTCTTTTTTTAACTTAGTTTTTATTTCAAATTCAACAATTTATACAATAGTTCTTAATTTTTCCTTTTTTGTTGATGTCCTTTATTTTATAAGAGTTTATGTAATGGGTTTTACTGAATGCAAGATCTTGCTGATTTAAAATTAATACCCTATGGCACCCAATATTTTAGTCCAGCATTTAAAATATCACCATTAGCTTCTAGATATGAACTTTTGGAACTCATCCATAATGTGGAAAACACTTGGTGTAAAGCTGACACATAATAATGTGATTTTGCTGCAACATAGTAAAATATGAAGTATTTTAAGACTTTTCGGCATCAAACACAGATCTTCAGTATTTTCAGTGATTAATAAAGTCTATTACCGTCTTGCCTTTTTATGTCATAAATAGAAGTAGTTTACACTGTATGTAGTCTGAATATACCTTGACCCCCCAAAGGAAGTCGTTATAAAACATGCTATGACACATTAGTGGTGTATCTATGTCTCTCTTTGAAAAACGTGGTGCTGTAGATAATCTTAAGTAAACACTTAGATCACACGGTTTTTACAGTATATTCTTATTTAAACAGTCTATGTAAATACTGCGTAGTAAATGTAGGCCTACCTGTAGCTGTGCCGCAGTGCTGTAGGTCAGACGCGGAGTGACCTGACGCACCACAGCTCCCCACAACACACGCCGCAGCAGCATCGTGCACGAGCCTGTAGATTAAAAAAAACACACCTCTACCTCACACTGAAGAACTTTAAAACCCAAAGATGCTGCTCTCGGGGACTGGTTGACTTTTGAGTGCACCAAACATCGATTTTTGATACACCGTGTCTTCAGTGAGGTCCAGTGTTGGCCTGCAGGTTCAGCCTAATTCAATTAAGGAGATTAACGAACTACGTCAGATCCTGCCTCAGCTTCAAGTGCGACGCTTAACAGGTACTGTATCTTTCCCACATGAGCACGTGCACACTCAATCCATTTGTATGAGTTAGTGTGGTATTGGGAGTGATAATAATTGGGTACACTGTGCAGAGAAAACAGGGGTTTATTTGTATTGTTAAGGCCACAAACAAACAACATAAGTTGTCCTGATTGTGTTGCCTTTACTAAGTTTGATGAAAGGATCATATGTTTAAAGAGAACTGGTGCTGGGCAATACCACACTTTTATGATTCGATACATACCGAATACTTTTTTGGCAATTTATTCAACACCCGATACCAATGCCGATACTTTAAGTGATTTAAAAATATAATAAAATGCAATGCTTGAAAGACAACTCCCATGACAAATACTGTTCATTTCACAACTTTAATATGCAAAACCTTTGGTGGCCTTTTTTAAAACAATGAAATAAATTTAGAAAAACACATAAATAATTAACATCCTTTATCTAATTTAATTATTTAATTATCTGAGTGGAAAGCTTAAAACAGCCTCTTTGGTACAAAACTTTGGAGTAAGTTACGCTAAAAGAGTTATCGATACTCAAATGAGTAGTGTGTGAGAATCGATATATCGATACCACAGAATCAATACGCCCACCACTGAAGAAGACATTTTGAACTCAGAAAGCACAGCAGTTTATGATAAAATTGGTGGCTGTGTTGTATTAAGCTTGTCCTAGGCTGTCAAGACAAAATAGGCTATTTGGCTGCCATTTCACTCAAACACTGAAATGTTGTTACAATGTAATACTGCTGAGTTTTATATTGTAAGAAGTATAAATTCGTTGCCTAGTTAATAATATGGTTACTGTGTTACGCTTTTACTTAAGTTTTCTTAGAGCCCAATGAAAAAGTAAAAAAATAGCATCAGCTCTCGCCTAGTTCAATAAACAATGGTAAAAGTGGTCTGGATGCTAGCATTAGCTGTTGCAGTTCACTGGTGATAAAAAAAAAATGTGGTTCCTCAGATTGAGCTACAATTTGCCTTTTCAGTTTCAATTTTTTTGTAAATTATTGTAATTTTCTTATTCCTTTATTTTGTGTGACTTGAAAACAAGTATTTTTGTATTCTGCTTTGCATACTCATTTAAATACCAGGAAGGCTATTTGCATGGATTTAAATTTTCTTAATTTTCTGTTTATTTGTAGAACAAATGATCAAAAAGTTATATTATAAGAGATTACAGAGATAAAGGGCTGAATCACTGGCCTGGTATTTATCACAGATGTGTTTATATGTAAGGAGTTAGGTTAGGAATTTCAGGGTAACACACGATACGATACTCTATACATTGCCCACAACTCAATAATTTAATGAGACAGGGGTTCTGTAGTAATAGATAACCTGGAAGACAATCACATAATGGTACAACACAATATCTAAATACAAAGATCCCCTAAAAATTTAAGTGCAGGATTAATTTGAATACTCAGAGTCAGGAAGTAGTGACCCAGTGACGGAAATCTGTTTAAAGCGCAGCATATTTTTAAATTAAACATTGATATTTTGAATCAGATATGTTTATGCTATATTTTTAATGCATTAGTCTGGACAATGATATATTGCCATATTGGTATATTGTCTCAACCCCAACAGTAACACTCAAAATAAAACATTACAGAAAAGAGGGTGTTTAATGTGTTTTTAACAGTGTCTTCATTTATATTTTATCCACCAGAGGGCACAATTTACTTTGTAACTGTAAATCATTTTTCAATTCTATTACTCCCCACCGAGTACGTTATTCTTCTCCATTCTCTCTTTGCAAACCCAGGAGTTCATTTCTTAAACTGATAGATTATGCCTGATACGTTTTAATATTCATGGATGTCAATACCAGGCCATAACCATGTACTAATCAGGTGCTGGTCACTACTGCATGTAGAGTTGTTTTGTAATGTAAATCAAAAAAGAAACACAGAAAATAGCAAGCATATAGATCTTTATTATTCCTTTACATTAACTGAAACAAATGATGGGAAAATGAATTCATGTCTTTTGAGAAGATTCCACTAAAAACTGAAAGACAAAAATGTATCCCTGATAGCGGGGTCCCTCGTTAGACCAGACCCCATGTCCCTTCACCGAAGCCGAGAAAACAAAGAGCTCACATAGAAACACATTTCACAGCTGGCATCAGATAACCCTTATTCCTTCACAAGCGCTGACTGGGAAAACCAACACCCTGCAGGAACAAGACCAACTGTCGTACTGTCAATCCAGTAGGACTGGTTCCAGTAAGGCCACTAGCTTATTACGATAATTTCTCTGATTTTGTCTTGCAATTGGTTTATTCGTTTGTCAATACGATACAAAATCTCTTATTTTAATCTACTGGTCTTACACTTGTATGAAGGGTGTCAATTGTCCAGCAGCACCAGGCCATTTATTCCCATTTTTCATTTTGTATAATCACTTAGTGCATTGCTCAAGGTTTCCTGAGAATAGTTGAAGCACAAAAAAAAAACTAAGGCAACATCATCCAATATACATTATATTGACAATAACTCTGTACTATTATGTGCTATGCAAGAGGAAGAATATTCAACGTATGTGGGTTTTAAAGAAGCATTTCGGTTTCAATCACAATCTTAATCGAGTGAGTTAATGGATTAGATATTGAAGGTCAATCAAAAAGGCTCAAAGCTCTCAAATCTCATAGTGCAAATAAACAGGAAACAAAAATACAAAACAAGAGTGGATAGTGCACACAAAGCCCGATTAGCACAACTGCTACACAAGGTTCTGACTACATGGGTTTCAAGGATTGGAAGTAAAAAGACAGCTGCTGTCACTTAATGTCATTAGACCCTGCAAAAGGTGTTAATGTACTGGTCCAGAGAATTCAAGAATAAACTCAAAAGAGGTTTTTGGTCGCAGATGTTAACTCAAAAGTGAATGGCCCCTTTAAACACATGGTGGCTGATCTATGAGAACTGCCATGCAATAACATGTGATACAGTACAGTAAATGTTGAATTAACAACAGGAAATCATGCTGAAAATGTCAAACAGAAAAAGGACCGTGTTAAAGTGGAAGTTTTTAAACCCCTGACAATTTCTGTTCCCTTCTCTGTACCCCGGAGGATGGAATGTGCCTGAATTATTGCAGTACCTGACAGGGTTCAATGTGCAAAGAATGCTTCTGAGGACAAATTGCCGATATAAGAGACAAGTATTCCCTTAAAAAGGCATTAAGGTGTATGGAGATGTTGAGCCAAAAATCTTAAAGCGCTTTGCTGCTTCTTGTAAAACTTACATAAGAAATGGACTGTGTCACACCATAAATTTGGTCTCAAGAGGAGTTTCAGCAGAAGAATTGTAATAAATAACAATAAATAAATAAGTAAAAAAAAAAGGGCAAACTTCTTCATTCATCCACTCATCTTGCACCTATTTTCTTTTTTTTTTTTTTAAACAAGGAACCCAAAGAGTGCAATGAAAGACTAAAATATATAGCCTCAAGGGGAAAAAGGAATCGTCTTAAACACAATCAGAATCAACTAATGGACTCAGGCATTGTCTCTTTTGGTCAGGCATTTAACACAAAGCTCTACAGCTCTGAAACACTCATATATAGAAGCAGATTCTTTCTCATGGCTTTCAAAATGGTTGGGAAGAAACTTCTCTTCAAACCCAACATTGGCTACAATTCTCCTCTCTCCACCTGTTAACATAAGATTTAAGAAAACAGTTCAACTAAAATCTTTGGTTTAAGCACCAAATTAAAGCAAAATTTCAATCACTTACAGAAAATATCATTTTTGTACACAATGTAGAGAACAAGTGTGATGAATGAGACTGTACTTCCACTGATAAGCACCAGAGGACAGTATACACACAAACCAATTCTTGTGATCAAGATGATATTACCTGTGAATTGCACCTGGTTCAATACGTATATATTAAAACTAAAAATATAGATTATTAGATATCCCTTAAAGTTGCAGCTCTGAATGTTGCTTTGATTTTGATTTGCATAGTGAAAAGCATCCCAGGAACCACACACTCAAACACACATCTCAAGCTGGAAAATCAAATCACACAGCTCAAACTTTAAATACATAAAAATAAACAGCAAAAGAAAAATAAAGTTAAAAGACAAATAACTGAAAGCAAAGATTCAGAAGACAAATTTTTCAAATATCTCAGAAAACCCGTTTTCCTTTTTTTTCCCTCTCATTTTTATTTACTTGTTTTTTTAAGCGCTCTCTCATATGGGAGAAGCAGGAATAGTCCAGCCACCTGAGTGATTTTTTTTTACTGTGGATACTTTACCACACAGACACATATACATACACACACACACACGCACGCACGCACGCACGCACGCACGCACGCACGCACGCACACACGCACACACGCACACACGCACACTCTCTCTCTATTCACTATTCCTCTTCCTCTGCTTCATCTTCTCCAATTTCCTCTTCACCATCATCTGCCCATCGGTCACGCTGCAAACCCGGTGAGTGGGTAACTCCTGGATCTTCTCCCTCAGCCTCTCTGCCTCGCAACTCAAGACCTCGCAGGATTAGCTGTGGGTAGCCAGCCAGCCTGCGAGGTCCAAGTTGAGCCAAAGCCTGAAGGGCGAGAGATCGCCCCCTCTCAACATCACCTGGGAACATGAAAGAAGGGCCGGCACCGGACACACTCCCACCATCAAGTAACGCGTGCGGAAGAAAAGCTGAGGAGTGGGCCTGTAGGGACAAAGCCTCAAGTTGGTTGGACTGATCCCTCCCACCGCCATCCACAATCTCATCCTCACCTAGCTCGGGCCCGCGTTTTGGCCGGCGTATGCGCACTTCCAGGCAGCTGTGTCCCTTGCGATGGCGCTGGAGATGATCTTCTCTGGCAAAGGCCTTATGACAGAGTGGGCACTCAAAGGGCCTTGCACCGCTGTGGAGGGACAGGTGGTTTTTGAGGTCATATGAGTGAAGGAACCGGGCAGAGCAGTGTGGGCATGGGTAGGGGCGCTCGCCTGTGTGTTTCCTCATGTGGATCTTCAACTTATCGTTCCTGAGGGAGAGACAGGTAAAGAGGGGCGAGGCGAGAAGAGGAGAGAGAAAGGGACAAAACATCATTTTTTGTTGTATATTACGCATAGAAAAGTTGAAAAACTGCTGCTTCTTTAATCAATACTCTTTCTTGGCTAGTCATGGCAGATGGCTGTCAATCAATGAGTCTGGTTCTGCTCAAGGTTTCTGCCTGATGTTTTTCCTTGCTTCTGTTGCTTGTTCTTATTATTTAAATGCTGTCTCTGATAATAATTCTGTATTACCAAACCTACTAGGCCTGCTTTCTATCTTAAGTACTATGAGACTACTTTTGTTGTGAATCTGCATTTCATGTATAAAAATTGATCAATTAAAAAGTTCCTGTACCGGGTAAAACGCACTCCACAGGCAGAGCACTGGAAGGGCTTCTCTCCAGTGTGGGTCCTCATGTGACGGGGCAGTTTTCCTGCTCCATGGATGATCTTCTGACAAACAGGGCACTGCTGGGGTGTCTGAGACTTCCTCTTCCTCCCACCTCCCGCTACTGATGCAGCTGCTCCTCGATCTGCTGCAGAGGGAGATATGGAGGTGCTACCCATCAGCATTGCATCGTCAACACAAGCCCCCATGTCGTCATCCTCTGACATCTTGTTATTCAAGAGTGGGACAGGAGGTGGATGGGCTAAAAGGGGACGCTCATGCAGCCTGTGGAGGAGCCCTCCATTAATTGTTGCCCCTCTTCCTGGCTCTCTGATCATCCTGAGATTTCCATTCTGGAAAAATTCTTGGTGACGCTCCCCCAGTTCTGGGCTGGGAGGCTGGGTAGACGGCAAGGAGCGAAAGCTGTCAGATGCAGGGGATGAGTGCGAGACAGGAGAAGTGGGTGATGGGTTTAAAACGGAGGAGTTAATGTAATGTGGCCCCATATTTTTCAACTTCTTTCTGTCTGTTTTTCTTCGGGACGCTTTCACTACACTGCTCTGTTCTTGAAACATCCTCATGGTAGCTGTGTGTTCGGCTCTCTGCTCCTCGGCTGTCTCCCCTTCTGCCTCTGCTGTCTCCCCAAGGATGTCTCTGCATGCGTCAGCAACACACTGAATACCTAGAACCTGAGCCCCTTGCAGCACATCCCTCATCCCCGAGCTGGGGATGGTCAGGGTGGCAGTGTAGGCAAACTCCAGCAGGGCATCAAGGGCATCGGGTGCCACACAGTCAAGTTGGCACACGCTGAAACCTCCTCCGCCCTCGCCGCCACCTTCCTCTGCCCCAAACAACCGGCGGAAGTAGAGACTTACGGCGGCCATGACGGAACGATGAGTTGGGTAGCGTGCCCCACGAGATGTCAGAGTGAGGTCACAGAGGAGCCCTGCCCTTCTTTGGTCATTCAGGTGGGACAAAAGCTCATTGCTGTGCTCCGGGAAGGGGATCCCAATTAGACCGTCCTCTCCTGGAGACATTGCCACCTGAGATAAAGAAGGGGAAAGATAAGGTAAGAGGAGGAGCTGAGTTCCAAATTACCCTTCGTGTCAATACTGATACATGTATCGAAATGGGCCTCAGATACTACCTAAATGCTGTTTCAGGTATCTATGACTAAGACAGACATTGCATCAATCATCTTAGCCAGTTAGCCTCCCAAAATAATCAAAATGTATGAGGTTGATCCTTTGATGAATAAATACAACCACAGTGCAGTGCAAGAAAGAGTTTAATGTTAGAAACTGTAGTACTGGTTATTGGCCTTTTCTTAAATCAAGTTATTTCATTTTAATTACCAGTAAGGAAGAAATTATATCCAGATATATTTTTCTTTTTCTGTTCTTTTTTTTATTGAAACGTAGCTTTGCAGTTCCTAAGAATAAGAGCACACCCTTTCCTTACATCAGAGAGCTGTGTATAAATTTAAAGGTGTCTAAAAGTAGAGCTACCGTAGCGTGACTGAGACAAGGAGGTTTGTTCACGTGAAGGACAATTTAAACCCGGCTTGGCAACAACTCTCCCCTCTTATCCTTCCCTCCCCACCTCCTCAGTACTTTCTCTACAGATTACTAAATCAGGAGGCGGCGATTTTGGCCAGTGAGATGGGGGTAGGGACACTAGAGGACAAATGGGATAGAGATGACAGAGCCAGTAGAGTAGGCAAAATATATCGGCAAGAAGGAGATGAAATAGTTGTCAAGAGCAAGAGGAGGTACATAAACATAAAACCCAAATGATCAATCTGAAAGACTCAAAAAGGATGAAGGATTACATAATGAGCTGTGGGTGCTGTAGCCAAAGGCAGTGGGTTAATTCCCGTGTGAAACCTTTATAGCATTAGCTGGTTAATTAAAATACCTGAAGAAGAAAGAAGGGCTAACGAAGAGAGGACAGAGGAAAGAGGAGCAGTTGAGGGAGAGGGAGGAAGTGACGGCTAGAGTGGGTGAAAGGGGGGAGTACCAGCAAAAGAATGAGGAAGGAAAAAACAGCAAGAGCACAATAAAAGTATGACACTGTGACACTTCAACATATCCAGTCCGGCTGTTAGACTAGATGTCATTTATCTAAATACCACTTTTGTCTTCTTTTTTTTAAACCTACTAATTGTATCCTTTGTTAGACTGAAGGTGAAATGAAGTAAAGCTAGAACAATAACTTCATTTCTCTTTGAGAGTTATTACAAGGCCTGACATTAATAAGACCCAACGACTCCCTTCTCTGGCTCCCTAAGCTCGCACCTCACCCCGTCCACAATATACCTGCTCAACAATATCTCTTAACACACCTGAGCAGACCAGATTTTCCACAAACAACCCACCCTATAGAGTCACCCTCCCTGCCCTTTATCTCCCTCCCATAGCAACTGGCAGCCCCCTAGCCATCCAATAACAGTGTTCGCACAGAGCCCAGAGGGCTTTGCACAACGAAGGTACATCCACCTGACTAACCTGCTCCAAAACACACCCTATTAAACACACACACACACACACACACACACACACACACACACACACACACACACACACAAACACACAAGTATAAAAACAAATGCACACATACACACATTGCGTGCCAATCTGTGGCTCCCCCCACCCACTATTGTTCGATTTAACCTGTTATGTGACAATCTCGATGCCAGCCTATTTTAAACACATAAATGTATTCACGCACTCCACACCTTTAATTAATAAAAAATGTGAAAGCACAGCCAATGAAGTATCTCTTAACTTGCTGGCACATTTTTAATCTTTCCCTTTGCACCAATCCATATCAAACCTTGCAAATGTTGGTTCGATATGTGACATCCAAGAAACTGCTCAAGTAACCAGGCGCCAAAAAAGTTAATCTCACCTTCCCGGTCTTCTTGGGCATTGGTACAGTCAGCTGCAGGAGAGGCGGCGTGTGTCTCACGGCATCCATCTTTCTGCTCTCTATAACTCCTCTCCTTAGCTTTCCTTATCTCTCGCTTTGAAAACCACTTTTTTTCCTATTTCCTTTCGACCTTAGATGTGTAACTTTAAAAGGTAGATCTCGTCGTCAGAACTCAACGTTAAGCGTTGATCCTTGGGGATGTGTACCCGTTTTGCACATTCTGTCACTTGCTCCTCTTCCTGTTGTATCAAAAGAGGGTGCACAGTGACGAAGGCAGATTTAGAGATACCCCTCCCCCCCACAGTCGCCTACGCGCCCCCTTTCGCCAAAACCCAACAGCCCATTTTCCGAACACTTTCCGATAAACAAGACGTTTTTGTCGACCTCTCCCATTTTAGAGAAAGAAGAACAGATAGATAGGATGTACCTTATCTGAGGTCATGTCATACAAAAAAAAATCTTGCTTTCTACCTATAAGCTTTAAACTACTTCAATGAGAAGGAAACCACTCAGCTCTACCAAAACACATAAGAAATATGTTTTATTTTTACTCCACTAAATGTCAAAGTTGAACAATCACGTAAGAACCAAAATCATATTGGCATTATGAGTCATATTACAACAAGCAACAAACACTCAGGTAGGTGCAATATGAGAGGTAAACCGTATTACATCATACCACAGAGTCAAACTGATGCAAAACGCACTTACTTTGAAACCAAAGTCCAACCAAGCACATGTCAGAAAATATCACTGCCAATAAGACTGAAATCAAAGTCAAAATGTCTTCAGAAGAATTGTCTCCTCAATAAATGTTATTTGCCATGAGTCAAGCTACACTGACACAGAAGAGAAAGGAAGTCAATGCACGCAAACATGCACACACTAACATTAATATTTTCCCTTAGCAAGTTTTATGACAATGAACCAATCGTGTCAGCCACTTTTGAATCAAAGATGTTGAGATTATCTGTCTGTAGCTCTTTAGAGCAGTTGCGATAAAATGCAACAACTTAAGAAGTCTACTTGTGTTTTAAATGTTTTAAATTGCCCAGCTAACAAAAATATGTATAAGAACTTGTGGCAGACCATGCAACATCACTGAAAAAAATCCCAGTGGAAACGCAGAACCTCTGTGGGAAAAGTGCGAATGCATCCCTTGTCTCATTTTAGTTAAAAACGTTAACAGACCAAAATGTTTGCCCAAACTTTGAGGTGTCCTCAACGAAGGGAAAAGTTGTTTCAAAAACACAAAATAACAAACACAGAAACGTTTGCGACCCAGCACAGACAAGTGAGACACAAAGGGGTTTTAGGAGGAGCACACTACAGAGCACATTAAATTTCCGGCGCAGGGGCGAGAGAAAAAAAACGAACACCATAGGTGGTTGGTGGTTCAAATTTGTTATTTTAAGCACATTCCCCAGAACAGATACGTATTCGGAAAATGAGATTGCATAGAACTGTTGCAGTGATTCCCATCAAGTACCTGTCTGTATGTCTGTGAGTCACTTTCTAGTGACACATGGCACACACACACATCCCCCCTCCCTCTTACTTGTCGCCTTGTTTGTATTTTTTGTTGCTTACCAAAGGCACATCTCTTATAAGTTGCTGAATCTTGCAACACATTGTAACTTTTGTTAAAGAAGCCTACATGCAGAGACCTCAAACACATTTCATCTTGCAAAAAAGAGATGTAAGCTCATACAGACATGTCCCAGTATTTCATTACATACAGTTACTGTCATTGTAAATTTATTCATGTTAATTAGAGTTAAGATCAGTAAAGTCAAATAACTGGTATCACTGTTTGCTGTTAGGTGTGTCATTTCAAGCCTTTGTTAGTCTTGCCAGAAACATTAACTATAAAATAAATTCAATTAAAAATGATTTGATCTATTACAAATCAGCCATGTTTTTAATTGTTATGCATTGCATGCTACAGATGTTAAATTATATACCATAAGCAATCTTTGTTGTTTTTCGTTCTCACCGCCTACACTTTTGTCGATCGTGAAGGAACTTACCTCCTCTGCAACTCTACCATTTCCCCATCCCTTGCTTTCAGTTTATGCACACTCTTCCTCTCTCTTGTCAATAAGGATTTATTCGTACAATTTCCAAAAATAAAACAATGACTAAGTTTTTGAATAACTTCGATTTTCTAGAGCTGCTACAACTTAGTCATAAGGCCAAACCAACAACAAGCAAAAATCTAATCAGACATGTTTAAAAGGGACTCCAACATAGATTTTTGTTTAGTATTAAGGGGAAATGGAAACTTAACTCAACAACTTGCTGTACACGTACAACTCAGGGTAATGTATAAAAATGGAGAGACATTTGTTCAGAAGCCAGGAAAATGACAGCAGCAGCAGCACCATTGACCAAACCTGAACACAAAGATTCTTTCTTCAGCATAAAAGCAGGTTCAAGTCTTCTGTGCCTATACCATGAAATCCCTATGTATAAGCTGTGTTTTTTTGATGAGTGGAACTAGAACTGTTAGTATTATTTTTATGGGTCTTATTTTCCGTTAAAGGCTGTGAGTTTTCCAAGTCCAGCTCAATTATATCGACTCCAGCTCTAAGGGGGAAAATATGACTTTATACCATTCACAGAAAACTGTGGCTTAGAGGGAGAGGGAGTAATGCTTTTATAAATTCTGATGTCAGATGTTTTCCAAAGTGCCTGTACGTGTGTGTTTGTGACCGGCTGTGGGTGCGCAAGTGTTGGTTAAAGTTGAGCATGCATGGTAGGTTGCATGTGTTGTAAAAGTTTCACAGTGCTCTAAGTACTTCAAGAACTGAAAGACAAAGATAAAGGCTGTCCTTAAACTTGAACAAAGTCCTGAATACAATTAAATGCAAAAGGATAAAAGCACACGTAACAAGGGGTTTCACAAACATTTCTAAATGTTTATTAATTGCCAAATTGTTATTCTATATGATGTCAATATGGAGCTACTAAAAAGGATCAGTGAGGAAACACTCCTCCCCACACACTGCCACATTCACAAACACAACTACAAGTGTTTACACTCCGATAAAACCCAGTAATTCAGAAGTTATTCATAACCACAACATAACAAATTATAACGCTAGAGTACCGCTGTGCCAGAAAAACAACACCACAGACAAACACACAGAAAGTAAAAGCAAGCTCATACCGTTTCTCCTCCACACCCTCGTCTTCCCCTCACAACTTCTCTTCTGTGACAGATCAATTTTAAACAGCTAAAGAAAGAAAACTTTTTCCCCTTCTTTATACTTCACTTATTTGGGGTAGTGAGAAGAGTGTGGTACTGGGACACCTTCTCTGAGGAAGACTATGGGTGGAGGAAATGGGGGGGGATGAGAAGAGATGAATACAAAGATGTATGCCAAACCAAAGTTGCACTCAGCCAGGCAGAACACTCTCTGAGGATTGTCAGTGTGCTAAACCTTTACATTTAAAGCACAGTATATACGCAATTACACACAAACAGACATGCTCAGGTCTTCTAATAATACAGCTCGTCTCTGCCAGGAGATAAAAGCTCCACCTGCTCTGCATCCCAACAGTCCCCTCTGGACTGAACATTTGCATCCCACCAGGAGATATAAAAACAGACGCGACCAGGGGGAATTTGAATCTGGATTTGAATTTGTCGAAGACAAGAGTTGAGACACCGTCATGATAATTGTGATGATTGCACCCTGTCATGACTCAAGAGGGAATTTAAAAAAAGGAGAAGTCCAGTGAGCTGATGTTACTCAGCACAAGTTTGTTCTGTCTTTTATTCAAGAAAAGACACAGCAACTAATCCCTCCCCTGTCCTTACTGTAACTGGGGCATTATGGTGTGTGGGGGTGTGTGTGTGTGTGTGTGTGTGTGTGTGTGTGTGTGTGTGTGTGTGTGTGTGTGTGTGTGTGTGTGTGTGTGTGTGGACGCATGCGCACATTGTGGTCTTAGTTCCAAGAACACATTACATTATTCATTTGGCTGGCAGAGCAGAGGCCCTTATCCCCTCGCCCTACCACACCACAAATACTCCACTGTGAGCTCCAGCAGCAGCACGTTTGCATGCCAGACCTGAACACCAGTAAGAATCTGCAGCAGGATTATCAGCTTATCAACACATGGGACAAGACATTTGGGTGTACATACAGGCCCTGGTCCTATCTGAAGTTTATTAAAATGTTTCCTTTTTTCAGAAATGGAATTCTCCATGAAAAGGCAAGGTGACACAGACCTCAAACATTCCAATGATTTTCTATGAAAACCTTCGAATTTGTTATCAGAATGACTTTTGGAAGTAACATTGGTGCTTTTGAGAGGTTATTTTAAAAACCTGTAGTGATTTGAATCACTTTGAACGTTTAAAGACACAGTGTGTCATCCCTGCCACTAAGGCTCTCCCCAAACAAATCAATAACAAAAGACTAGGTTTGATTATGCCATGAAGTAGCTTGGGATCTTTTGAGTTGTCCTCATTGAAAAATCCCATTGCCAATGGAAAACTGAAGAAATCATCATCATTCACAGACAAAGTAAAATATTAAGTTCTATTCATGTTTTGTCATTTCGTCTAATGAAACTGCCACATGTAACGTTAGCTGAGATAGTTTGCTGTCTTTCATCCTCACTCTCTGACAAATAAGGTTCTGTTTCCAAAAGACAGGCGACCAAACGAGACATACTGTGAAATGTATTTAAGATTTAACTGATTCTGAATATATTTGTAAATAATTGTTATAATGTAGGTTAAAATCAACAAAATGACTTCATGGAGTCTTGCTTTTTTTGGCCATTTGGTGGAGAATGTTTTGTAACTTTGAAGTGACAAGAAATAATATTGTGTTATCTTAAATTGGCCTGTAATACCAGTGAATGACTATTAAAGCTTATGTTTCTATAAAATATGTTTGCACACACACAACTCCGTGTCCAACTTAACTTCTGTCTTTTTTGTCCTTTTTTTATGTTAAATTTACAATTAACTGGTGTGTCTATGGTCAGTTTTCCCCCCATAATGCTAAATGTTCAAAACGTTCAAGAAAAACTGCGATGGATCCATCATTTTTTTTGTATGTTTAAAAATGTAGGACCACTTCTTAGATATTCACATAATTTTTTTATCCTCAGGAAAAGGCGTGTTTATTAATGATTCAATATAAATTGATGTTCCTACAAAAATAAACCAACATAGTGTAGTGCTTATCTTTTTTCTGAAGAAATCAGTGCAAAAATCATTGCGTATACTTTGTGCCATATGTGAAAGGAGGAGGAAGCCAGAGCAGGAAAAGAATTCAATCTGAGGTTGGAAAGAGGAAAAACAATATAAGATTTTAGAGACACCAAAAGGAAACATGAGGGAGGTATGTTTTCTAAAAACACACATGTTCTTAGAAATCACACAAAAGAAAGAGGGTATGGGGGAGGAAAAACACAAGTGAGTGAGTGAATGAAAGGGGAGTGGGTGTAGAGATACTCTGAAAGATAAAGCAGAGAAGAGGGGAGGTTAAGACAGGAAAATCTAGTCCCGGCCTCGAACAATCTGTGTTAGCGAGGAGACATGAAACAAGAGTCGACAGAGTTAAGTTACAAGGGGAGAGGAAGGGGGAGACAGAAAGAGAGGAGGGAGGAGAGCAGTGACATGACGATTGGGAGATAGAAAAAAAAAGTGCAAGAGGTAAACACATGCACGCAGCCACAGGAAGTAGCAGAGTCCTTGCAGGTGTGTGTGTCTGTGTGTGTGCAGATGTCTGGGGGAGAGATGCGGTAGCAGGCAGCTCTATCATTAGCATCACTAAAAGGGAGTTTTACCATGTGAAGGAGAACACGTACAGATGTGAGAGAGAAGGCATGCTGACAGAGTGGTTTCACACTTAACTCTCCAACTCTCATACCTCTTTATCTGGTCAGCAGTTTCTTCCCCCAAACACTCCAAAACTGTGTGGGCGAATCACGTATTGCAACCTGCATAGTTTAAAATGTAAGAGCTAGAGAGTGACTTTATTTCAGTTGGTGTGGTTTTAATGACATTTATGAGCTCTTTGAGCTGATGAATCTGATAGTACCAGGAGAGGTGATTGCTCTGCATGTGTCTTAAATGCAAACATCGAAAGAGTGATAAAGTGTCATTACAGTCAAACATACAGTCATTTATCAGCATGCTCGCTGTCACTCGTTGGGGGTGTTACAACATGTCGGATGGCGGTGCAAATAAATGAACTGAGTGGGTGTTCATCACAGTGTTCATTTATTTTGTGTAACATTTAAAGACATTTGATCTATTTATAAGTAGAATGTACAAGTTGTCTCTTTTAAATACATTTCCTGATCATTTTTTTAAGGGATACATTTAATAATAATATTTTATTTTATTTATATTAATTAAGGCAAAAGCAATATCAATTTACAACATTTAGGAAACTTCTGATAGAGACTTTATATTAATCTGCAGTAAAAATCCAATAACATGACGGAAGTAAACATTAGTCATTTTCTTTATATGACTCAGTGAATGCTGTGTTTGACATTTAAATAAAATGTGGAAAGTAAGTAAATATCAAAAAGGTTTCACATTTTCTAAAAACTGTTGTTATTTAGATTCAGCAAAATACAAAAAAAGCTACAAACACAGAGGAGCATGGAGGCGTGATTGTCTGGATTTAAGATCAGATTTTAACTGGGAATTATCTGTCAAAGCTCAATATCACAAAGTCACAAAAGGCATTGTATTAATTGGCCTGGCAGCTGCTGAAAGGATGACTGCTGTGAGATGGAAACCTCCTCACTCCTTAACTACTGTATACACTGGGTCCTTTCATTTCTGGGGGCTGGAATTATCAACTTCTAGAATTAACAGAGCTGATGACAGTAATTTGTAAAATTGATCCTCTACAGCTGACTGGCCAGTAGTCAGCTGATATATGACAGAATGGTGAATCTCTTCCCAGTTTGGGGATGTTCCACCAGGTATACATTTGTAAGCATTACAAAACTTTTTCAGTGTTTTGTTGTCGCTGGCCCAACTGTTTTGAAACGTGTTGCTGGCATCAAATTTAAATGAGCATGTGTTATAACAAAACAATTAAATTATTAGGGATAGACCGGTTATCTGCCAGGCCGGTTATCTGCCAGGCCGATTATCTGCGCCGAAATTCAGCATTTTAACGCATATAGCCCAGCTTGTGTTCCATTACTCCCTGCAGTTTCTCATCACAGGGGGCGAGCTTAGCAGCATCCGTTGTGGCCCCTACAATTTCTAATGATTAAAAACTCATACAGCCCCACTTCCAAAAAAACTGAAATATCCCTTTAAAACAAAGCTAAGCGATAGATTAACATTTCAGTCATATTGAAATTTTGGAAAACCTTATTTACTGTAGAAAACTTTAGAGAGCTTTTTATTTGTTTAAGTTCTCATTGAACTTTATAAGACATGCTGCTGAGCCTGGGAGCTCCCTGCACTTTTTTTTAGAATTTTAAACAAAGATGTCTATTGTCTAAGAAAAAAAAAACTTTAACATGTTGCAAATCTGAAAAGCTGTTTAATAAACATATGCTTAAAGGCATTTAAACAAAGTTAAGTGTTGGAGTTTGTATTATTCAAAATTTTGACGCCAATATTTTCCCTTTTACTGCAAATAAATATCAACTCCAAATATCGGTTATCGGCCTCCTTGACTACTAATAATCAGTATCGGCCCTGAAAAAAACATATCGGTCTATCTCTACTAATTATTCAGTTTCAGCATGTGATGTTGTCTTTGCACTATCTTCAGTCAAATATAGGCTTTAAATGACTTGCAAACAATTAAATTATGTCAACAACATTTTACACAGCGTCCCAACTCTTATGGAATTGGGGCTGCACAATGATTACCCCACCTTAACCACTACATTTAAAGGTGGTAGAGAACTCAATTTTCCATTGTATGAATTACATGTTTATAGATATAGAAGTATGTATACACATGTGTGTATGCATACTTCTATATTTGAATGTGTGTTTGGGATACAGGAATCTGCATCATTTTTGTTTACTGCTGTTGTACTGAAAGGGAACCTGTAACCTGATGTTCGAGTGTTTCATCATAACCAGGGGGTCTAGTTTCTTTTTTCTTTGTTTGTTTTTCATGTCTGTGTTTTTTTAATCTTGAATTTGGGGGTTGCTTACAGTTCTCTTTATTTATATATTTTTTGTTGTTTTTTGTAAATGGTTTTCCCTTTCATCCTTTTATTCATGTAGTTATCTTGTTAATTTTTCAAAATCTGATAAAAGGAGGACTCTTCATTATTCAAATGTAACCCTCCTGTTACGTTTGTTTCTTAGGGACAGCAATAATGATCCTGGGTCAACTTGACCTGGGGCATATTTAATGTTTCAAAAGTGTCAGAACCCAAAAAATCCCAATTTACATTTTTTTAAATGTCATTATTAACTCCATTACTAACCATTTAAATCAAGATTGAGTGCATTGGTGTTCTTTAATTCTCACAGATCATAGTTCAAAGAGGATAATTCACTCGTTTTTTACAAAAAATCATGTTAAATTTTTTTATGTATATTGGAAAGTGATTGGGGTGAAATATGTAACACAGCTGCAAAGAAACATTTAGTATTTGACACTTCTGACCCCTTTTAGCCTCCACTTTGACTGCAGGGTCAAATTGATTCACGAACACCATGTAATATAAAAATGCAGGGGGGGTTGCAAATCTGTGAAATGAACTATTTTCATTTATATGTTGTTCTTGGTTAGCGTAACCAAGCCAAGCAGAAGAAGTTTCATAGTAAAAAAATACTTTGAACATTTTTTAAAATGGGTCAATTTGACCTGCAACATAACAGGAGGGTTAAAAAAGTTGATTCAGGGCTTGTCCACAACAGACATTTTGTATAAATGTGTTTATGTATAAACATTTCAGTGGTTGTTCATGCATGTGAAACTCTGATGAATTGGATCTTGTGTGCGCAATATTTGGATATAAATTGTATCTTATACAAGCTGAAAGCTGAGTTGTACTTGGATCAGATTGGGTATTTGGTTGCATGATCTGGGGGGGAAGCACAAACATGATGTGTATTAAAGTATGGTGTTTCTACAGTTACTGTGTATTTTATCTGAGTCAGCCTGTGAATGTTTTTGTGAACAGAAAGAATTAAGGCAAGTTTTGCAAACCATTGTATTCAATACGAATGAAAGTATAAAAGAAAAATTTGATGGAGGATGCAGAAAATAACTATGTCCTTTTTATTTAGCGCCACATATTTGTAGATAGGAACAAGTATTCAAAGTTCTTAAGCAAAACGTTAATGCTGAGCAGCTGTTGTGTCTGTTATTTGCAGTGAGTCAAGTTTCCCCATAACTGGGAGGGTCTCAACAACTGCTGCTCCCCTCCACAGATGACCTCCTATTTCAGATGAAAATATTGCAAAAGCATTGGACAAATGTACACACATATACACACACACACACGCGCACACACACACACACATACAGAGAGACAGAAATGTTGCAAAAACTAACAGATCCTGATCAATTTCCTCTTCCTGTGCTGAGTAAAGATGGTCGACTACTAGAGCAGATAGAGAGATGCACTGAGGGCGAAGTTTCAAATAGAAAACAAGCAGAGACAGCTTTGAGAGTAATTATGCAGGAAACAAAAATATGATGTTTTGTGAAGGAAGAGACAAAGCATAAAATCAGCAGACATGTGCAAAAGATGTGTCACCTTCCTGATAACTCAGCCTGACGGCATGTCTCTGATACAGTGAAGGGAGGAGACCATTCGATTTTTTTTTTACCGTAACTGCAATCAAGGAATTATGTCAGAACTTCAGAATAACTTCATGACAAGACGTGACATGTGGTCCAACTGACTAATACACAAGTCCTGATCTAGAGAGCAGGATTAAGAAACAATGGCAGACATGAGGTTAAACCAGCCGATAACAACAGCAGTTATAATGGTTTCTTTCCCAGTCTTAGTTGCAGCTGTTTTAATCCATTAATAGAGGTAAAAGACCCCAAAATGACCTTAAAACTCTGTATATTACTTTAGTAAAAACAAAAAGAACAAAATAAGTACTTTATAAAGGTAGTATTTGAAATATGGAAATACCTAACTACACTCTATCAAGTGTTTTTTTTAATATATGAACAGATTAGGTGGATTTCATTCTTCCAAACGGGACAGTATGCAGCTTTTTTGGAGTAACAAACCTCCAGATGGAGTTCCCCTTTGAAGATCCCACATGAAAAGGGTCTGTTTCAGCTCCCATCCTCTGCTCATATTTAGTTTTTTGTTTTCACTTTCCCTGAAATGTTGTCTCACTGTACCTATTTATGATAACCGCCCGCTCACTATGTACAGAAACAATTGTACCGTTACCATAAGAGCTGAATCATGTTCACTTTTTCTCAAGCTCTGTTTGTTCAGTTTCTCTCTTTCTTCTCCAGCTCTTTACAAGAAGAAGAAGAGTCACAGCCACCTGTGGATTGGTTAATGCCGGGGAGGCGTGGGCTGCGCGGCCGGTGGTCGAGAGCGAGGGAGGGCTGTCAAATGCTACAGAAACTCATGACTGAAAAGAGGAAATGGCAGATACAGAACTTCCTCTATTGACACAGATCAAGTGGGGGCAAGACTCAACTGTAGTGGCAGCAGACTGGATTACAGACATTGTAGTCAACCCCCTGCCATTATTGCCTCTTTATGTGGAGAAACAACCACCATATATGGTGAAAACATGTTTGTGCAGAGGGACAAAAAGACTTCCAATCATACACATCAACATATAAATCACCATGACTTAAAGTCAAGTAGATATATGAAAAAAAAATATATATATAGTTTCTGTTTTTCTAGAGAGGCAAAGCCCCAGTTCTTGTGTTCAATGACACATTTTTTCCTTGTTAGAAAGTCTGAAATTGAGAGACTTTTGCAGGTTGTTTTTGGGAACTGAGCAGAAAAAACCCTGAAAGAATGGTGAAACGTTCACTTTAAAATATTAGGGTCAGAAAGAAAGCCTTTAGTTGTTTGACTCCTGTTTTCCCTCCCCTGTTCTGACTCTCACCCCACCTTCCTCCCACTCACTGGGTTTGTATGAAACTGAAAGACCCGAGTTTGAAAAAGGGGGAATTTACATGGGCTCACATGTCCTAATTAAAGCGTTTCCTGGAACTGAGTGCATGCATGTACACATTTATAAATACATGTACACATGAGTGTCTTCATGTATATGTTGGACTGGTTTTGTGTGTGGCTGTGACTGTGTGTGGGTGTGTGTGTGTGTGTGTGTCTGTTCCTCGCCTGACAGACCACTTGCTGTTACTTCCCCCTACCCCATCAGTTTGCAGACACATGGTTGTCACCAGACAAAGCCAATGTCACATGATGTGCCACACCAATTTGCCCATCACACACACACACACACACTCACTCACACACACACACACACGCACACGCACACACGCACACACGCACACACGCACACACACACACACACACACACACACACACAATGTACTTTTGATGTTTGTATAAAACTTTTGTAGAGCTAGATGTTTCCATATTTGCGTGACATAAGTATAATTTGTAGTATTAAGTATTAACAGTAGGGCCGATTAATTTCAATAGTTAATCACAATTGATTACACTTTTAATTGCATGTTTAAAATTCCATTATTTTCTATTTCAAACCAGTTTTTAAGTCTATATTAACAATGCAAAGCAATCCTTACCAGTGTCTTGATTTGAAATGAACGCACTGAAATGTACTCTCTGATCTTTAGTCTTAGATCTATTATTTCAATAAATGCTGCACTGCTACAACAGAGTGGTCTGAAACCATCAGAGGTTGGAGACAGCTTCAAAGTGCTTACCCTGTGGTGTTTCTGTTTATATTTTCGTAAGGATAACACTGTAACACATTAAGAGATATGCAGGAATGAAAGTATAAAATGTCATATCAGTGTCAATATGGTGTGCAGTTATTCAGAGATAACTGATTACTCCGAGTTAGTGCAACAGCATTAGCACTTTTCAGGAGTTCCACTTTGATTACCTCCTGTTTTTGTTTGATATAATTTTCATCTACAGATCTGAGGGCGACAACAGTTTCCTCCTGACTTCAGTCTGATTAGCTGCACCTGTATGCTTAGCTCGTATGTTGTAGCTCAAACTCAACGTACTTTGGTGAAATTTGGATTCTGCTGGACACAAAGTGCATTTTACTTTTGACTTGTCAACTGAGTCGTCGAGCAGTGCAATGAAATAATATGTGCCATTCAAAAGTGTAGCGGTGTTGTTTTTTATCACGACGGCAGCAGGAAGACGTTCCACTTGCTTAACCATGGTGTGCAAATAGCATGTGATTTAAAAAAATTAATTTGTTCATTTTGGACCTTAGTTGCATCACAATTAGCGCATTAATGCTGACAGCCCTGATTAAAAGCCTAAAAATGTCTGTGGGTGAAAACAGCATTGTGTTTTTATTGCACATGCCATCTTATTTTCAGTATTCTAGGATGCCTGATAACATTAAATAAAGGGACTACAGTTGAAAAACACCCTTTCAGCAAAATTGGGTGCATTAGAGTTGAATGTTGATGAATGTCCGTCCTCCATTAATTTTGTGAAATATGGTGAAAACAAAAACAGGAACTTGCTAATTCTTATTTTTCAGGCTATGTTCCCTCTGAAAAATAAGAATTAGCAATTCAAAATTGACCCAACAGCTATGTAAAAAAAAAGTCACACTTTTGAAAATGCGATAATACCCACTCTAAATTTACCAATGTACAATTGCATTTCAATTCAGGTTTAAAATCTAACTAGCTTTATGTTTGCCTGAAGCTATAGGAGCTGTTAATGTTGCTTCCAAAAAAGTTTTCTTGGATATCTGTCCTCTGCTATTTGGTGTGGTTCAGCATAGTATTGCCTTTAAACTAAATATCAACTCTTTAATTTCTTCTTTTTGTATCTGTGTTGCTTTGTGGTGATTATGTCATGTAACAAAACCTAAAGACTGCATGGGCCGATTTCAATAATATTTATTTTTATTTTGCCATTGCTCAGTAAAAGCAATTGGAGTATCAGCAGCCATCAAACTAGAGAAGAGTTAATGTCCATGTTGTTTATAAAATATTTAACTGCTCGACCATATTCATTCAGCTCACATTGATCCAAGTACAAACTTGTGTTTCTTGCATCATTGGTTTTGTAAATGTTTGTAAATTTACTTATTTAGTTGTGTATATACGTTGTAAGATATACTTATTTTTACTTCTTTAACTCTAATTGCTAATAACTTTTTAATAATTGCTATACATGCTCTTGTTTGCTTTATACTGTTTTGCACTGTCTACTTTGCTGCTGTAACACTTAAATTAGGATTATATTATCTTATCTTATCTTAACTTGCTGGAAAGTAGACAGGCTGAATAGAACAAACACAATTTGGATGTTTTGGATGATCATTACAGAGAAATTATTATTTTAATGGTACATCTAGAGGTTTATTTGTGTTTCTCAGACACAGGCTGTGCAATATTACATTTACTGAAATGTTTGAAGACAATTTGCTGACTTTCACAAATGATTATCTGTTTGTGCAGATTCAGATTTTTTGGATTTATTTGTTTGATGGTAACATAACTACACAAAAAGTGTTACATTCATTTGTAGTTTTTGTGCCTGCAGGGGATGATAACTTACAGACATATAACACAAGCTTAAAGTCGAAGTGACAGACGTTTTGCTTTAACATATCATTATGAAGTCAATCTTGACTGCAAAATGTAATAACTTTTGAAAAGTGAACCAGCAGTGTATGATTGGATTGCAATCTCAATTTTTATATTGTACTTCTTTCTGCCACCAGATTATCCAGAGAAAATATGCCTGGATTTACAGTACAGAGAAATTGTGCAGAGTGAGAACAACAAGAGTAATTAGAGCCAACAGAGAAGAGAATGAGAAAAAGGGCAAAGAGGCACAGAGATGAAGAAGAATGATGTTAAAAGTTAAGGAAATACATGAGGAATCCTTGGATGGGAACTCAGTTGATTGAAAGTGGGAAGCATTTCAACATTTGTATCTGACATAAGGTTCATTGTTTGTACTGCAGTACAAAGTTTAAGTATATCAGGTTCTTAAGTATGAACTAAGATTCTTTCATATTTGTTTTGTTTTGTCTCTAAATACATTCACTTGCCTTTGTGTCTGCTAAGCCGACAATAATAAGACCAATTCAAAAACCAGGGAGGGATAAAGTTAAGAGCTGTCTGATTCCTCTTAAGACGTTTTATTTGGAAGAAAGTCCAGCAGTATAACATGAAACTTTGCGACCAATCAACAAAATGCATCCACTGCGATAATTCAACATTCATTTGTTTTAGCTGCTCTCTGAAGGACCCGTCTAGATCCCCCGTATGATTCAAACAACGCACATATTTGAGCGTGTGAAACCCCTCAATCCCCCACACAGCTTTCAGTAAGAAGTTTTAAGGTATGCAAGTCAAAATAATTACAACAACGTCACGAGACAGGACTACTGGACTTTATACAGTGACTCATTGGTTTTGGTGTGGCTAAGTGGAAAGTTTAACTTACATCTCAAACCTTTTGGTCATTCTTCAACTCTTAATTTTTGGACTACACTGAGTCTAACACCATTAATTAAATAAGACATGGAACAATTTAAAAGTGTGTCTCAAAGTGTGTACTATTATGGACACAAATAAAATCATGATTCAAATCTTGGTCTGATCCCATTGCCCCACCTTAAAGTGTGGATGTTTGGAACAGGTATTAATCCCTTTGCCTGAAGTGTTGCAAGAACACTTCAGACCAACTAACTCATTTTAAGACTTTAGGAATGCTGAAACCCGAGATGATCGTTGTCCAGTGGTAGATCTGTTAGTTGATAGAGGGGGGATCCGCTTATAATATTGCACACACAGTAATTTGTAAATGATTCCTACCTCCAGTCCATAAACTCAGAAGAAGATGGGTGCCTGCTTTCTTTTGCCTCTTGCACGTCCACCTCCTCTTTGGTTCAGAGTTCAGCAGAGTTCATACACCTGTGGTAAAGTTGAAAAGTATGAAAACCTGACTTCATGTAAGAATGAATCACCTAAAAGGCCACAAGTCACGCACTGACAAGGTACACGATAAAAAATAAGATAGGTAATGAACTGATATCATGAAATCACAAAGTGCTGACTAATTGAGAGACATGTTCTTTGCTTTTTTACATGAAGTTAAATGAAGCCACACTGCATGTTGTTAATCACAAACACGCAGACAAACAGTCACATGATATTTCAGCAGGGTGGAGTGTCTGTGGTGTGAGGGGGGGTTCTTGTAATAGAGCAGAAAAAAAGGACACAGATAGAAAAGGACACAGATAAAAAAAGGACACAGATAGAAACCAAATGCTTCCTACTTTGTCTTCTTCAGAAAGAAGTTCCCCACTAGTCAGTAAAATGTTGGAAAGCCCACGCATACATGAAACCCCCCCCCCCCCCCACACACACACACACACACACACATTCACCTCTTACATGAGAATTTGATTGACAATATAATTTACAGAAGTGATGATTAACAGCTCTCTAAGAAATACTCAGAAATAAAAAAGTAGGCTAAACCTACAATGCTGAAACAAACAGAAGCATCAGTTGCGAGAATATGGCCTGTAGAGAGGTGAGCAGGATGCAGGTCATGTCAGGACGGCAGGAAGGAGGGATGAGGCACAGATGTCCAATTATATCGCAGACAGAATGGGGCAAACAGAGCTGGCATTAAGAATTTATTTCAAAACCCTGATGGCTCTTCCATGTGTGAGGAGGAACCAGCCCAGAATGAGAGAGCACTGAAAACATGTCCACTCACATGAAGGATGCTGGCACGCAGGAAGAAAAAATGTTAGATCCAACAAAAGGAGACTTCACTTCAAAACTTCTCTCCCAGTCAGCAGCCCAGAAGAAGAATAAAATAAGAGATCCCCTTAGCCCCTCAGAGACTGCGAGAAGAGCTGATAGAGCTGCGAAGACACCTGAGCCTGGAGGGCAGAAGGCATTAACTACCTGCATGGACGGCTAAAGATTTAACCAAACAGGCTGTGCCCAAGACAGGGAAACCAAACCCAAGCCAGTCGAGCTTGTTAGGCCGGTCTTTCAGAGGGGCGAGTCAGCAGCACAGACTGTAATGACACACACAAAAAGCCCACTGGCATGACAGCCCTCCCCACCCATGAGGTAGAAGCCTTAACCTAACATTACAGCTTGAGCACATCCTATTGTAACACAGGATGGTGGCAGGATTAAAATAAAACACTGGGTGCGCCATGGGGAGGATGATGATGATGATAACGATGATTAACAGACCACTGATGTGTGTTTGTAAGGGGTAGAGCATGATTTCATCATTATTTAGGTGCAAGAACTTAAATCCAATAGGTGCACTGCTCTGCGTGCCCATGGAAGCAGAGAGGCAGGTGATGTGCGTGAGAGCAGGTTAGGTTTTGGATGTCAGCCGGTGTTCTCGGCTATAATTAGCAGCCCAGTCTCCAGAAATGTACCCGCCGACCCTACTCTCTCCCTCTCTCTGTCTCTCTCCTCACCTGGACGCACACATCACACAGAAGCCGACGCACCTGCTCATAAAGAAAGAAGAGCCTGTGTTTCATTTAGTAAAATAAGCAAAGCTAAAAATGCGCCCTGGCTGCATTAGGCTATACAGAGGGAATAAAAGTCGACGGGAGTTACCGAACACCCGTGACGTGGGATTGTCCTCCCGTGACCCCGTTCAACCCGGGAAGGAGGGAGGCTATATGTTAACAAGAGCCGAGTGCTGTCATAGCAAACAGACTCGTCCTTAGATCACATTTACCTAAAGTGTGTTATAGTCTAAAAAAGAAAAGGTGAGCAGGCAGGTGAAGCGGTTACCTGAGCGCCGGTGTGTCACCTGTTCAGACCGGTCGCCTCCCACCTGACCGGGCTCCACACTTCCTGGATATTCCGTACCCACCCTGACAACTTTTCAACTTCTTCTTCTTTTACTCAGCCCACTCTTGTCTTTATGTCTTCGCGGGGGGTCGCCAGTCCTTGTCGTCCTCAACCTCACAACCGAGAGGTTGTAATCTTCTCCAAACTGTGCGTCGGCGTTTTTTTTTCTCTCACTCCACCTTTCCTGCAGACCGGCGTTCTGCACAGCTCTGACCCCCCCTGTCCGCTGCCTCCGCCGGCCCACTCCGACTCCCTGCTCCTTCTTTCTGAGAACCAGGAAGCGGCTTGCCCTACTTACGCCCAGTCACGGATTGGCTCTGGCAGGGCTGGAGACGAGACCGCCAGGGTGGGCAGGGCACAGGGGGAGGGAGGGAGGGAGAGAGAGGGGGTGGTGTGGTGGTGGGGGGTCCGGCTCTAGTGCGATAGGCCAGCAGCGATGTCTGTCGCGGTGTCGGTGGCAGTAGGAGGAGGAGGAGAAAGGTGGGCAGGTTTGCAGACCCTGTTCCTCATCCTCCCCTGCTTCTACTTCGGGCATCACTCGCATAGGAAGGTATAGTACATCGTTAAGTTAAAGATATCTACCCATGTCTAGTCGGGCTGTTGGAGGAAGCATTTGTAGTCTAAGACGACTTGGTGCCCCCTCCGCTCTTTCCATGACTCAGCATTATTCGGTCCACTCGAGCTATCCAAGGCTGATGGACTGGTAGAAGTCAACGTGTGCAGCTTCAAAAGGTCAATATGTGACGCTGACACAAAACTCTGCTTTAGTGTTACATGAAACTGTGACAGAGGATGTGTCACATCCAGTGTGAGGGCAGCAGGGACTTTCTAATGACTTTAACAGTATAGGTGAATCAGTTAAGATAATTAAGTGACACAACTGTCTTCTGCAGTGCACAGTACAGCCTATATAAGATGCAGTTTTTCCAAACAGAGAGCACAAACAGCAAAGTCTCATTTCACTACCAAACCATGAACACACAAGCATATGGCTTCTGTTAGAAGTGGTTTTGAGTATGGGAATCACCTCACTGTTTCAACGTTTGAATCTCATCCTCGTCTGCTGCTGCAAAAGTGTGTGTGTGTATATGTGTCTGCCTGTGTTGGTGGGTTAAGAAGTGAGGGTGCAGGAAGTCTATATATAATTTTGTGGTGAGCTCAGACAGCCCACCTCATAACGCCCCCCTAACCTTAAATCTGTGCTAGTTTTGTGGTTTTGCTACCAGTCAAAGACATAAAACTTCATGTGCACCGCATGTTACGTTTCCCATGTTCATTTGTTTGTCAAAGCAGGGGTTTCAAACAGGAGGGGGTTGAGAGCTCCAAAGGGGTCCCAACATAAATCTGAGAGTGATGAGTCAATTAATGAAATATTAAATAATAAGTAAACTGGCTGAATAAAATGTCTTCCCTCAAGGCTGTTAAACTATTAAAGGGAACATCATGAAACTTGAAGCGTGAAAAAATGTCACCTGTGATCAGTGGAGGAAAGTTTTACAGTGCCTAAACACACTGCAGTTAAATTCTACATAGAATCATTATTGTTATTTATGCTGTTTAATACGACTTTTTCTGGATTACAATGTGTAATTGTGCAATTGTAATTGTTGTAATTGAAAAATAATACACTATCATAATGTCTTACTTTGGAATAATGTCTATAATATAAATTAGCTCACCTTTACTGGCTGCAACATCATAATGATGCTCACAGTAATACAATAACAAAGACCATTTAATACTATATATTTTTTGTTCATAAATGAGCTATACTTTTGCTACTTAATTTACTATAATGAATGTAGATGCAAACGCACTATACATGTTCCAAATATTTGAATGTAGTTCTTTAAATTGAGTATTTCCATTGTGGTATTTTTTGTATTAAAAAAAAATATCTGAGGATTTCAACCACCTCCACCTCTACCTGTGATGAGGGGACATGTATAGAAGGCACCATATTTAAAAGTTTTGAAATCTTGGCATATGAAGAAAAAACCTTCAATTTGTTTTATAAGTAAATTCAGAACTGCATCAGTCATAGATTAGATTTACAGAAACAAAAGTGTATATAAATGCATGTGTTCAGCATTTATGGTCGTTTACCTGTCAGCCAGTTTGTATCAAGTGCTGCCTCAGGCTTTCACTCAGTCTATGTCAGAGGTAGAATCACAGGCAGCAATTAAAGGCCTGTTTATCCTCCCATCTCTATTCATGGATTGTAATCCAGGCTGGTCTGTCATCATTAACCTTCCTCCCATCATCAAGCTTCACCCGACTTGCTCCACAATAACCCCTCTTCTTCAAATTAAATCTTCTCACGGCCTCATGTTCTCTCATGTTACTGCAAAAACACAAACCTAAGCTACAAATAAAGCTAATGCCAAGGTACTCCCTCTTTTTCCATTTGTTTGTCTGATTTTTAAAGTGTCATTGCCATCTAGTGGTCACTGTAAAATCTGCAGGCAAGAAACCAGAGTGTCTGATCAACTGAGGCCTTCACTACAAAATCCCTCATCCTGCCCTGTTACACTATTTCCAACCAGTTTAGAAACATGAAATACAGCAACTTGAATATGCTTTTGTTTCAAAGCTTACCTGCTCTCATCTTCCCTGATCAAAAGTGTTAGAATAATCCTCAAACCGCACATCAAAACATGAAATATTTACAGCTACAAGAGGATTATCCTCTTAGTGATAAATCTACGTTGCTTTCAAGACCCAGGAGAAGCTATTCACACGGTGTTTAATTAATAACAAGTGTTAATATAATGTGTTAATGCCTCTTAACTGAAAGACCCTGTCTCCATAGGTTAAAGGGCTGTTAAAAGCCCCTTAAATGTTAATGAGTTAGGGGAGGTGGATAAATGTATGCAAGCGAGGGAGAGTTACAGGAAGGGCAGAGGAGGCAGGTGAGAAAACGTATTTCTATCCACTATCATTCAAGAGAAGGAGAGGTTTAAGCACTTCAACATTCACAGGCTTAACATTGGATGTGAGTGTGTGTGCCCTCTGCTGAGAGGTATAGGATTAGTGTAGAGCAGGGTTTCCCAAATTTGGGTCGGGACCCCCTGGACGGTCGCCAGGGGGTCCCTTTTTTTTTATTTATCTAAAAATATTTATTATTATTACCTTTATTTATTAACTTTGTTTTCTTATGTTTATCTTCCTTTTTGTTTGTATTGTTATTATTTCTCTACTTTTTGTATTTATCATAATCAGAATCAGCTTTATTGGCCAGGTATGCTTGAACACACAAGGAATTTGTCTTTGGTAAACTGTGCTCTCTTTGTACAAAGGCATAAGAATAAGGCATAAAAATATAAATATAAATATAATATTAATAACATCAGCTATAAACACAAAATAATAACAGATAGGCATGACTAATATGGACAGGCTGAAAATAATATATGATGATAGTGCAGTGGTGAGTAGTGCAAAGATGCTGCAGTGAATGTCAGGTAGTTTTACATTAAAATAAATTATATGTAGGATAAAGTTAAATAATAAAATAAATAAAAATATGGAATTCTGGAATTTATGTATTTTTTCTTCTCTTTGTTGGTTTTGTGTTACTTATTTATAATTTGTTAACTTGTGGTGAACAAAGAAATACTGAAAAAATGCAATAAAAAAAAGTTGAATGACAAAAGTTATCTAGAAATAGTAAACTTTACCCATTATAGTAAAAAATATCGACAAATATAGTAGATAAACTTGAAATAAAACCTTGAAAATAGAAAATGTAATGAGTTTTCTGCCTTTCTTTTTGCCAGATGACTCCTAAGTTTAAGGTTAGTGAACAGTTAATTATCAAAAGCATCAGTAGCAGTATGTCAATTCATAAAGGCACAGGAAACACAGCCACATGCTCATATCGGTAGGGTCATTTTTTTGCAGACCAGCTACATTAAGCCACATTAAATCACTTGGAGGGACAGTGGGGGTCTGGAGTCTTTGGCACCTATATTTTGGGGGTCGTGGGCTGAAAAGTTTGGGAACCCCTGGTGTAGAGGATCCAGGAGCAGAAGAGGGACAATTGGGGACTGAGGCATAGCTACTAAATTGTAACTGTTGAACAGGTTGTTCATAAAATAAGTTATTTCACAGATGAAGTTGAGTCACCAAACCTCTGAAGTCCAAAATCCTCAGAATTCAAATTTGAGTCACAGAGTTTGAGTCCAAATAAAACCATAACTGGTTCTCAGTAGGCTATCATGGTGAACTTTACAAAGTGATACAAAATATGCAAGTTAAGGATTAAATCAGGCAAAATTATGCTACTACACATGTATGGGAAACCTGGGTTGATTGTCACCCTTTTTACTCTCAAGTGAATTAATCATGATCAGTATATATTACAGGGAAATGGGTATCCCTCTCATTCTTGTAAATTACTTTATCAGCAAGTTATTAACCATCAAAGACAGTGATGCAATGTGTCAACCAAGCCTTGAGTTGGATATCAAAGTGTATTGTTTTGGTTGTCTCTTTAGTTATCAATGGGGTTTAGTACAAAAAAAAAACTTGTAGCTTTTTGTTTTTAAGCCAAATTAGTTTAAGAATCATTAACAACTCTATAATGCTCATCACTGCCCTTTGTATTTGTTTTTTTATTTGGATTATTGTCTTTAATCGAGAAAAATTAAGGTATTTAGTGTTGCAGAAAAAGTAAAGGTTGCAAAAGTAAGGATTTATTAATAAAAGGAGATAGAGAATATGCGTCTGTTTTATTTTAAAAAAAGGATCATATAGACTGTTACTTACATCTAAGTCCATGATCTGTTTTTTTGTTTTCTTCTTTGCCGACTGTCTTACCGAACTTATTTGACAAAAAAGTTGCTAGAAATAACCTGGTTTTCAAAGGAGTCCACATAATATGTTTAACTTTAACAAACAAGTAACCTGACTTGAGCATGAGGGTCAGCTCTGCTTGATCTCTTGACAAAGAATGTATGCTAGCATGTTTCACTGACTCAAGTAACCTGTGTTATTTTCCAAAGCTTGTGTATTTCTCAAAGCATTTATTTTGAAAGAGTCAAAATTGAAGAAAAAAAAAGAGGCACTTTGAAACGGTGTGTTGTTCCTCAATGATAAACAATGCGGTTTGTTACGGACTTTTCTAACAAAGAGACAACCCTCGTAGGTACATGTTTATTATGTCAAAAAATACTCAATGACATCATAACATCTGTGTTTAGATTAGTTAAGTTTGAGAATGATTGTATGTAGTCTAGCAGGGATGCTGCATTAAGCTCTATGAACAGTAGTTCCGGTTATGTTAACAAGTAATTAGCACTCACTATGTTTGTGTGTGTACAATCCATCAAGGTGTAAAGTGTTATATGTCAGGAACTTTTAATACATCTGAAATTCATTGGGGTTGAAATAAAGATGGCTTTCAACAACCCACATATTTTGTAATGACAGTTTAGTGGTTTTATTTCCTTTCAATTGTTTGCGCACTGCACCCAGTGGTGGACAATAACAGGGTAAATTTACTTTAGTACAGTACTTAAGTAAATTTTTTGAGTATCTGTACTTTACTTGAGTATTATCTTTTGAGGATACGTATTACTTTTACTCCACTACATTTCTATCAGTGCTCTAGTTACTCACTACTTTTGCTTTGAAGTCAGCTCATGAATTTCCTTCTCTTTTCTGAAATCTGATCCCTAAGACAGTGAAATGTGTTTGTGTAGTTCTGTTTGTCTCAGTGGTTTAGTCGTACCTGTATATCGTGCGTCTCCATGGTTGAACGTGGAGCAAACACAGAGCATGTTTCACTCAGATCAGGCAGTTCATTTAGAGGTGGTAATGATGGCTATAATTCTCCACCTGAGCACCCATGGTCATATCTTCAGCCCGTGTTAGAGGTTTTTGAAATGAAGAATGATACGTATCGTTTGAAATGTTCTCCCTGTTTCCAACTCTGCCCAAACTTACAAAAATTCACTGTCCAACCTGAGAAAGCGTGTTGAGATACGTAACATTTGTTTCATTCCAGATGAACATTTCAAACTAAGTTGTCTGTGCTTGGAGTAACTTAGTTTCTGTTTTTATTCCATGGTATAGTTTTTAGAGATTTCAAGTAATGTTTTCTAGATAAACATAATGTAACAGAATGTACTCCTATGTATTCTATACTGCACTCATGTATTGTGATAATACAACGTTTAGAGATTTTTTAAGAAGTACTTTGAATACTTAAGTATTTTTAAAAGGAAGTACTTCTGTACTTTAACTGAAGTAATAATCTGACAGAGCAACTTTCGCTTGTATTGGAGTAATATTTGACCTGGAGTATCTATACTTTGACTTCAGTAATGAAGCTGTGTACTTTGTCCACCACTGACTGCACCAAAGCATCCACATGTAAAATCATTTTGCTCTATTTTACTCTGATAATTGCTCCAAAAAGTCCAAGTCATCCATTTTTAAATTGTAGCTGAATCAAAAATCTATACTTACCACACATTAACTGTTCTCTCAAACATCCTGCCTGTAGTTTGTTACTGCATTTTAAGTATGTAATGTATGTAATGAGCTCATGCCTCAATATACTCCACCAGATGATATCTAAACCTGCTTTATTTTTACATCTACATATACACAATCGTTATCATCATCATCACCATCACCATCACCTTCATGATCGTGATCATCATAATCATGGTCATCACCCTGAACATCACACTCAACATCATCATTGTGTCAGCATTATAAGCTATTTTTTTCTGTTCAAAAGCTATAGCTGTGATAAATAAAAAATAAAACATTTGGTCCTTTAATATATATTGTCTAGGCAACATGGTATTTGGGGTTAAGGCAGAAATGCCTTGTTGCTACCCACACAAAACATCAAACATCACTGGAAATGGCACTGAAACAGTGTCAGAGAGCAACAGAAGGAGGAGCAGAATGAACATGAGGCTGATGGCAGCACAGAGCATAGTGTTGGGGAAGCCGAGGGAAAGGGAGAGAGTGTGTGAGCGTAAAAGAAACAGCCACCAGGGCTGTGAAATCAGATGAAAGGCAGCGAGACAGACAAGAGATGAAAGACAAAGAGGGTGAGGGTGAAAAAGCATACAACAAACCTACAAAGAGGCATGTAAATACAGTACAAGGGGATGGGAGGGAAAGAATCAAGTGAACCACTATAGACAGCAGAGCAATATTGTGTGTCACACAAAAAAACACAATTTACAGAAGTTGTCAGAGTGAACACGTAGGTTTAAAGTTTCAACTCTGTTCAAAAACTAAACACCACACACTTTGGACAACAAAACTACCAGTGGACTGGTCCTAATTCTTCAAATTCAAATGAGTATTGAATTTACAATGATGTTTAAACTCTACTTATATCATTATTCTGATGAGAAAATATTACACTTTGGTGCAGAATGGGAGGCAAGAGGGAGTTGGAGCTGGAAACCAGGCATCGTTTGCTGTATTGACTATATTTAGACAGCAGCTATTTTCCTCTGATGTCTTGCTCATGATGGGAAACTTTTGCTGTATCGATTTCATTCTGCAATGTTCCAGGTTGCATCATTATGAATCTGACAAATAATTATCATTTCAATACCTCTAGGTTGATCAGCAACTTAAAAGACAATAAAGAGAGAATGAATGTCAGGTGATATTTCAAGTTAAAACAGCATATTTGGTAGCTTATTCATTTTAGAATGCAAAAGCCAGAAAGTAGCTCAGAGATCATATTACCATTTTAATTGTTAAACAATGAAGTAGGAAAGGCTTTAAGTCCTCTCCAAAATGATGTCAGTGTGAAAGTAAATCCCTGCCTTCATTATGTTTGCATTGAAGTGGGTGAAACATTAGCATCTGTTTTCATGGTAAGACTTTTATTATGCTCAGGCGTAGAATAGCACCCCTTACTGGACATTTATAGTTAGGCCTGTCTATAATTATTGGTCACCCTATTACAACCCACTTTTCATAATGATATAGTGTGCCACATGCTTCATGTGTGCCTGTGTTTGTTTCTTGGATGGCCTTCTCTGATTTTTACAGTTTTATCTGTGAGGTGATCTAAGAATTTTGTCATATGTTCATTTTATATTTGAGTATTTTACTTCCTTCTAGTTACTAAAGGACTTTTGTCTCAGCAGGATGCAGAAAAACTTTACAGGACTCCCTAAAAGGTCCATCAGACGCCTGCAGCTCATACAGAATGCTGCTGCTCGAGTCCTAACAAGGACCAAAAAAGTAGAAATCGCATAACTCCAGTTCTTAGATCCCTACACTGGCTTCCTGTCTGTCAGAGAATAGAGTTTAAAATCCTGCTGATGGTTTATAAAGCAGTGAATGGTTTAGGCCCAAATACATTGCTGATCTGCTGCTACTGTATGAACCATCTCAACCTCTGAGGTCATCAGGTACTGGTCTGCTTTCAGTCCTGAGAGTCAGAACGAAACATGGTGAAGCAGTGTTTAGTCATTATGCACCACATATCTGGAACACACTTCCTGAAAGCTGTAGGTCCGCTCCAACTCTCACCTCTTTTAAATCAAAGACTGTTTTAATGTAAAGCACATTGAGTTGCCCTTGTGTATGAAATGCGCTATACAAATAAAGCTGCCTTACCTTGCCTTACTAGATTTTATGCTATTAATAATAAATATGATTGCACAGCATTACATTGACAGTCCAAGCTAACTAACCTTCCATAATATTAAGATAATTCAATGCATTTTGCAAGGCCCTCTGTACTGGCTGTGGTAGTTTTTTAAAGTGTTTGGCTGTCTATCATTTACTGTATACACTAGACTTCTCTATAGAAACCATAGATGCAACCAACACTCTCAATAAAAAGAAAGGGGTATGTAACTTTGTCTTGACTAAATATAAACAAATATATTGAGGGACTGTGTTATCCATAGTATTACCAGATGAGTAGTGGTATTAGTTAGTATTACTAGGTCAGCGTTTGGGACAAACTGAAAACCGAGAGATACACTTAAACACCCATTTGCTGTTGTTTTTGATAGCTAATATAGTAGAGTTTACTGTAATATATTCCTGAAATATGTTGTTTTTATGTTGAAATATGGCAAGTTATCCTTCCAGATTTTGAGAAAAACTTGGAGCACAATGGTACCACATAATATATAACATCATCAGAGGTTACCAGCCCGAGCATGACCTAAGAGGAAAATAGCTGCCATTTTAACATGGTCAACTGTGTGGGTTTCAAACTGACATTGTGATAGACTTTCTTCTCAACAGCAAAAAGATTATTGTAGTCTCACACTTATCATTATTGTAAGGGCAATTTCCTGTCACATTATGAGAGCTCAATTGTCTCACATCTATTGCTTTTTTGTCAAGAAAATGGAGGCTTTTCACTTTTTTCAGACTCTCCAAAGCTATTGTTGCTATCCCATTTCTCTGTGTATATTGTTTCCACTTCAGCTCCCCTGCTTGCTCCAACAATCACTTACACAGATGTGTATGTATACATTTGGATGTATACAGTCTTTATTCTTATTGATGGCTTGGAGAAGAGTCACATGAACACCTGGTTCTAAAACAACCACATCCTCGAGCGAATGCAAACAAGATTTACCTCTACACATGAGATTGATTAATGTCTGGGGCCAACTCTGGTGAAACTCTGTATATCCAAGGCTCATAAATGTCCCATGAGATCTCATCTTGCTTACATGTTGGCAGGAAGTTTTTGTCTTAGTCCCTCTGAGTCTTTTCTGTCAAGTGGCTTCTGAGGGTCTTTTTTCCCTCCTTTAGGAGAGGTGTTAATGGCAGGGGCGGCTGCATGTGCTGACTGGGTGGGTGAAGGGGAGGACACCTGAGAGATCTGGGCAGGTGTAGGCAATTTGAGTTTTGATGAGTGAATGGGGGCAGCTGTTGTGGTTGGTATTTGTTTTGGGGGGTTGGCAGAGGCAGATTTGATACCAGGAGAGGTGGAGATGGTGGAAGGGGTGGGATTGGATGAGCTTGTGTTTAGGCTTAAAGTTGTTGAGGATGAGGTTGTTGCTGTGGTGGATTGGGTGGAATGACTTGATCCTGAAGAAGGGCTTACAGTAACAACAGCAGGGGTTTGTTTTACAGGATGAACTGAAAAAACTATTTTTGTTGAAGGGACGGTGCTAGCTGGTATTGGGGTAGGTGCACTTTGGGTTGGGGTAAGAGCTGAGGCCTGTTTTGGGGTCTGGCTCAAAGTAGGGCCTCTAGAGACAGAGGGCTGGAGACAAGACGTTGGAGTTTGGGATTTACTCAGGGAAGGGATAGGTGTAACAGAGATGGGAGAGGGGGAAAGTGTAGGGGTGGTTGTCTTTGTGGGAGTAACAGGTGTGGTGGTTTGGGTAGGAGTTTGGGAAGGGGTAGAAGTGCGACTGCGAGGATTAGGAGTTGGTATCGAAGAAGGTATTGGGGTCTGGGCAGGGCTGGAGCTTGACAAAGGAGAAGCAGAAGGAGGTGTGTTGGAAGCTTTGGCTCGGGGGCTTTGGGGATGTGGTGGAAAAGAGGTTATCAAGGAGGAAGGTGGAGAAGAGGAGGTAAGAGATGACTTGGACCCATAAGTTTGAGGTAGTGGAACAGGACTAGAAAGAGAAGATGGAGGTGGCGTGGAGGAGGGAGAGGGAGAGGATGAATGAGGTGAGGGTGTAGGAAGGGGTTTTGGACGTGGAGTTGATGTCAGCAGCAGCGTGTTTGTTGCTGCTGAAAGAGGTGTGGAGCAGATAGGAGGAGAAGAGGAGCCAGATGGGGTCATTGGGGTTGCTTTAGGGCGAGGTGTCTGGGAGAGAACGTGTGTTGGAGAAGAAGGGGTGGGCACGGGAGAAGGGTTGGCAGAGGACAATGGGGTCTGCTTTGGAGGGGGGGAGGATGGCAAAGAAACAGCAGAAGGCAGGTGTACTGCTGTGGGTACAGGAACAGAGGCAGTTTGAAGGGCAGATGCTGTGTATGTGGCAGTGTTTGAAGAGATAGGCTGTGCTAGAGTGGGAGGGGCTGGCACTGCACCCTGTGCTTGTGTTTGTACATTGAATGGCATATTTGTCACTAGCTGGGCTGGAACATTAGATGTCAGCATTCCTGCACTGCTCCCTCTTGCTAACTGCCCCGCCAGAAAAGGAGCCGCCAGCAAATTCCCACCAGAGGCCTTCCGATGTAGGGGCGGGTGAGGCTGCACTCCAGCCCAGGAACGATGAGGCAGAGTAGGCTGTGAGGCCGACAGTAGCCTGGCTTCCTGGGTAAGTCTGCCCAGTGCTGGCAGACCCTGAGAGCTGTTTCCTCCATGACGTAAGAGAGCTTCTTTTGCTCCCTGCTGACTTGTCATAGGAAAGTTACCATCTGAGGGGACACCAGGAGCAGCAAGGGGGTTTGTGGTAGGTACCTTATGGATGGCTGAAGCTGGTGGCCCTCCACCTGTTGGGATTCCAAGTGATCCAGCAATCACTGGAGGATGATCAGTCTGGAGGCGAAGACTGTAAAGAAGAGTCCTTCCTTGTTGGACAGACGTTGGGACTGGGGAAGCTGCTGTGGGAGTTTTAGCGATAGGGGGTGATGTGACCCCGCCAGGAGGCCCCATGGTTGAGGGAGAGACAGGAAATCCTCTTGGTGACAAGCCACCCATCCCAGCCATCCCACCCATCCCACCAATTGCCATCATACCGATAAGAGAGCTCACAGAAGGGCGGAGTGGCTGCAAAACAGGAGCACGAGGAGGAGACAGGGGGAAAGAGGAGGAGGGAGAGGGAGAGATAAGAGGAGAGGGCAGGAAGAAGGCACCTCCAAGTGCATGCTGCTGCTGCAATTGCTGTAGCTGCTGCTGTTGTTGCTGCTGCTGGTGCATAAGGGCAATGGCTACATTACTGGTGGCGGCAGCTGTCTGCAAGGGGGCATGAACTAGTGGTGCCCAGATGACCGGGCGTGGCCTAGGAGACACAGTGCCACTTCCTCCAATGACTCCACCTCTTCCTGCAGCAGCTGCAGCTGCAATTGCGTCCTGCATAGCAGGCATGCTGTCATGTTTCACTATCTGTTGCACCAGCATGCTGTCACATGAACCAAGACCACTTGCTGCAAGGCCCCCCCCTGCTCCTGGACCTCCTCCACCCCGACCTCCACCACGACCCATACTGCCCCCCAGAGAACCAGCCTGGGAGGACTTCCGCAGCAGCATGGAATTCTTCCTGCCTGTAGATGCAAAAGGAAGATGACAAAAAATTAACAGAGTACTGGATGGAAACATGGGACAACAGATGACTGTGCCTTATTGTCCTTTGATAAGAAGGTCCTGGGACTAAAAGTCCTGAGTACTCTCTGTAGAGACGCAGCAAAAGATCTCAATTGACCTTTCAGCTGAGCTTAAGAATCTACACAGAATAGGAGGGATGATGGGGAATTTTTGGCACTGTGGAATAAAGACTAAATAGAAAACAGCAAGTCACTGCACTGACAAGATGTTGAGAGATTTGAAAGAGCCAATCAAAATCTACACCTACCGATACGGTCCAATCGGTCAACTGCAACAGTTTCGAAAGCACGCCGCATCATGGGGTGTTCCTCCAACACCTCATTAAAGTTGTCCACACTGAGAGAGTACAGGCGACAGTATGTATCTGCACGGACACTGGCTGTCCTCCGCCCACGGGTCAGCAAACAGATCTCTGAAAGTGGGAGAAGGAGACAAGAGGTACAACAGAACAAGCAGTTGGAGAGACTGAAATAATTGAACCACTTTTGATTACTTCTAATATACCTTTCTACAAAACATAAACCATCAATGCTGCATTTGTTCACCTCCAAAGTAAGAGCCATCACTCAGCTTGGTTTCTTTGTTGCCACGGGTCAGGACACTGACTCGTCCATGTTGGATGAAGTACATCTTTCTTCCAACAGTGCCCTCACGGATAATGAAATCTGAAGGTTGAAACACTTCGAAGCGTAGCTTGGTCAGCACGGCAGTCACAAAGTTAGGATCGGCGTTCGCAAACAGCGGCATGTTGGCCACCAAACTGCGGCAGTTAAAGCTGACAATCTCCTAAGACGAGGATATTAAAAGAGAAGGGCAGCTTTGAAGAGGGACTTGCAGAGACATATGAGAGATGTACTTGCGGGTTTTGTGTGTGCGTATACATCACCTCTTTCAGCGGCTCACTGAGTTCTCCCAGGATGTTCTCCTCATCAAACATTTTTCCCTGGAATCGGTGCTCATAGTACTCATGAATCTTTTGTCGAACATCTGCAGGAAGTTTATGGAATGACATGTACTGCTCCACCTGCTTGTACTGTAATAACACACAAACACACAAATGTACTTTGATCAGTTATTTACAAATAAACATCCACTTTAAAAGACAAGAATAGAACAAATCGTCTGGTCGTTAGGAGTCACAGCCTTTTGAGTAGTCTTCTGCTCTAAATGAAAAAAATTCTCCATGTGACCCCTAGTTAACGATGGCAAACTGCATCTGAAAATAATACTTTACTAGCTTCACATACAATCAGCACTCAAAAGTGAAAAATCAGTTAACAGTGAGATGCTTAAAGCTAGGGTTGGTAGTCACGGAAAACTAGCATGAATTTAAATGTAGCATTCTTCAGAACTCCGTCTGACCCCTCTCCCTCCCCTCAGCACATCATTTGTATTTTGCACTACATCAACTCATGTCTCACTCAGTGGTAAGAAAACACCAAAACATTATCATAGTGAAAGTTAAAAAAAACAAACAAACATGAAATGTACGCTTTGCAGGAGGCCGGCAGAACGACAGGATGGGATTTGATTGGTTTCATATTTTGGGTCCTGATGGCAGGGATTGGTTGGTTTTTTTCCCAGGTTTACTCCGGCTGTAGATAGCAGCTTTTTTTCACTCTTTTTAAAGAACACATTATGTATTGTTGCCATCAATAAAGATCATTTTAACCAGTATAACAAAAGTGTATCTAAATCTGACAACAACCCCAGCTTTAATAGCCAGAAGTTTAAGGACAAATAGTCACAGTACAGATGGATGAGTGTCATGCCTCACCTTCTCCTGGTACTGTCGTCGAGAGGAGTCCAGTGACTGGATGAGAGCGGTGGCATGGCCAATGAACATGGCGTAGCAGGTGGCACCTACAATCATACTGAGCATGGTCAGCCACACGTCAGTCATGCCTTCTGGAGCCTGGGCACCGTAGCCGATGCACAACATGTGGCTCATGGCTTTGAACAGAGCATAGGAGTACTGCACGCCCCATGTGTCGTTCTGTGTGTGGGAGGCAGAGGGAGAGGGTGACACAAGGAGTAAAACAGATCTCAAGTGTTAATTAAAAGGCGGTGCAATATTGAACTGCTCCTATTTTAGTCTGGTTAAAAGAAGCTGTTTCCCCTCAGAGGCGCTCAGCCACACCACTTCAGAAAATTACAGCTGAGATCATAACATGTAGCGATAGTGCAATTAAACTGTCAAAACCCTGCTGCAAATCAGAGCAGAAAGTGTAAAACCACACAGGAAGTTAAGGGTAGTTCTTATGCATTATTTAAAAAATAAAAGACTACAAATATAGAGACCAGCCTGTGTGTGTATTTCTGTTTTAGAGTGTGTGTGGGTCCAATTATACCAAGATATTAATGGTCCAACAGATGAGAGGACTTTCTCTGGGGAAGATCCCAGCATCAGGCTGCTTAGCAACAGTCACCCAGGCAACTGGCGAGAGACATGACTCAGCTATTCATACGACTGTGTATCTTTGTACATTCATCTGTGTCCAAGTCTTTGTGTCTGCACGCACGTGACAAAATCTCCAGCAGGTCCCCAGGCCTTCGTCTTGTTTGCGTGTGTTGACACCTCCACCTGATCTCTGTTGAGGTTTTAATTGGAAAATCTTCTTATTTTTTTTGTCACGGTGATGATTGTGAATTTAATTCCAACTAGACATGTTGCTGCATGAGCCAATTAACACAGATAGGCAGCAAACAATGTTGAATCTGATAAACACCCTCAGTCTGAACACACACAGATAACCAAGCACCAAGCCTTTCTGATCCACTGCTTTGTATTCATCTGACACAAATATCATTCACCTCATTCAAACTAACTCAGATAGTGCTATAAGCATCTCATTCAACTAAAACTAAACAATGTCCTTAACTGTCCTTTGCTAAAACAGTTATTCATTGGAACAAATTAAACTAGTGTAACTGACTTGCAGTTGAATGTCTTTGTAAACTTGTCAGGTTGCAGTGAACGTCTCTCCCTGTGCTTCCCACTGAATAAGATTGGACTGATGAATGTGATTGTTTGTAGACACATCTCGCAACAGCAGAGAGAGCAAGTTCATGATGGTTTGATCAAGGGGAGCATGTCCAAGCAATCATAGATGGAAGATTTTTTCCCAGAGAGATTATTTATTCAAGAGGAAGGAGAACGTAAACTTTAAAATTTGACAGACGACCTTTGACCGACTGTGCACGGTTATTATTTAGTCTGTTTGGATTTTTGTTCTACATCTGAATAAAATCCATCCAGGTGATCTGAGATACCCTGCTCACATGAATGGGATGCAATGGCAAAAAAAAAAAAAGTTGGAGGTCACAGTGATTGACTGTTTGGGACAAAAATAATCAATTTATTCTAGTTCATGTGGGAAATTTTCCCTAATGTAAAGGTATTTTCTCATCACTTCTATATTGATTGATTAATTTATTGATTGATTGATTCTTTTAATGACCACACAGCCAAGCTGGTGGAATTTTTTTTCAGTCCAGCTGCAGGTTCCAACATTACATTTAACAGTGGACATACGAACATAATTGTACATGTAGACGTAACATTTCAAAAGCAATAAATACAAGGGCCATGCCTAATCCTTGGTGTTTAGAGTTCAGAGTTAATCATGTTGATTGCAAGGGGAATAAAACTGTTTTTAAAACAGGTTGTTATATCACTCTTCTTAGAATCTTGAGAAACCTAGGCTCACAGTGGATGTTAAGCTTTGACCATCAAAATCTCGTCCATGATCATTGACTGTGTAAAATATGGACTTAGTATCCGTGACGTCACCCATCTGTTCCTGAACTCTGTTTTGAAGCCATTCGACGGCGGCAGCCATATTGGAAATGCAGAACTCAACCAGGCATAGTGTGACGTAAAGGGGCGGAGTTTGAGCCTCTTAGCCAACAGCTATGTATTCCCGACCTGGAGTCAAGTCAGTCATGTCCTTATTTGGGCAAAAACTCGTAATCTTAATATCTTCTGAACAGTCGCGTTAGAAAAAAATTCACCCCCTGTACAATGTCTGCCAATAGAGAAATTAGCTACGTAGAGCCAAGCCGTTTTTTGAACCAGGCTGTAAACATGTTTATTAATGCTGCGAAGATCGTCTTTTTTGAATTGGTGTCTATGTGGTTTCCGGTGTTTCTGCAGCCAGCCTCAAGCGGATTCTCGATGATTTGCAGTTTATAACACTTCCGAATGGCTTCATAGTTTGAGACCGGAGGTTGCTGCTTGTCCTTGATTCCAAGTGAACGTTGAGGATATTCCCTTCAGATGCTCCTGACATATTCTTTTGATGAGAATTGGACTGACAGATGGAGACCAATGACCGATGGAGGAACAGACATCCTGAAACATAAAATTATACCCGCCAACATGCAGATTGTTGATTTGGACTCACCACCATGAGGTTCTTGGAGACCCAGCAGTCAGGTGGGAAGTCCTGCAGCATGGGGACCAAGAACTGGAGACAGCCATCCCAGTGGCACAACAGCAGCATCATACCAATGAGGTTAACTATCCTCACCATGGCACTGGCGAGGTCATAGGTCATGTGGAAGATCTGAGGATAAAACAGAGGGAATAATGAAGAGAGTATTAATCAATTTTCAGAACCTTTCTTGTAGCCTGTTGCAGCATAGTTTAAAAGTAGATTCATTTCTACACTGAGACATGATATTTGTGAGAAAAAGTCACTTTTGATCTACCTTTTTCACAAATATTTCTCTTTCAAATGTCTTTATTTTTTTTGAGCCTCTGTTTTCTGGTCCCTGTTCTCACCTCCTCCCACTGGTGGATGTAGCGGATGAGTCTAGACAGGCGAAGAAGTCGAAGAAGGCTCAAGATTTTGGTAAAGCGGACGATACGTAGTGCCCTGGCTGTCCTGTAGACCTCAGAGTCAAGACTGTCCACCATGAGGAAGATGTAGTCCACTGGTATGGATGACACAAAGTCAACAAGGAACCAGGTCTTCAGGTACTTCTGGCGGATCGCCCTGAGTGAGAGAAGAATGGAGGTTCAGTGACATTTGTAATTTGGCAAGCAATATTTGTGGAAATGTTCCAACATTTGGTTGGCATGAAGGAATTCACATCAATATTCTGCAGGAGCAAAACTGGAGCGTGGACAAAGCCCTGCCAGCGGCTGCAAGTCACCTTTTCACATCTCACGCATCGGTCTGAACAAAAACCCAGCAGATGGCCAGAGGAGTAAATTGAAATTCATGTCAACAAGAGCTGCTATATTGATATTCTACAGAGTACAAATAGACATGTAACCAATTCCCTCATCCTTTATATGTAAAACTAATACATGCAGAAATGCCTCTACTCACCTTGGATCCAGCAATATCTCAGTGCTGTCCTCCTTCACGATGCCAGTCCTGAAGTTTAGAACCAGGTCTACCATGAAGAGTGTGTCAGAGACCACGTTAAAGATGATCCACGAGGCCGTGTTCTCGTCCCTAAAGAAAGTGATGCCCACTGGAAGGATGATCAAGTTCCCCATCATCAACATTAACATCAACAGGTCCCAGTAGAATCTAGACAGACAGAGAGAGACAGGTTTGTTCAACACTGATAGTGTTTTCAGTCAGGATGTAAGTTAGTCTTTGAGGTAGTCTCTTGTTTTATTTTCTCATGTTTCTCCTCTTCTTGAATGTTACTATGCCCATGGGATATTTAGTCATGTCGCAGTACAAACAGCAAAAGTGTTCAAAGTATAAAAGGAAGACTGACTGAATTTGTTGCAGGTATTGTGCATGTGACATGCAGTTATTCTGATTTTCCCAAATCCCAAAGTACACACTGATGCTAAGCAGGTCTGAGCTGCATTATACAGTGTGCAGATACCATAGGAATTAGTAACACAGACAAGTCATAGCCAGTGTGATATCACCCATTGTTCAGTGGACTGCCATTACCATCTTGTTGCCTCTAGCCAATAGTGAATCAATGGATAAACTTCATTCTGCCATGGCAGCAGCTTCCCAGTCTCTACTTGACCTGCCCTAAAAAAAAAAAAAAATGTTTTCTTTTTTTTTAATAATGACCACACTTTACTAAATAACCATTATGCTTTACTGCAGAGGACTAGCAACTACTGATAGAGACCACAGTAAAAAAGAAAGTGTTTTCTGAGGTTCTGCGTCAATTGAGAGATAGTATCATTTTCTGGGAGACTTCAGTGCAATCAGATTTTTTTTTAACTAAAAGGGAAGTCCCTTGCTGGCATTTAAGTAGAAAGCAGGTTCTAAGGCACTTTCACATAGCTTTACTTTTCAGAACCAGAGGACACATCCATGTCGTCTCTGATGAACACTAAAAATGTGACGGATGACATTTCTACAACCTAAAGCACAAATCAAATGTAAGAGCTGTCCCCTGTTAAAAAATCTTCATAGATCAGAGGTGATTTCTGAAAAACTCCAACAGAAAACAAAACAATAAGTTAAATGCCAATAATTATCATTGTATACACTTATAGAGCTCTATATTGTGAGACAAGGTTAGTAAGAACAACATACAATAGTTTGTTGTGGTTTTTCTAAGGATTATTTATTATTTTATTAAACCTTTATTTAACCAGATGAGAGCCATTGAGATCAAGACCTCATTTACAAGGGCGACCAGGCCAAGAGGTCAGCAGCACACATCAAAATTAATAGCACTACTCAACAGCATGGAGCATATGTACAGACAGTATGTAGAATCAATCAATAATTTAAAATTGAACTTATTTACAAATAAAGATCAGTTTGTGATTACAAAAACAGCATTTAAAAACGTAGGCACTGTTCTCTGATCTGTCCTTCATTTAAGATGGACCCAAAGGCGTCAAGTGATTTTGACATGGTTAGTGTCCTGGATAAATAGAACAAACATGTTTGTAGAGACTCGTCCTCTTCCTGCTCTGACAAGTCATGTTTTACATTTCCTACTGAGGCTCAAGCAAAAATCTAACCTCTGCTTCAAATCAACAAAACGCATTTGGTTGATTTGGGAGAAAGAAACAATTAACAACTGTACTCAGGATGACTGTGCTTTTTTCCCCCTCTGTTCCATATAACTCTGGGTGATAATCTCCTGAGGATCTGCATCATGCTCCGTTAAGTTGTGAGACATGGATCTAAAAAAGAATGGTCCATATAAAAGCAGCAGAGGCTGAGATAACTTGAGTTATGGTGTCTAGTGTGAGTTAAGGTCATAAAATGATGGTCCTCTTTCAAACCGCTGTCAAGCCCAACCTTAGATAGCCTTGATGACATAATCGGTTAATTTCCTCTATCTTTAGATCCAAAATACTCACAAGGACAAACGCTGCTTATTCTATGGAGACTGGGTTTATATTCTCCTTTGAGAATAGAACACGTTTTGTCTGAGCTGATGGTGTACCCCTTCAAAGGATAACTCTGATAGATTCAACTGTTTAAAAACTTTAGAGACTTAATAACCGTCCTCTTCTCCTGAAACTGGCCCCATCATGTCTTTCAGTTAATCCTTTTGTATCTCATTTCCTTGAAAAAATATCATGTTAAATTTTTCCTATATATAGTCTCCCCTTTGTTCCATTCCCATGTGCCAGACTTTGAGTTTAATGACTTGGGGATCATCCAGGGCTCTTAGAAAAGACAAATCTTCTCTATAGCCTTGTCCAAGTGCAGGACTGGTGCATATAAATGCTGCCCTTAAGACAATGTTCTTCTTTTACAAATGCTCTGGCAACATAAATGACATCCTTAATCTCCTTTTATCAAAAAGGCCGAGCAGAATTGAACATAATTGAATTGAGAAGAAAGAGTCAGACAAAAAGGGGAGCATAGAAGAATAACCTTGGGAATATTTCATGCTGGAGGGTATTAATGGATGACGCAGCCACAGTCATAAGGATACTGTGACAGAGGAGTCGATCCAATCATCTGGAGACGACTCCTGTCATCTTTCTGTCTGCTTCCTCTAAATCCTTTTAATCTTTATCCATCGCCTTAACCCTGTATATCAGTGACTTGCCTCTTCCTGCATCCTCTCTCTTTCTCTCCTCACACTCACTCTTGCTCTGTGAGAAAGTACACTCCAGCTCTGTGGTCGATTGCTATTGAGTGCTAATTTAGTAACACAACCTCATGGTGTGATGCTACCGCTAGACTGATGAAGATTAAGTATGAGTCATCACTCTGCTACACACACACACACACACACACACACACACACACACACACACACACACACACACACACACACACACACACACACACACACACACTTCTGTTCGACTTTGTCACTTGTACTGGAAGATGTATCACTTCATCATCACAGGAAATAAACACAGGGATTATTTACAACACCACAGACTCTGGGAATCTGTAGCTGTGGAAATGAGGCAGCAGATTTACTGCTGACTTTGAAGACATGATTAGTGATCTCTGGTTAAAAGAAAGAATTCTGTAAATCACAACATTCGTTGTTTCTTTTGTTTAGTAAATTAAAAATGATATCATCCAGAATTCCTCCCACAGTCCAAAAACATGCTTACCAGGTTGATTGATCACTCTAAATTGCCCATAGGTGTGAGGGTGTGTGTGTGTGTATGGTTGTCTGTCTCTCTGTGTTTGCCCTGTGATAGGTTGGCGACCTGTCCAGGGTGTACCCTGCCTTCCACACGAAGCCAGCTAGGATAGGCTCCAGCCCCCCGTGACCCCTAACGGGATAAGTGGTCAAGATAATGGATGGATGGATCATCCAGAATCCAGTAATGAGAGACGTTTTTTTTTATTTGTGTATAGTATAGATTATTTTCAAGAAAGAGTTAAGTTTTTTTATTGTATAGTTCTTTTATAATTCTGTTTATTTTAACTTCTTTTACTTTATTAGGTTTCCCTTTTTGTTTTCTCTGAAGATAAAGGCCAACTCCCTCTCATTTCATATTTTTTAATTTTTCTAAGGGAGGTCTTCACACAAGCCCTCTTGGGTTTCATACACTTCTTGTTTTTTGTTATTGCTTTTTTCTTTCTGTAAATATGTAATGTGTACAAATTTGTAAGTAAGTCATGTTTATTTACATGATACCTTTCAAGGACAGAGGTTAAAAAGAGCTCCACAATACAATTTTATAAGGCAAAACAGAGTGTTGGAGCTATTTACACTGTTTTGTATATTTGATTATTTTTACTTTAATCAATTTATTTATTTATTGTTATTTAATTTAAGGTAATTAACTTTGATGCCATAGCGGTATTAGTATATTTTGTTACTCACTTTTATAGGTTGATAGTTTTGCACCGGGTGACGTCTATATACATGGGCAGGTAAGATAGGTGGGGCGGACAAGTCTAAACAGATGCATCTTCAACTGCTTTTTAAAAAAACGCCACAGCACTCAATTCCAGGGACAGACAGTTCCAAAGTTTAGGAGCAACAACTTCAAATGCAGTCTTAGTTTTGAATCTGGTATGAGGCTCAACCAGCAAACGCTGATCAGAGGACCTCAGAGTCCTGCAGGAGTTAAAAGGCTATAGCAGCTCTATGATATAAGCTGGAACTTGACCAAGCAGCACTCTGTACACAATGACAAGAAGTTTAAACTGGATTCTGAAGTTGACATGAGGATGGGTGTAACATGAGGATGGGTGTAACATGAGGACTTTATGATGATTGTGTCGTCAGCTTAGCAGCAGCATTTTGGACCACTTGTTGGCTTTTTTAGGGATGCATTGCTAAAACATGTGAAAAGACATTTCCAAGAATCCAGCTGGGATGACACAAAAGCATGAAAATCATCTCTAGCTCAGATGGTCTGAGTTACTTTGAGATACCTTTATCTGTTATAATAAATAGTACAGGTGTGTAGGAAGCGGTACCTAATTGCACATTTTCAAGTTATTATAACTGAGTTGCTTTCTAGTGTACTTGTACTTTCTTAGGTAGTTTCAAACTTAGCAAAAGGGATACAAGCTTACACCACCTGCTTGACTACAGACACCTACCACTTGACAGCCAGGCAAACTAACATATAGAAGAGGTGAAGAACATCCCTTGTTCTTCGCCTCTGAAATCACAACTTCCACTACATGTGTAAAGTTTGAAATACATTCACAGGTTTATCTGTCCAAGAGGAACATGCATTCACAAATCTAACATCTATCTCAAACCACAGTAAGGTACACAGCGAGCTACAACCTGATCTTCTTCAGTACAAGGTGTCCTGAGAGCTAGATATGCATGTTGCAAGACCCCCCAAAAGAATAATGAAATACTTCAACCTGGATAGGTGTGGTATCAACATAATCTCACCACTAATATTTTCTGATCGTTATACTTTAGCTTAAAAAGAAAATCCTTTTACATAGTCTGGGGTCATATCTTGCTTTAACCCCACCTCACTCCCCACCCAGTAAGCACCCAGTACTATAAGTAGATTTTAAATAAGGTGCTTTTACTTGTACTTGATAAGATTCATAGACTGGTAGTTTTACTTCTGCTTAAGTAAGATTACATCTAACTGTACCTTTACTTGATCGGAATACTTTTTACTTACAGGAGAAAATGTGTTCATATTTAAGTTCAACAACTTCCCAAGAACTGTCAGTGCTCCTAAAATTCATGAACTCACAATATCAAGCAAAACATTCCAGAAAAAAAAACTGATTATCAATTGTCATTCTTTTTGAATCTGTAGCTTCAGCTGCATGAGGTTTAGTTAGCCTTCAGAGCAAGTAGGTCAGGACAGGATGTCGCGTGTGGATAAGGATGCTGATGAGGGGGAGTGGCCTGTTGAAACGATGCTACCTGTTGCTGTGGCTCAAATTGTATTGAGTGGCTAGCTCAGTGCTACTTTTGTTGTTTACCCTTTTACAAATCCAGAGATATGAACAAAACAGAGACTTTATTAAAGGCAAACACGACAGCGGGAAGTGGAGACAGATTCACTGAGTTTGACGAAAAGTGTTACAGATAAGAACTGCACTCCCCAACTTTGAATGAGATTATTTATCCTGTAAATATTTTTGCTTGCAGAGGGGCGCACTTGATTTTGTTGTACATGTCACTGCACATTCATCTCCGTCTTTGTACTGATTTTTCCTGTAGTTGCTGAGATGTGGCAGCTGATCCAAGGTCAGTTAATCACCAAACAGGCAGAAGACAAGAGATCCAAACTAAAAAGGATGCACAGGTACATGTTGGGCCAAATATCTGACAAATCCTGATTTCTGATCTCCTAACAGTGGACTGACACAACACTTGGCTCTCTCATACACTCACATACATATGAATTGCAAATGCAATCACTGTGTATCTCCACAGCCTCATCAGTATTCTATTTTGAACATGAACAGGTGCTGCAGGAGAACTGACCTGCATCTACCTGCTCAGCTGTTGTCAAACCAAACAGTAATTCTCCTCTAATTGAGGCTGAGTGTCTCCTGAGCTGCCTCTGATTGGTTCCCTGCTCGCTGCTGGCCAGATGTCAGTTCTGAGTGAGCTTCTGCCCATCATCCCGCCAAACATACAGTCAAACAAGAACAGCAGCAACAGGCTATTATATAATAAAGCTCTGTTTCTTTATGTGTTATGCCACCAACCCTGTAATGGCACGACTCACCTGTGGTGACAGCCCAATTGCTTTTCTGCCCGTTTGAACCCCTCCCTGCAGTTTGCCTCTCACTGCTCCAGTGTGTGATATTTTTAGTCTCTCCTTTTGTATTCTATAAGCAGCATCAGCAACACGTCTTGATGAGGTGAAGGGTTTAAGAGCTTATAAGGGGACTCCATAATGACAGACCACATAAGCATACTTATTACTGCACACACATACAGACACACTTGAGATGTGCTTGAATAGGTCTGCAATCTTTCAGAGGGCATAAATTATGTAAAGGAAACATGTTTTTTTTGTTGCTTGTTAATATGCAGGATTAAAAGGTCAGTTTCATGATTGACATGCCTGTGCCTCAGGCTTTATATTCATTCAAACCATTGTAAGTCACTGATGGCAAAACAGAACAATGCCTATTGGGTTGCAGCTCAGGAATCAGATTTGACTGAGAAGTAATTTTAATTACATTTATTATTATCACCATAATCATAATGTGTAGTCACCTTGAACAGGTTGTGGCACTAACAATGCTTACAATGCTGGAGTGGCAGGTGGATATATTTCAACCTTCCTTTAAAAATGAACATCAAAATGAGACCTTGAGCCTGTCAATTTTAGCATTGTTTGGGGATTTGCTCCATAACAGGGCTGGTAGAGGGGAACTTGTTATAGTAAGTTAAGAGTAATGGTGTGAAAAAAATTAAGATAAACTATGTGCATTCAAGAGGAATAATTGCATTTCCAGGGCCAACTAAGAAAATAAAACTGTGTGATGTAAAGTCACTCTCTTTGTAACCATACCTACTGCCAGTGGTGGACAAAGTACACAGCTTCATTACTTAAGTCAAAGTATAGATCCTCCTGGTCAAATATTACTCCAATACAAGGGAAAGTTGCTCTGTCAGATTATTACTTGAGTTAAAGTACTGTAAGTATGGTATTATGTCACTTCACATCAGTAACATTTGTCTAAATAGATTATAGTATCAGTGGCAACTTTGAAATCTTGTTTTATATGGCATTGCATTCATTTTTATTCTGAATGATGGACCCATTTAGATAAAAAGTAGAGATTAATCTGGATATGCTTTAGGGCATGGCCAGTCTGCTGCTGCCATAAGTTCCTTTTTGAGTGTTTGGTTGTAACAAGACACTTTCAAGACCCTAAAGAAGGCAGTGTTAGATTTTTCTCTTATAAACTGATGCAGTGACTGAGAATTTAAGATGAAAGTTTTGATCCAAACTTGCGGTACGATTAGCTCATAACTTAACATTGGCTAAACGCTTTCTCTTCTCCAGCCCCACCTTCTTATCTAAATATAATCTCTGTCTCAAAAAATAAAACAGGTAGCTGAAGTAGAAATGTGTAACTCAAAGATTCCAAACACCAGTGCACAATGGTTAATATCAGGGTGTCCACGCCCTCTTCTCGTACATGCTACACTCTATGATACAGACCATTAGATGATTTAAGGATTGATTTTAAGATGATTTTATTGACATTTAAAGCACAACATGGACTTGCCCCTCTATATATATCTGTGCTTTTATCCCCCTACAAACCTGGTCGCAGTCTGAGATCCTCTGGCTGTGCTCTGTTAGCTGTTCCAAGGACCCGACTGAAAACCAAGGGGATAGGACGTTTTCAGTCAGGGCTCCTACACTCTGGAACAGCCTGCCAGAGGAGATCAGACTTGCAGTCAGTCCCGTGTTATATGTCATTACTGAAGACACATTTTTACAGGAAAGCTTTTAAGTGTGATTTTATTTAATTTTAGCTCTGATTTTAAGGGTCTGCTCTATAAGTTTGTATGTTTTTGAGTTTTTAGTTCATTTTATTTTTTATCGCTTTATTTTGCTTTGCACTTCTTCTTGTTTTTATTGCCCACTGTGAAGCACTTTGTTACCTGTATTGAAAAGTGCCATATAAATAAAGTCCATTCATCCATTATCTTGACTGCTTATCCCGTTAGGGGTCACGGAGGACTGGAGCCTATCCCAGCTGGCTTCGGGCGGAAGGCAGTACACCCTGGACAGGTCGCCAACCTATCACAGAGAGACAGACAACCATACACTCACACACTCACACACTCACACACTCACACACTCACACACTCACACACTCACACACTCACACACTCTCACACCTACGGGCAATTTAGAGTGATCAATCAACCTGGTGACCATGTTTTTGGACTGTGGGAGGAAGCCAGAGTACCCAGAGAGAACCCACGCATGCACGGAGAACATGCAAACTCCACACAGAAAAGCACCTGCCCGGCCGGGGATTTGAACCAGGAACCTTCTAGCTGTGACCACTGTGCAGCCCTATAAATAAAGTATTATTATTATAAATATAGTAGTAGTGAAAATAACAGTGTCTCTGTACACAACTTGTACACACACAGGATGTTTTCCTCAAGGTTAATGAGAAGTTATGAGGAGTTATCCATCTATCCTCATCTCTTACTCTGGCCTCTCAGGGTTCCTCCTCTTTCGCTGCCCTAAAGTACAGGTGCTTAACTGAAAAGTTAGATGACTAAATTATGCATAATGCATACTCTACCTGCATAATTAAAGCATTCCATACATAATAAATGAAATCTTAATTGTGATTCTCTGACAGATTAATTAGGACTATTAACATCTTGAGCTGTCTTGAATATCAATAGGTGGCAGACGGACCGAGATTCCACGAGGCATCTATCCATCTACACACTCCTTCATCAATCCACCTCCCCTCCATCCCTCACTGACCTCATTCACTGCACCTCCTGTGAGCAGACTCATAAGCGGCGCTGGTGAGTGATCATCAAATTGACAGACAATACAAAACGACTTGGTGTGTATGTGTATATGTGTGTGTGTGTGTGTGTGTGTGTGTGTGTGTGTGTGTGTGTGTGTGTGTGTGTGTCTGTGTGTGTGTGTGTGTGTGTCTGTGTGTGTGCGTGTGTGTGTGTGTGTGTGTGTGTGTGTGTGTGTGTGTGTGTGTGCGTGTGTGCGTATGTGCGTGTGTGCGTGTGTGTGTGTGTGTGTGTGTCTGATGAGACGTAAGTGGGCCAGGAGCCTTGGGGATCAAGTCATCCATTGTTGCTGCAGCCTGTCTGGAGATTATGGATCTGTCCCTTCCTCTGTCCACCTGCACATTATTTGAGTTTATTTGTTAAAAAGAAGATAGCTGTTCCCTCTGACAGCTCACGAGTCAGCCTTTAAATAATATTCAATATTTAACCATGAGCGGATGTGTGCAATTTGACTTGTTTCAGACACATATTCACGAAGTGTCCCTCCCATAATCACCCCCATTAACATAATGGAAGCCAGAGGTGGTTGTTGTTTTCTTATTACCATCAGTAGATTTCTACTCAAGAACATTTTCATCTCACATGTCATTTTCCCCTCAGGCATCATTCATTCTCATACTAATCATTCAAAAGGACAAATCCTTACATGGAGTGACCAGCAGGAGGGGCTGTGCTGGGTTTATCATCTGATTAAATGAAAGCAAACTTAACATTTCTCCTGATTAAACATGGAAGGCATCTCTCTCAGCTCCATAATTAGCCAAACACTTCACAGCTGAACTTGTCCTCTCTATATACGTACTCACACCCTGACTGTGGAACTACTTACTCTAGAAACAAGAGGCTACAATTAATATGTATTCCCTCCTTTATTTAAGAATTGACTTACTGTTTGGTAAGTGTTGGTTAGTGTCCATCTTTAAGGCATTGTTTCCTACACCTCTTACCTTGATCGTTCCCCTGAGGACTTTTCATCCACACCCCTTTCCTTTTCAATCTGCCTTTTAGCCTGTCTCACATACTCTGCCTCTGTTTTCTCCAGAGACACATTGCATCTTTGACATCTTGTGTAACCCTCACATCACTTCACATAAACTTCTGTTAGGCCCCAAACAATGTATATTTACCGTGCTATGTCTCTTCCTGTTCAGTTGTCCTCCCAATTCCCTCTGTTCATGCTCCTCTGCCTCCCTCGACTTAAGAGTTTATCATTATGCTTCAAGTGTACTCACTAAAGTGAACTCTATTCCAACTTGCTTTGATCCATATTTCAACCAAAAGAACAGTATGTCTCATTTGTGAGTGGCTCTTATTGTGTAGACCAATATTGGGTGCAAAGGAAGCTCTCTCTCTCTCTCTCTGTCTCTCTCTGTCTCTCTCTCTCTCTCTCTCTCTCTCTCTCTCTCTCTCTCTCTCTCTCTCTCTCTCTCTCTCTCTCTGTGTATGTGAGGCTCCATACCTGAAGTCACTGTAGGGATGTATGATCCATGACCCAGCTGATTTCAGTCTCTCCTGCTCCAGAGCCACAGCTTTGTGGGATCCAAACATTCTCAGGCTGAACTTGTTGACCCCCGGCTGCAGCATGGCTCCAAACTGTCTCTGGATGAAGGTACTTTGGTTGGAGGTGCTGTAGTCCTCCCCGTCCAACCCCAGGCCAAACCCACCCAGTGCAGACTGACCATACATCTCAGGGGTCCCTGCAGCTGTGGTGTTACATGCAGTGGTGGTAGTGGTCTCCAGGCCGGTCGCCACCACCACCACTCCAGTCCCGGTGGAGGAGGTTGAAGCAAGGGCAGCACGGGATGTGGCAAAACCCACTGAGCGAGGAGGGGTAGGGTGAGCTGTGGCAGAGGAGGAGCTGGGTGGAGGTGGCAGGGGCACCGGGGTGGTTGGGGTGCCTGCTGTGCGGAAGGGAAATCCGTCCCTGGTGGAGCTCATGATGGAGAGGCGGCGACCCCGTCCACCTAAGGAGGAGCTGTCTGCCCCAAAGGAGCCCCTCTCTCCCTCCAGAGAGGCCTGGGACAGCCTGTAACCTGGGGAGGGCAGGCTGCCTTTACTGCGCCTCTTAGAGTCTCCTCGTCTGGGGAGGCTGTCACCCCCAGACCCCCCTGCACTACTGGGATTGCCCACACCTCCAGCAACTCCATCCATCCCAACTCAGGGTGGAGGAGAAGGAGGAGAGGGAGGGAGGGAGGGAAGGAAGGAGAAGATAACCTGTAGCTCCACTCTCAGGAAAACTACTCTTTACAGTATCAACTTACATATGTTAGAGATTCAAGTCAATCTGAATGTTAAATTGAAGAAGCGTAAGGAAAGTGGTGTCTGTCTGAAGTCATTCTAATGGAACTGGCAGCTGGCATCTCCACCCTCTCTTTGTGGATGTGGCCATGCTTACCTCAGTGCCCTTGGAAAAAGCTTCATCCAGACATGAAATCCTTCACGCTGCCTGGGTGGGTGACGCCAGCGGCTTCACTTTCCCCTTTTCCTGAACAGTCTCCTTTGTCCTTACAGATGTTTCTCAACCATTCCTCCTTCCTCGCCCTTGAAACGTTTCTCTCCCCCAAAGGCCCTCCCTCTCCTCTTCACAGCCGCCCTAAGCGCTCTGACGCCGGTCATACTGGCACCAGATTCCCGGTCTTTTGTAGATAACGGGGCTCGTCGCTCATTGGCCGTCTGTGTCCTGTCTGTGTCGTCCCTGTGGTCAGACTGCTCACCCAGTTTTTATATTTTCTACACATTTCATTATAGAAGATATGATCTGAGCCGTGAGGTGGCAGAGTGCATCTATCTGCGGATGAATGACAAGGACACTGGATCCTTCGTAAGAAGGAGAGGGTAGTTAATGGACATAAGGGACGCACATAATGGCACACGCGGGTGCTCACACTGCGAGGCGCACTGATTCATTCTGACACGCGCTAAACACGCACACAAAAATCAGAGTGACAGGGACACAAAATACAACGGAAACAAGATATAACACGCGAAATCTACCCCATGATTGTACAGAATCCGCGGCAAGTCTTCATTTTCAGTCTCCGAGTAGAACAAAACACTCCTCACGATGGAAGGCGCGCCTACCCGTGACTGAAGCGCTCAGACAGCCAGAGGAGAGACAAGCGTTTCTGTAACAGGCGCTCTTTGGAAAAACGAAGCGAGAATTAACTTGACCAGTTGTTTAAACTCTGAAGCCCGAAATCTACTGAAGCAGCTGCGGTCTATTCTCACTTCTGCCGACTTTCATTGACATTGTGACGGATACGAGGTGTCCTTTCCTCCTTGTGCCACCGAGGACAGAAGAACAGGCTCTATTTTTCAACAGAATAAGCTGCTCCAAGGTGAAACCGTGCGCTCTGATGAATCCAAATGCTTGCTTTGAAAAATGAAACAACTTGTTGAACGTCCAAGGTGGTTTGTTAGTCACACACAGTTCAGACCCCAGTTTGAAGCTGGATTTCACTCCTCGCTCTGACTCAACACGCAGAGGTCGAGCCGGTACGTCCACAGTGGCGCGCGGCGCATGCAAATAAAATATTAAATAAATAAATGTGCATACAAAGGTCCGGATCTAATCGGCCTGTTGCCATGGCACCCGCATCCCGATTATACGTCCCCCAAGGCCGCGTGCCCGCCCGGCAAGACGCACGCATCCCTCACAGGTACTGCTCGCGCGTCATCCTCCCCTCGCCAATAAAACGAGGGAGCGCGTGATGGAGGGATTGATGATGGAACTTTATTTAAACATCGAAGAAAGAGCAAACGTTTTAACGACACACTAGGAAAGAATGTCATAACCTAATAAGATGATTGAACTTATTCTGATACAATACACTATTATTCATGATGCTAACAGAGCTGATACTGAACATTTAGACGACAACAAATGCTATTCAGATGTCCTGCCTCATCACAGACTTTGTAATGACACAGATAAAGCTACAGTCATGGCCAAAAGTTTTGAGAATGACACAACTATTAATTTTCACAAAGTCTGCTGCTTCAGTTCTTATAATGGCAATTTGCATATACTCCAGAATGTTATGAGGAGTGATCAGCTCAACTGCAATTAATTGCAAAGTCCCTCTTTGCCTTGAAAATGAACTTTATCACCAAAAACACATTTCCACTGCATTTCAGCCCTGCCACAAAAGGTCCAGCTAACATCATTTCAATGACACACAGGTGTCACACACATTAACACAGGTGTAGGTGTTGATGAGGACAAGGCTGGCGATCAATCTGTCATGATTGAGTGACTGGACACTTTAAAAGGAAGATGGTGCATGACACCATTGTTCCTCATCTGTTAGCCATGGTTACCTGCAAGGAAACACGTGCAGCCATCATTGCATTGCACAAAAAGGGCCTAACAGGGAAGTTTATAGCAGCGAGTAAGATTGCACCTCAGTCAACCGTCTATTGAATTATCAAGAACTTCAAGGAGAGAGGTTCAATTGTTGCCAAACAGGCTCCAGGGCGCACAAGAAAGTCCAGCAAGCGCCAGGACCGTCTCCTGAAGGTGTTACAGCTGCGGGATCGGGCCACCACCAGTGCAGAGCTTGCTCAGGAATGGCAGCAGGCAGGTGTGAGTGCATATGCATGCACAGTGAGGCGAAGACTTTTGGAGGAAGGCCTGGTGTCAAGGAGGGCAGCAAAGAAGCCACTTCTCTCCAGTAAAAACATCAGGGACAGACTGATATTCTGCAGAAGGTACAGGGACTGGACTGCTGAGGACTGGGGTAAAGTCATTTTCTCTGATGAATCCCCTTTCCGATTGTTTGGGGCATCTGGAGGAAGGCTTGTTCGGAGAAGACGAGGTGAGCGCTACCATCAGTCCTGTCTCTTGCCAACAGTGAAGCATCCTGAGACCATTCATGTGTGGGGTTGCTTTTCGGTCAAGGGAGTGGGCTCTCTCACAATCTTGCCTAAAAACACAGCCATGAATAAAGAATGGTACCAGAACGTCCTCCGAGAGCAACTTCTCCCAACCATCCAAGGGCAGTTTGGTGATGAAGAATGCCTTTTCCAGCATGATGGAGCACCTTGCCATAAAGCAAAAGTCATAACAAAATGGCTCGGGGAACAAAACAGTAAGATTTTGGGCCCTTGGCCAGGAAACTCCCCAGATCTTAATCCCATTGTGAACTTGTGGTCAATCCTCAAGAGGCGGGTGGACAATCAAAAACCCACAAATTCTGACAAACTCCAAGCATTGATTATGCAAGAATGGACTGCCATCAGTCAGGATTTAGTCCAGCAGTTGATTGACAGCATGCCAGGGAGAACTGCAGAGGTCTTGAAAAAGAAGGGTCAACACTGCAAATATTGACTTATTGCATGAATTCTGTGTAATTCTCAATAAAAGCTTTTGATACTTATGAAATGCTTCTAATTGTATTTCATTATACCATATAAACATCTGACAAAAACACCTAAAAACCCTGAAGCAGCAGACTTTGTGAAAATGTAATATTTGTGTCATTCTCAAAACTTTTGGCCATGACTGTACATGTGTGTAACTTGAAATCTCAGTCTAGGGACATATTTGCCCAAACATGAGAATCAATATTTCATAAAGCAACTTTACAGATGTAGCCTGCATGTCTATTCCACTATATTTCAGACATGATTATGCTCTTTACTTCAACTCATTTATTTGACAGCTGTGTGTACTGCTCAATTTGCAGATTGCAACTTGTACAGTGCATACAGCATAATTTATAGCGCTTGTATCTAACTTTTGTTTCATTCTTATTCCAAAAGCTTTAAGTTCTTTTCAGATTACAATTATCATATCAATGTATCTATCGAAATAATTAATTAATCTAATCTCTGATATTTTAAAGAATATGCAAGACTGATTGAGATTAAATTTCCCAAGTTACAGAAAGAAGTAGTGAAAAAAATAATGAATCCAACATGCTCATTCAGCTCACTCTTTGTACTGTATGCTAATCTAGATGTTAAGGACCATAAGAAATGGGTATGTAAGGGCAGATGATTCAAGGCTCATTAGAGCAGAAAAAGTAGAAAGACTGTCTGTAAAAGACAAGACTGTCACAGTAAAGATTATCAAGAAGGAGAAAGGCCCACACAGAAGCAGATGTAATTAGTTTAAAAGAGAATAGTAGTCAGATGTTGGCATCTGGATCATCTCTGTGGACAAATGGGCAAAGTTCATTAACCGCCATCCTCTCAGCCTCTCCCTGCGCCGCTTATTACAGCCAATAAAATCCTGCCCTCACAGAGATAAGCTCTAGACAGGACCAAAAGCCTTATCTGCTAATTCTTCTATGGCTTCCAATAATGATATGCTTCAAGGATGGCAGACAGGGACAATGTTCATTTTCAATTTAAAACTACCCCCCCAAAAAAAGGAGATTAAAAAGAAGAGGCCGAACGGCTCAATTAGTGAAGCTTATAAAGTTAAACAGTTCAAGTTTTATTGTGAGGGAGTCATTGCTTTCAAGACACGTTAAACACAATTCAACATTCATGAGAACAGTTCAGGTGGCAAGGGTTTACTACTCAGTTTCAATAACACCGATAATGCTGCCAAGATGCTTCTGTTAATGGATTCCTTACAGTGAATATTTCATAATTCTGACAATTCTTTGGTTTCAGTCAAATGTGTACAAATCTGCATTAGAAAGAGGCTTAAACAATGGCAGGTCGGCAGGTGGGACTGGTCTAACAACAACCTTTTACAGGACATTGACTGCTCTCATAATGTTAGTATGCCCAGACCCTGGGATCCAGCCTGTCACCACTATCACCATGTCGCCCGGCTTGAAGAATCCTCTGGCTTTTCCTGAGGAGGGAGAAAAAAAGGAAAGAGAGTGTGTGAGAAGCAGAGCATTATGGAGTAATGAGCTAACAAATTGAGCTCACACACACATACTGACCAATGTCCATGCCAAAGTTGACCCTGTTGTCTACATCGTCGGCCCAGACAGGAGCAGGCAGAGGGTGGAAGAGGACGGGGAACACTCCTCTCAACAGCTGAGACTGACGGGCCACCTGTGGGAGAGGACGGAGACAATGAAGACTGAGAGGGATCTAATTGGTGCTGTTGAATAACAGGAGCTTGATATTACTAGGCTAGTTCACAACTGAACTTATAAAACATGAGCTTGCAGATTTGTCTAAATCTTAGGCTAACATGACAGTGAATCTTTATGGCAAATGCCAAATCACCTCAAAATGGAATCTGTTAACTTTATGTCAGTTTTTTCATTCAAGACGTTGCTATATTTCATAAATACAATAAAAATCTTGTTGAATCATTAAAAAAAAAATGGTGAATTCTCCTCTCCAACCATTAACCATAATGAACATAGTTCATAGTGCTTAGGGGGTAAACAGGCTTTACCCTCAATATCTTTATTCATTCACTGAACAATTTTGTATTTTAATGAAAAGTGATGTCTTTGCCTTAAGTGTTTCTCTGGGAAAGGTCAAGAGCTCATTAAGATCAAAGGGGTGTAACCTATTTGCAACTTCAATGTGTGCTCAACATGACAGTGTCCTTTACTGTCATCTACGTTTGCACCCTCTTCTTTCTACAGACTGTCTCCCACATTCTCTTTTAAGATTTTTTTGTAACTCAAGACCAAGATGTGTGTGTGTGTGTGTGTGTGTGTGTGTGTGTGTGTGTGTGTGTGTGTGTGTGTGTGTGTGTGTGTGTGTGTGTGTGTGTGTGTGTGTGTGTGTGTGTGTGTGTGTGTGTGTGTGTGTATCAAGATATCCCAGACCTCTTATGGTATGAAAACAAATTCTACAGGTCCCAGAAAACATCTTGTTTCTGTTTTTTTTAAATTCAAATGATGTTTTGATGTGAGATGCCGGCTAATACGAAGCTCTTTTTCTGCTTGAACAAAGCACAGCTTTGGACACTGTTGTTTTCCTATTTATAGTAGTAGTGGTCCTCAAACATCACATCAAATCATTTTTCTGCACCCCTTGATTATTACATATCATCATATTCATAGCTGATTTGTGGCGTGACACAAGGCACAATCCTTGGTCCTGACCTTTTCTCCCTGTACATGCTTCCCCTTGGTTCCTTAAATGGTCAGTTTAAGGTCATATTAATGGTTTACAATGGTTTAAAACTTTGTCAATTGTTTTTTTTTGGGGGGGATGGTTTTACAAGTGAAGGTAGGCAAAGCTAACTGAAACATTAAATATGCATGGACAATTTAAAGGTGTGGCTTCAAATATGACCACTGGTTGAAGATAACCTATGAACCAACATGTTATTGAAAAGTAAACTGGTCACTTAGTGGTATTATATAAATTCTATTTTATCACTACCATTATTATTTTTATGTACAGCACTGTGTGTTACAATATTGTTGTATGAAAAGTGCTCTACAAATAAAGTTTGATTGAACTGACTGAGTCTGATAGTACAAAACAAACTTCCCACTCATTGATCTTCCCTTGTACAAATAAACCCTGGCACATCCAACTTTCATAATGACCAACCCTGTCATATCAGAAGTTGGGGTTTGGTTGGTCACAGGATCAAGCCTCCATCAAGCAGCCATCTACTGTGCTGTATCCATCCAGATGTGCTGCTCTTTAACTGACCATGACCTCTGACCTTCGTATAGGGCATATAGCATTTGGAGGACCTTATGTGGATTGACTCCACATGACTTTAACATGAAAGGGAATCCTAATTTATTTTTTGTAAATGATGTGCAAATGTTTTGAAACAACTATCCCTGAACAGAAAGCTCCATAAAACAGAAATATACTGCAGTTAAATATCACACATAAATTCACTCAGACGGACCAATCTGATATATTTAGTGCTGTCAGCGTTAACAACAACAGTCAGTAAATACTGACTGTTTCACACTTCAGTCAGTTTTGAAAAGTGCGAGTCACACACATGAAGACAAACTGCACTGCTTGTTATAGAGGCCGACAGTACCTGAGGACTTCTGGTGACGGCTATAATAGGACAGCGGGGGCGGTACCTGGACAAGAGGTGTGCTGACCTTGGGAGAGAAGAGGGAAAATGTATGATCAGTGTCAGCACATAAAAACTTTGTCTCCTTATACAAACAGATTAAGAAATATAATCATTGTCCCTTGTTTACAAAACCCAAGCTCAGCGTTTTTTCTTGGGAATGACAGCCCATGGTAAAATGAAAGAATTAGCATTCGCTATATATTCCTCTTGCTTTATTTTTCTTCTTTTAACCACTGGGCAGGGTAACTATGTATGTTTGCAGAGCTCAGCCCATTTTTTTATTTTATTTAAAAATATGCCTTTAACCATTAGTTGATTTGGTGGATTTCAGAAGACGCAAGCTCCCTCCTCCTACATCAGTGAAATCTTACAAGTACCTGGGTGTTCACCTGAACAATAAACTGGACTGGTCAGACAACTGCAACGCACTCTACAAGAAGGGACAAAGCAGACTCTTTCTGCTCAGGAGACTCAGGTCTTTTGGTGTGGAGGGAGCTCTTCCAAATCCTTCTTTTACTCTGTGGTGGCATCAGCCATCTTCTTTGGTGTGGTCTGCTGGGGAAGCAGCATCTCTGCTGCTGACAGGAAGAAGCTGAACAGACTGGTGAAGAAGGCCAGCTCTGTCCTGGGCTGCCCGCTGGACCCTGTGGAGGTGGTGGCTGTCAGGAGGATGATAGCAAAGCTATCTTCTCTGATGGACAACACGTCACACCCCCTGCAGGAGACCCTAACAACACTGGGTAGCTCGTTCAGTGACAGACTTCTTCACCCGCGGTGTCTCATGGAGAGATACTTCCTGCAGTGGTCAGACTCTATAACCAATAACAATAACCTCACCAAAACGAACTCAAGTGCAATATTTCCCCAATCCAGTTAATCTTTCTCTTCTTACATGTGCAATACGTCTTTCTACCCATCTTCCCAGTTCTGTTCTGTACATTGTTTTATACCTAGGCTACAAGTCTGTGCACATTTTCACGGCGTCATTGGTTTTGGAAATATTTGTAAATTTGTGTATATGCCTTCTATATATATATGTTGTAAGATATGCTTATTTTCACTTCTTTACTTTTAATTGCTAATAACTTTTTAATAATTGCTATTTTATATGCTCTTGTTTGCTTTACACTGTTTTGCACTGTCTACTTTGCTGCTGTAACACTTAAATTTCCCCATTGTGGGAAGAGTAAAGGATATCTTATCTTATCTTATTAAGTAACCTTAGTGTATGTCTGTGCTTTTGTGTGTATTTATGTAGGTAGAGTAGAGACTCAATACAGCAATGTAGAGGAATTAGTTTACACTGCAAGCTGTCAGAACACACAAAAACACACAAAACACGAGCTAAACACGGTAAACATCGCAGTACACATAAAACTGTACCCTGAGGATTCAGGGCACAGCATGCAATATTCAATCTGTAGCACTGCTCTGGGATAAAAGATAACAGCTGTTGCTCCATCCTTTAAAAAGCATGTATGTCTGTCGAAGGGGAAGAAGAGAAACTAAAGAAACATGAGTAATGTGTTTACTTAGGTCTGTCTCTTTAAAGAATGAGTCTCAGTATCCCATAAATTACATCCACATTAGATGACTCTTTATTTTGGTGCCTCTTGCCACAAGTGGAAATGTAGAAAGTTTTTCCTAAATGAAAAGAAGATGGAGGCAGAGATTGTATATTTACATTAAGTTTAATTCACTTCCATGCAGGAACCTAGACTGTGCATCCAGTTGCAGATCTTCAGTGTAGATTAACTTTTTATCAACATCCCTACCTTTGAAGAATGCACTGTCATGTTCGTGAGGAAAATGACAAAGCTACAGCCAGCAGCCTGTCAGTTTAGCTTAGCACCCACTATGAGACAGCTTGCTTGTCTGCCTCAGGGTTGTTTTAACATTTTGTTTTTCTAGAGTTACACAAACAAGATTTAATATGTTGAAAGATGAGCTGCAAGGTCAAATTTGTGACCTTTACAGGGGCGTGTCCAGAAGAGTGGTTAAGGGTGGTATAGGCCCAACCTGATTTATTGCCACCCAAAAATCCTAAACTGATGGCGATTAATCAACTAATTGAGCAGTGCAACAACAGGTTGCTAGTATATTTATTTTCATTTTAATGTAGCACATTGCCTTTTGCTTTTACTTTTATGGGATATTTGGTTTTCCTCTTTAATTAATTGTATGAGGTTCTTGTGAGCAGTAAAGATGCTTGTCAGCCCCAGCCCCTTGTTGAGAGACTTGCCAGAGAACCAAAACAGAAGCTGATCTATCAACTGCTGCAAATGGGGTCATCTTTACCACGTCACTTAGCTCATTTTAAGAAACTCTGACCCAAACAAAAATGATGGTGTGAATACAATTACAATGCTTTACTTTTCTGTCAGAAAGCCCATTTATTTTGCAAAAAAAAAACCTAGCACTGATTAGCTAATCAGGTCTATGATGTACGAGTCAACTTGACTTTTTTTAATTTAAAAAAGGTATAATTTTTGGCTTTTTTTGTGCCTTTATGATAGGACAGCTGAAGAGAGACAGGAAATGTGGGGAGCACAGAGAGGGGAAGACATGTAGGAAATGGTCGCAGCCGGGAATCGAACCGGCGACCTCTGCGACGAGGACTGTAGCCTCTGTATGTGGGGCGCTTAGACCGCAAGGCCACCAGCGCCCCGAGTCAACTTGACCGGTACACTGATATTTTAATTTTTATATTTTTGCACCTCAATTTTACATCATTTTAAATTTGTAGCAATTAATAACAAACGTTCATTACAGTTCTACAGCTTGTTTTTACATCTAGGGGCCAAGCTGGCCAGCATCCTCTGTAGGTAATACACTTTATATTGACAAGTACCTCATACAATCCTACTTCAAAAAAACTTTGTTGAGTCCTTAAGCTTAGAAGATTTTAATGTTGACACTCTGCAGTGTTACTTTTTAAGGTTAATAAATTATTAAAAGAGATAATCTATTGGACAGTTAATTATAGTAGTTCAACTAGATATGATAAGTGGAGATGGAAAGGGTTAAATAATAAATGCTATTCTTTCATGTGTGTGTGTTTGCACAACCATACTTCAACCCCAATCCAAAAAAGCCATTCTGCTTCCATCTGTGGCTGCAGACTCTTCTGATAGTGGCCGGTGTGAGAGTGGTATTTATCTTCTGGTCTAACTCTCAGGAAGAAAGCAAACAAGCCAATTTCCCAAAAACTGAGCTTTTTCTAACACTACCCAGATCATCTTGTCTGTTTGTCGGTTTGTTAAACATACTTGCCACTGGTGGTCAGGACTATGATGGCCCCAGCGTAGCATTTGAAGGAGGACTCCACAGCTCCGATGGCTGTGACCTCTGTGGGGTCAGAGGAGAGAGGAGTGAGGCGACGCAGCTCCTCAAACAACTGTTGGTGGAAAATGGCTGCTTCTGCCTCTCTGCAGATCTGAGACACAGAGTCAAACCGAGAGAGAGAGAGAGAGAGAGAGAGAGGAAGAGTAAGAAAGAAAGAGGAGGGGGTTATCAGAGGGCACTAAGTCAGGTGCAACAGAGTGGAAATCATACGCACACAGAAGCGCACAGAAACACACTCACTGAGTGCATCATAGCGACTGCCTTCACTGGGAACAGTCCTTTGGCGGTCTCCCCAGATAACATGACACAGTCGGCTCCATCCAGCACGGCGTTGGCGACGTCACTGCCCTCCGCTCTGGTTGGTCGTGGGTGGGCTACCATGCTCTCCAGCATCTACACAATATGCACAACACAACAGCTTGACATTTAACCACAACCAAAATGTTTCAATAAGACACTATGAGGGGATTTGATTGTCAGTACCAACAAATAATCCCTTTTGTATGTCATTCTTTAATAAAGCAGGCCTAAGGGAGAGAATCAAGAGACAAAGGGGCTGATGTTTTATTTGTTCACTGGGCAGTAGATTAGAAAATTAGATTATTAAGACTAAAGCAGGCAATGACTGTGCATGATCATTATTGACATGTCTGAGACTCAGTGTTATGAGTCAAAAAGCTTGGCAGACAGTTGGAAAATGTGATGGCTGGAGGCATTGCCAGAGAGACTGACTTTTTGTTGTAGTTAAGAAGCTGCTACTAATGTTGATGAGTGTGTATGAGAGTGTGTGAGTGTGTGTGAGTGTGTGCGAGTGTGTGGGATCAGGTCTTGAGCAGCAAACCTCTTATAACACTGTCACTCTGAGTCAAGGGGCTGTAGCATAAACAAGATATAGCACTGTGACTCAACATGGCTGCAGGAGAGTGTGCATCTGCATGTGCGTGTGTGTGTGCGTGTGCGTGTGTGTGTGTGTGTGTGTGTGTGCATGTGTGTGTATGCGTGTGTGTATGCGTGTGTGTATGCGTGTGTGTATGCGTGTGTGTGTGTGTGTGTGTGTGTGTGTGTGTGTGTGTGTTTAACTAAAGATGGCTGTGATAGAGAGGAAATGTGTGTGTGTGTGTGTTTAACTAAAGATAGCTATGAAAGAGAGGAAATGTGTGTGTGTTTTGATGATGAACTTCAGATCAGTGAGTGTGTATTAGTGTGGGCACATTATGAAGAGTGCAAGGTTTATGTGTGTTAGGTTTCAGCATTTCTTGGACCCATTTGACATTTGAATAAACAGACTTATTTGCATATCTTATCATATCTGCATCCTTTTCTGTGTGGCTCATATGTTTGTGTTCCTGTGCGCTGGCTCGCCCCTGCCCCTGACCTGTGTGGCGCAGATGACGGGCTTGCCGGCAGAGTTGCAGCGTCCAATCATCATCTTTTGGGCGATGAAAACTTTTTCTGCTGGGATCTCAATCCCCAGGTCCCCTCTGGCAACCATGACGCCGTCGCTCTCAGCCAGGACCTCCTCAAAACTGACGGAGAGATTATGGAGAGGGAATATGAGGCCAAGAATTGAGTTAGAGGAGGGGGGAAAAGGATGGAGTTGGAAAAGAAAATGAAGAAGCTAAAGCTGGAAGGACAAAACCAATGACAGTGCTGTTCTGTATTTGTGTCTTTATCCAGGAAACAAACATTCAATTGCAGGTTTTAATCTGAAAAAAACAGAATTTATCTTACTGTTTCTGGTGCTTAAAAACATACTGAAGATACCGACATCATCTGAAGCATGAACATGTGAGGAAAAGGTAACAAATGCAACAACGTCTATTTATAGACTCTGCACAAAAAAAAGATGAATCTGTATATAGAAGTCTTGGTTTTAGTATGAGATGTGTTCTGGTTTCTGTTTTTGATCATTTGTAGTCTGAGTAGTATTAACAAATCATGTATCAGCAGGCTTTGGTTTATACAAGGAAAACAGTGTGTATGAAGAGCAAAAGCATAAGGAGAACAATCTGCTCCAAGGACATTCTTGCTCCCATACGTGGTAATCTGAGAATGATTTATTTATCGGTGTAAACAGATATCTACATGCAAGTGCAGCCTACAATCTGTGCAGAAAAATGTTTCAACATGAGCCATAAATCTGTTTTTGTCACACATCAGCAGTTGAGTTTGATGGAAAACTCATAAGCCTGTTATCCGATATGCATTTTGACTCTTTATGAACATGCTTCATGATTTTGTCTTCTTGGCAAGCTTGAGACTTGTTAATTGCATGTACAACACAAGAAAATATATTTCTTTTTCAGGGCAATACTGCTAAGATAAGCCAGAGTAAAGTCTCTGTGTGACCTATGATTAGGGATGCAACAATTGGAGATTTTGGTGGTACGATAATTGTGAGAGAAATAATCACAGTTTCACGATAATCTCGATTATTGTGCGTTATGTTTTATTTTTTGGAGACGCACTCCGCGGAATGTTTATTTATTCCCTTTGTCTTCTTGTGCCGTTTTGGCGGCGCCTTTTCTGCTGCACTGGACAGATTTTAATAAAACCAACACGTCGTTGTAATGTTGCAGTTAAAACTGAACAGTGTTCTTCATGAAAACACCATCTGACTCTGACGGAATCAGGCGGTACGGAAATGGGCGAAGGACGCTGCCTCGCACTTTTAAAGGACGGAGAAGCTCCGCACAGGTGTCACTCATTTTCAGTTTACAAGTTGCGCCAAACTTAATGTACCGGCCCCTTTTTGACAGAGACATTAGAAATACTCGGTGTAGTGGAGCCTTCACGATTAGATTAACCGTGACACTTTTAAGCGTGGTTAATAGTGAAACCGGTTAATCCCGACATCCCCACCTATTATAACAGTGAAACAATATAAAGGGAGCAGCGGGTGATGTAATGAACCACCAAATGATGATGTTTATTTAGCAAAATTCTGTAGGGATGAATTTCCCTTTGCTTTTGATCTTCACAGATGTAACCAATTACATTGTAAACAATGCAGATAATGTAAAAGGGAGTCTTGGCTGGGAGTTGTTTATCACTAACCACTAGCTTCATTGAAAATACCAAGAAGCTGGCCTTGAGTCCCAGAGACATAAAATTGTCATCCAACCATAGCCAAGGAGTTCTGAGATTGCAAATGTTACAATGTATGTTAGATGCAGATTTCAGCTAAAGCACAATATATATCACACAGAACTCTTGATTACTCAAATGTATAACTGTGTGAAATGTAATCTTTATTATTTAATCTACAATATTTAATTTAAATTAGGCCCATAGTTTAAGACTGTCAGCAGCTAGCAAGCTGCAGGAGAGAGTGGGAGGTAAGTAATGGGGATGACAGAGCTGTGACATTAATTGAAGCAGATTTATTAAGCGGCAGCTGTAACTCCTACAGTCACATCACGGGCACACATTGCTTATCATAAATGTGCAACATCCAGAGTTGACATCTGTGCATCAATCACTGACAGCTGGCTGTCCACAAGAGGGGACCATCACCATCAGCGCTGGATCGGTAGCTCCTGTCACAGCATCATCATGAAGCTCTCACTGCCTTCATTTACATTCATACATCTTTGTCTATGTGGTTTTCATTTACATTTATTTTTCTTGACTCACTTCTGAAGCCCCTGCCGGCTCTCCACCTTGCTGATCACTTTGATATCTCGTCCATGTGCTCCCAGAACTCGTCGCACGTCTTTGACATCCTGGGCAGAGCGGATGAAGCTGGCGAACACCATGTCCACACCCTGAGCCACTCCAAACCTCAGGTCGGCCTCGTCTCGCTCACTAACTGCCTGCAGGCCGATCAAATCGCAGCCAGGGAGGTTCACACCTTTCCGACTGCACAGCAACCCACCGGCCTCCACCTCTGTATCCACCCAGTCAGGGCCTGCAGGGGAGGGGGAAGAAAATAAGATGTCAATAAAATTAGTCCCAGAGTCTTGATAACCCTGAATAGAGGGTTAGCATATTTCCCAACAAAGCTCTTAAGAGAAGATGAAACTGTGGTGAATCTCTTTCAAGTTCATTCATGAAAAAAATATTTAATCAGGAGTATTTTTTTTTTTCTTTTAGGAGAGAGTTCGAATTTCATTTACATTATTTTAAAGATCCATAGAAAATGAATACAAAAGCTACAGGAGGACTGTCCATTAACTAATCTGATATGAGTTCTTTAATGTATACATCAGGTGAGCTGCTAATTACAGCAGTCTGGACAGTTTTACATATGATCCGGACTACATTACCACCATAATGAAGGAGAAGCTTATTCTGGTAAAGGACTGAAAGGCTCCAAGGAAGCCATCTTTTCATAAAATCTTATTCAGCTAAGCAGGGTTATTCCTTTAGAAAAATCTAATTAGGACTGAAGGACAATGTGGATCATTGTGTGACTGAATGGAGGGGCCTTTTGTGCATTATGAAATGATGGATTAGGTAACAAAATAAAAGAAAGGACAAGGGCTTTGAGTAAACTTTAATGAAGACAAACCAAACGAGTATTAATAACTCAATATGTAAATAATGGAAGAGAGGAATCAAGCGAAATAAGGAGAGTTAATATTTATGCTTTTGCATAATAATCTTATTTCAGTGTTTTCTATATGCTCATGCGTCACTGTCAGTGTTATCTATATATAAGTCTTTTATCATTCATGAGTTTTTGTATAAATCTTCACAGCGAAATTGATACTATCTATCTCTTCACAGTGGCCAAGGAAAACAAACACATCACTAGCATTTCAATGCAAATGTGAAGCATATGTGTATTACCTGTTTCTTTGACTTTGAGTCCGATGAGGCCGTCATCAATGTAGATTATGCCTCCCTTTTTGATGACTTTGGGCAGGCTGGGATAGTCCACCCAGATTATTTTGCCGTCTGTCTTGTCTTTGTCACTCTCTGCTGTCACCACACGGACATGGCTGCCTTTTACCAGCTCCACCTCCTCCTCCACTTTCTACACCAACCCATGGGAGAGGCAGAAACTTTGTCATCACCATCATTACATTATATTTCATGTAGACTCTTTGAGGTTTATGGATTTGAGGGATAACAAATGAGTTATCTAAATCACTTCTGAAACTAGGTTGTGCATTCAATTTGATGTTTTGGGTTAACAGATGAGTTTTTATAAATTCATGGAATGTGGATTCGCTGAATGGTTCAACGAAACTGTAGCTGTAGTTGAAATCTATGGTGTGTCTATAGGTACAGAGAGATACATACTGCTTCTTTTGCAGACTGAGCACAAAAAACAAGTGACAAAAAAAACGGATCATACAACTATTCTAAATAGTTATATCTAATAATTATAATCTTATAAACACAGAGGAGCTGGAGAAACTCACTATTTTAAAGTGTGTGCCCCATGTACAGAGGCTATAGTCCTCTTTGTAACAGCTATAGGTTGGCATTCTTTCTCCCAGGCACTTCCTGTCTCTCTTCAGCAAAAATAAACATTATGCTTACAACATGGCAATGGGCTGATGTACCTACGTCTGTAAGCACATGGGGAAAAAAAATCTAACATTTGTCTTTCTAGTACAGAGGGAGAGAGAGCGTTCCACTGTTCGTTTTTGCAATCCACAACCTGCATCCAAGCCGGGTGGCTTGATTCAACTCAACAGGCTGTTACGACTTGTGAATGTTCCTGAGCTTCTACAAACCACAGAGTTTTTATGATGCTGGTGGCTGATTATTTCTGGTAATTCACATCAGAGGATTAAGTGCTAATGATGATCACAGTGTGGGGTTAAAGTCATTTCACAATGTGTCAACTGCCTTTTCCAATCAGTCTCTGATGTCTCCTGATGTCTAAATTTTGGGTTGAAGTGGCTGCTTCTTTAGTGTTGTTTTTTAATGATTTTACTTTACAGCATGATTCATTCTCACTGTCATGGACATTCTTCCAGTTAATGACAAATATCTGCCAAGTGCAAGGAATAACATCAGTGTTCGTGATATTTAAGACAGCAAGTAAAAAAACAGGCAAGAATCAAGCAGGAATCAGTGTGCAACTTACACATCATGCGGAGCATTTTGGAATCTAATCAAGCATGAAGAGGTTTCCCACAGCTTGGAGCTATTTGATCGGCTAAGCAGATGACATAAATCAGCGACACAATGGATATCACAGTGAGATAAAGAGGAAGCCAAAAGATGACTCACTACCAGATCGTGTAGGTATTAACCTATACAAAATGATCACATGAAAGAATCTACAGATTTTCAGCCCCTCTCACACCCGACTGGATGTGATTGCTTGATTAGATGTACTGTACTCTGTCTGATAGAGGAAAGATGTTTCATTTACCCCTTTGACCAATCCAGTGCGGATCTCTGGACCCTTTGTATCCAAGGCAATGGCAACTGGACGATAATACAAGGGGTCAGGGGTTATCGTCTCCACCGCCTCTCGGATGTTCTTGATGGTTTCACCGTGGTACTGACAGGCACAGGGCGAGAGGTGGAGGGAAAATTAATGCTTGGCTGGAGGACGAATCAGAGCAGGCATGTGTATAATAAAAATTACTAATAAATAAAACAAACAAAATCACATGTAGTGTACGTACTTCATGTGAACCATGAGAGAAATTCAGACGAGCAATATTCATTCCTGCCTTGATCATCTCGTGGAGTTTGGGGACTGATCTGGATGCAGGGCCTGAAATAAACAGAAGTATGATTAAGGATGTTTTAGACTGAAAGCAAATTTGATGGTGTGATTGGCAGAGTTTGAGTTCATATTTACTGCCAAAAGTACCAAAAATCACTTATTCCAGCTTCTCAAATGTAATTGTCTTCTGCTTTTCTGTCACAGTTAAGTCAATACCTTAGTTATGGTCCATGAATAAGACCAAAAAAGTAATTTGGATGTGTCAACAAACAAAATACTGATCCATTTTTTCTTCCCTGATACTGATACCCATACCTAGGGTTTGGGCATTGCCTGATCCTTAATACTGATCAGATACAGTGTTATTTATTAACTGATAAGCTGTATGCCTCACTGTGTAGAGCAGGGACCCCAAAATATAGGTGTCAAAGACACGCAACCCCTACTATCCCTCAAAGTGATTTAACGTGGCTTTACATAGCCGGTCTGCAGAAAAAGACCCTACCTATATGAGCATGTGGCTGTGTTTCCTGTGTTTTTATGAATTAACCTGCTGCTACTGATGCTTTTGATAATTAACTGTTCACAAACCCTAAAAAAAAAGAAAGGCAGAAAACTCGTTACATTTTCTATTTTAAGGTTTTATTTTAAGTTAAGCTACTATTTTTGTCAAGATTTTTTACTATAATGGGTAAAATGTACTATTTTAAGATGATTTTAAAAGAAAAAACATTCTGGAAGACATCTCACGACCCCCCATTTGTGTCTCACAACTCCCAAGGGGGTCCTGACCCACAGTTTGGGAACCCCTGGTGTAGAGGCTTGAAGAAAACTGACTATTCTAGTCCACATAACAAACTACTTGAACATTTTGGGAACAAGTTCTTCAGTTGGCAGTAGTGAAGTGACTGTGATTTTGAGGAAACAGAGGTGATATCTGGAGAGCCTGAGGTTTGCAAGAGCTCAAAAGACATTTGTATTATGTATTATGTATTCTGTAACAATTATCCAAGCAGAATTCACATATTATATTATTTAACACTCACCTACATATACATTTTTTAAATGTAAAACTACCTCTGCTACTTACCACTGCACTATTATCATATTATTTTAGTCTGTACATATTAGTAATACCTACTTGTTGTTCTTTGTATTTATAGCTGATGTTATTGTTATCAATATTATATTTTTATTTTTATTTGTATGCCTTATTATGCCTTGTAAAAAGAGAGCACAGTTTACCTAAGTCAAACTCCTTGTGTGTTCAAGAATACCTGGCCAATAAAGCTGATTCTGAAGTATTTTCCCCTAATTATTTTCTCCTTCCTTCTGGGCAGAAGAAGAACATGGTGAGCTTCAATGTGTCACAGTCAAGAATCAAACCCAGCCAACACACTGAAGGCCACCCAGCACCCAGTCTGACACACTGCCAGTGATGACTTGTAACAGACGCCAGAAAACAAACTTGAAAACTGAGACTCAGTGTCTGCACCCGCTGGTCACACTCACCAATGGTGCAGATTATGCTGGTGTTGCGCGCTGTGATAGGCTCCTGGTCGATGTCCAGCAGACAGAGGTGCTCCAGGAAGGTGTCGGCCATGCTGGCGTCCAGCTGCTGGCGCTGGATGAAAGAGTCCGGAAGTGTCATCGCCTCGGAGTAGCGCCTGATGCGAGCTAGATGGACAGAGAAATGTTGTCAGCAGGCTTGAAGCCCGTCATAATACATTTACTGCCAACTCCACCTGTGAATACAAATTAACTAAAACCAGAACACCTGTCATTTATGTGTTAATGACGAATAAGGACAACGACTCTTCTCACAAGTGCCAGGAACTTAAAGTGGAGATAAAAACCGTGAAAACTCCGAGTATGAACTGTAAGACTGATACAAAGCACAGCGTGGAATTACTTACCAGCAGGAAGACAGCTGTCATACCAATTAGTAACATGAAAACAAAACTTTTTCTGCTTTTGAAGTTAGTGATGAAGACTTCCGGTTATAACCCTCCATACCTGTGCGTTACCTTTGTTTACATTCCGATTAGAAACTTAAAACAGGAGATTGGGTTTAGAAATGACAAGCGAGGTCTCAAATGTGGTCGTGAACTGCCCTTGCATGTAGATATGTATTTATTTATAATAATATGTTTAATATTCGTTTTTTAATCGATTACAAATCGTCTCCAGGGGACCTTGGAGATTCTGGGATTAGATGCGTCCCTCCTTTTGCTCTCTCTCGGACTGTTTTCCTGCGCGCGCACGAATCCTGCTGAACTGCTAGTGGCATGGCAAGGCAAGGTGTGGCATGGCAAGGCAAGTTTATTTATAAATCACCATTCACACAAAGAGCAATTCAAAGTGCTTAGTGGCAGGGCTGTAACCAGGATTTGACAAATACCGAGGTCAAAATTTTGCACAGATGGCACAGTAGGCTATGCACTATCTTCTGACACTGAATACCTCAACCATGGATATGTATCCTCCCATTCATTGCTGTATCGTACCAGCCTCTGAAACTTCATTTGGGGGTAACTGTGGCTTTGATTAATCCACTTGTTGTTCAGAAGGCTGTACTTCTCATCATTTAGCTTCTTATTTTTGTACCTGGCAGGATCCAATTCATGTAGACAGACTCTCCCCTCTTCTGTCATCTCTCTTCTATCTTTGTCTCCCTCAGTGCAGCTCTCCCTCTCTTGTCCCTGTGAGTCTGCTTCACTCTTTCCCTCAGCCTCCTTTCCTGTGTCTCTCTGCTGTTGATCTGCGTTATCAACACTTCTGCCTCCACGCTGTTCTCTTTCCGTTCCTTCATCCACTGTCTGTCCCTGTCTGTCCTCACTTGTCTCTCCTGCTAAATTGTAAGGAGGATCATGAAGTCAAATAAAATACACCTCCTTACAATCAACATTGAGACACATTTAAATCATTCAAATACTAAATAGTGACACAACAGCACAAGACTAAAAGTAAAATTTAGGTTATACAATGATCCTATTACTCTTACAGTTGGTATGTTGTTAAATTTAGGCTATATAAGTTCCATTATGATTGCCACAGAAAACCTCTATGGTCATTACATTGTTTGAACTGGATGAGGACAGTATTGTATGTTTAACATCAGTGTGTGTGTACTGTATATGGTACAAGGATAATCCTGTCCTGGGTGGGGAACTTTGGGCAGCACTTGACTTCTCACTCACCACTTTTCTTATTTTTTATCCCCCTCACTTCTTCCTGTCCCATTGGGAATAACGTTAAATGTTACCAGGAACTTTTATTGCGTTACCTTGGCTGTTGTGGTCTGTACATCAGAAATCGGTAGGCCTACATATCTAGTGGAATTTTGAGGCAGCCCACCCACAAACCACAGCGATGACCAAAAATTGTAGAGTTACGAGAAGATGATCTACCGTACAGTGATTAAAGGCGCAAATGATGTCCTACACAAAGTATATTTGCAGTCAGTTATGTCACTTTCTTTTTGTCACTTGAAAAAACTACAGAGGACATGACCTCGGTGTCCTCAATGGTAGTTACGGCCCTGCTTAGTGGTCAATATTACTCGGGCCCAATTTCAATGTCCTCTCTAAGCCCTAAACCCTGAGCCCTTCTTGACTTAATTAATGTCACCTATACAGTGATTGAGGGCAAGAGGCTGTAAGGACTCAAAACCGATTCACTGGAATGGGACAGCACTTTGAGACGTCTCACGTAACCTGCATGACGTCACCAGCTCACCTTAGTGGCATTAGGAATATTTATTGCCCAATTTTTACTCTCCTCAAATTCAAGGCGCTTCAGGGATGACTGTTGTCATGTGATCCAGGCTCTTACTGTACAGACTGCTTTACCACAACATTTAAAATATATAAATAGGCTATATAACCATATTAATAGGCTATATACTATATGTGAAGATGAATAGATTAAAGCTGTTTTCTATATTTGGGTCATTGACAAATAAGCCTAAAAAAAAGTTTTTCTTTTTAAAGTATTTCCAGAATGGTCGCAATGCATATTTTTGTGTCTGGAATAATGTGTTCTAACAAGGCTTGTACGTTAAACTGCTTTTTTAAGTGTTTAAATAGTTACTTTTTTACCCTTTTCTTAAGTTGAACACCCAAAAAATGTCAGGTGGCACAACCAGATATTTGTCAAAATATATGTACTTACCTATCATTTATTCTAACTGAAACTTATAGTAAGTATCCCTTAGAGTGGTTACAGTGCTTTACGCATTTTTATTTTGTGAGTATTTACAATATTTTAAGATTTTTGCATTCTATTAGCCAGGTATAAAATATACATTTTACAGTTTTAGGTTGGTTGTACCACCTGACATGGAAAGTGTTACCGTCCACCTATAAGTTGATAAAAGCTTTTCTATTATTATTCAAGAGACATCTACAAACCTTTTAACTCAGCCATGACAATTAGTAGGGTCTTCTGAATTATTTCATATGTTGAAGTCCATTATAACTACTTACTTTCAAAATAAAAGGTCCATGAGTGCGGTGGTGCCACCCTGACATTTGAGAACATGCAAATTGCTGGACAAAAGTTTTTAAATAACCTTAGGTGCCTTTAAACTATTGATATTTATGAAATTATGTTTATTTCAAAGCTCTTATATGCCAAAACATGCCATGGTGTTTTAATTTGAATTTATTATTATTAAAACTTTTTTTTTTACAGTGTTTTAAGTCAGTTCACTTGCTCGGACGGTTGCGCCACCTGACTTTTTCAGGGTTTGAGATACTGAAAAATAAAATAAATCTCAATCTTTGAATGTACTGAAATTGTATTTAAAATAAGCAGGTTTTATAGAATCAATTGATGTATGTCTTAAAAATAACTAATTATTTCAAATGAAAATAATCGATTCGGACACAAAAATATGCACGTCATGTCAATGACCCATTTATACTAACGGGCAAACTTTTTTGCATGTAACTTTCATTGCAACTTTCATGCTTCGCACTTTTTTTATTTCCATGTTAAGGTTTCGTTTACCTTTCCATGCTCGCGGGCTTCTCCTTGGAATCATGTGTTTCACGTCACAATGCTATGAACTATGGGTAATTCCCTGACGCTAAGTCTGCAAAAATGCTCACTTACGGAAAGGGGGCATCAAGGGCTCAAAAAACGTCAGTGAGAGATTCCTCATGCACTTGATGATTTGACAGTGGGATAGCCCTTAAGCCCTCGTGGACTTAGTGGGAACGCGCCTCAAAGTCAGTGAGTACTTGAGGGTGGACATTGAGATTGGGCCTCTGACTACAGAATCTAGAGTGCGTCCGACACCAAAACAATGGTCATTTGGATGTTTCTGAAGGTAAGTACGATACTAGTGTTTAGTCCAACGTCTTAAACCCTCTACTTACATTATTCAAAAAATCTGTAAAACAACATTACCTTTCATTCTAATTTACTTATGACTAACATATTAGCAAACCTGCAAAATCTGCCCAAAGAGGAAAAGATGAGGAATGCGTATGTTTAATTGGAGTCGTGTTGCAGGTTGCCATTTCTTTTCTCTGCTGTTTGGTGTTTGTCAGTTAATAAGCAGTGAGTTTTAACACTGATTTCTACAAGAAAAAAACTGCTTGATAGAGATGGAAATTAAGCTATGAGAGAAGTTGGAGTGACCAAAGTAAAAACAATGAGCTGAACATGTTCTAAAGCTATGCAGGGGCTAGAGATTGACTCCTTATACAGTGTGCAAAGTGGTTTGGATCATTATTACGTCAAATATTATTCTCCAGAAAAGCTTTTATATACAACTAAGAAGTCAACTGGTAATGCATTTTTTGTCTCCCTTCGAATCATACACAATCTATCAATTTCCACAAAGACAAGTTCCTTACCAACAAGCACATTTTATCTCATAGAAAATCAATGTCTTCACCCCTTTACTCTCACAGCTCAAACTGAGATGACAGCTCACATATGTCGCCTTTCCCTAACACCCTAAACAAGTTACAACATGTCACCACTGCTGGATTAGACCCGAGAGTACCAGTAAATACGACCTGTGTCCTTGGTGCAAAACACTGTCCGGCTTTGAGCAAGGACAATAGCATCCATTTTAGAGGATGTCATGGTCAGTCAAGCCTGCATTCTCTGCACCACAGGGACGAAGAGAGTATAGACCGGAGAAGAGGAGGACGAGAGAGAGTCGCTGCTGACACATCAACAGGTGTGAAGAGATGAGGGTGAGAGGAGGGAATGAAGCATGGAGAGTGAGGAAGAATATAACACAGATTTCTATTGAGGAAATATTGAAAACACATTTTTGTCAATTTTCTGGTAGTTATTTATGTTATATTGTCCTTACTGTTAGAGCTTTTCGCCAATGTCTTTGAATGTTTTCGATAGTTTTCTACAAATCAAAGCCCCTGTGTTGAGTGGACATGCAGAAAAGAAAACATAAAGCTTGAAGTCTGTAGAGGAAACTAGTAGTGACATGATCTTGTCAAGATGCACAGCTCCTACATCCTGTGGATAAGGTAGCTTTCTGTGTTTTCTCTTTCTCCACCTCCCTGTGACCCAGTTCTGCTGCGCTGCTGCACACATCATTACATGTCCCACTGAGATCCTCCTCTGACACATCCCAGAGTGTACACACACACACACACACACACACACACACACACACACACACACACACACACACACACACACACACACACACACACACACACACACACACGGACAGGTACCTGTTACTGGAAGGCCGGCTATAAATAAAGCAGACATCAGGTCAAAGACACAGTATCAGAGCATGCACACATTTATGACTGATAAGAGAGGTGAACCAGGTGATTGGTGGGACCTGTTTGCAGAGGGTCACATTCCTGCATGAACATTTGCAGGTCAGTGTGTTTGTGGGAAATCGATAGAGGAACAGATTTTTGTGCAACTGTGACTGTGCACTAAAGTTCAAAAGACGCCGTCATACAAAACAGTGGTTCATTATCTGATCTATCAGTTCATTGTGGAAGTGAGAAATAAAAATAGATCAAATATGTTGATACTCCCTAACTACACTGTCAGAAGTTGGGGAAATTTGAAAAGAAACAGTGCTTCTTACATATAAAAAGGTAAATTAAAAAAATTAATAGATACATAAATATATTACAAAATAGTTACTTATGGTTCATTAATGCTGTTTAAATATTTTGATAATGTAAAAAAATTGTCTTAAGTTCAGCCAAAATCAAAAAGAAAATAATTTGTAGACTTACAGGTTTTTTTGTTTTTATCCATTTTTCATACGACACAAATCCACAGTGGAGCAGTTCCTCCTTCTTAAATTGCAGATGATTTTACAGAATTATTTTTGTCTCAGAAAGAAAAGCCTATAGTTCCCGTCCCTGCTGTTATCCTTGTACGCGCTCAGGTTGTGCACTTGTCATTCTCTTGGAGTAGTGTCACCTGAACATGCAGCCTTTTTCTTTCATTTTGACCCTCTGACCCCTCTTCTGCCCCTCATCTCTCCTCCCACTTGCACCACTTGGAGTGAGGCCACTGCTTGCAACACATGGCTGATTTCAGATGAATAAGCATCATTAAATAAGCATGGCTTGGCCAGGATGATGCTTCAAAATGTAAAAAACTTTCAGTGATGATGATGAAAGTTTGTGGTGAAAATACACTTACAAAGTAAACTACAGGACAACGTCATACATGTCTTTTTGATGCATCACTGCAGATTATGTCATTCTAACCTGGAGTTTGGCACATTGACCCTGTTATAAATAGAAACGGAAAATCAGTGCCAGAGTTTCGACATCATTGTGGATTCTGATGAGTAGTCCCATAGTGATTGATCCAAAATCTAATATTTTGCATTTCCCTTATCATTGCATGTTCAGATGCAAGATTTTGGTTGCCAGAGTTTGAAAATTCTCTCGAGTGTTTAGGTTTTTATTTTCAATTTCTTCTTGTTATAACAACATGAAGTAAACTCTCTGATATTCTAAATGTTAATAAGTTACCAACACATGCTTCTGTCATTAATTCAGGTCAGTAGTTAGTTATAGATGTTAATAAGTTAGTCATAAATTCATCTTGGTTCAAATGGTCTGAAACACGTAGAGGGAGTCAGAGGTCAAACAGTTCATTAGAGATATCCATGTGGTGAACTAAAGAGATTTGAAAACCTTACATCTATGACCTGGAAACCCAAATGTATATTTCTTATGGCTTCTTACTTTAAAAAGTAACAGTAATAAGTCATATACCTTTAATTTTCTCTTATTGGTTACATCTTATAACCATTTAAAGTGCCATATTTGAAACTAATCCCTTGCCAGGAATTTAAAAGAAAACAGAGTGTGGCAGATTTAGCTTTAAATTCAAAGTGCCATCATGTTTTTTTTATTTTTGAAAAGTCTGAACCATTTCTGTTTTTAATAGTTTTCATTCACCCATTTACAGTCTTCAATTGCACACTGCTGATGTTTAATGAGTTACAGGATCATGTGTCTTCCACAAAGTGACACAGTTCACTCAGTTTCTCACTCGTCCCAAGAAAAAATGCCTGAAGCTGCAGTCTGAAGAGATGCGGGTGCCGTGGACTGCGGGTGTGATCCCGTCATTTCATAATTTAAGACCAGTCATTTGGAAGCCTTGAGTTTGGTGCTTTAAGCTGTTGCCTTCTTGAGTTTTAGTGGTCCAGAATAATCGTATTTAGAAAAGAGTGTGGTTATTTATTGCTTCGACTCTATACTTGTTTACAGGTCATCATAAGGTGCATTTCAACCGAGAGTTCTGGGGTCTTTTAGCCCCCAGAACTACTTTACCCTGAACTAAAAGGTTCCTGTGCCCCCATTGTTGTCTGCGTTTCGACCGCGGGCTGAAGTCCTGGGTGGATTGTGCAAATCAGGCCAGTGACGTATGGAGAGAAAAAAAAAAGTATTAAATAATATTTTGAAATCTTAATAAAAAACTAAACTAGTTTGCATTCCCAGGAACTCCATTTGTGTTTCAACAACTGTGTACAGTTCAACTCCACAAACATCGTTACGTTCAACCGAAAGTCCCAGGACCTTTGTAAAGTACTATCCCCGAAACAGGGGCTTTTCAGGGGGAGATTAACTACCCCTGATCTAAATTTAGACCCTGGTTCCTCCGGTTGAAACGCACGTAGTTCAGGGGTAAAGTCCCTAGTTCCGGCGTAAAGGTATATGCAGTCGATAAACGCTTATAGTAGATTGTAAATCTCAGGTAGCCACACCCTAAATATACTAATAGCTATCATTTCATACTTTATTCTAAATGGGACAGAAATTCAAAAGTATAAATTATTGCTTGATTAAAGAAGAAAACAGGCAGAGAACATGTGAGAATTCAGGTACATTTTCTAATAGACTTAAACAAAATAAGATTTATAGCAACTGGTGGAGTCACCCCCTGCCGGCCACTAAAAAATACAAGTATAGGGGTAGTTCCACACATAAGTCTTCACTTTGGAAACTAGGAAGCCACATCTACTTCCTATATGCAGTCTGAATGTGCACAGTCACATATGAACCCAGGAGGGTTGACAGAGGGTGTAAATCGTTAGCCGAAGGACAAACAGACCTTTGCTCCTGAGTCGAAAAACAATAATCTACCATGCAGCCCTCTGCTCTATGAAGCACACACCCAGTATGATATAATAGCATTGCAATTATTCTTAACAGACTGGAGTAAAGGTTACTTTTACACATGCAGACCAGAGTGCAGTAATTAGACAAAGTTGAAACACTGTGCATCAAGATTTAGTACAATACAGAGGCTAAGAGGCAGTGTTGGCATTACCTTCAGTCTTTGACATCAGACACCTATTTTTGAGTCAGTTGCCTCAGTAAAGAGAACATTAAGTCTTTTGGTGGAGTTGTCAGTAAACAACTGAAAAAAGGGAACAAGTAGAGGGATCAACATCTGGCAGTGTGACAGAAACAAACAGCAGGAAAGATTTCAGGAAATCCAGAAAATAAGGAGTAACGAAACATGTTACCATAACATCACGGTAGAGGCAGAGGGATTTTGTCAGCTGCACAGCACACAGTCACAGTATGAAATAAAGTGTTGAAGCTTCGATCTTTAGAGAGTAAAACACAAACCTGTTGGATGTCTGAAGCAGACCGAGACTAATAATGTGTAGCTGTGGAGGGACAAGCTCAACAAACATAAATGAATGCATTGGGGTGAGTTTTAGCGCCATCTGGTGGAAATACGTTTTACTGTTCATTTTGCAAATTAGTCACAAAGATGACAACAAGGGGAGGAAATTATACTTTATTGATCAGCTTTATGAATTATTGGGATGAGTGAAAAATGTGTAAGGGTGAAGAAAAGAGAAAAGCACAGTATTTGCTGCAGTGAGCATCTTCAGAGATCTGGTGGTTATGTGTGTGTGAGATAAATAGAAGCCGAGTGCTGGGATTAAACATGCCAAATGGTGATTTCATGAATCCCTTCTCCTTGTGTGGGTCTGTGTGCTTGCGCATCAGAGCTTTCTGAATGTGATCCTTGGTGGCGTCTCAGGCTGGAGGATGAGGGTGCATGTGGTTTTGATGTCCTCTGAGGACGACATGCTGAGATGGAAGCTCAGCAGGATCTGGGCAGAGGGGGAGGAGAAAGTGAAGGGAGGATAAAGCGAGGCAAGGGGGAAGGAGGGGCAAAGATAGAGTGGAAGTGAAGAAGCAGAGAGGATGTTAAGAAGGATTATAGTTATGCTTTACTTGAAAGCAGTGTTGGAAGATATCTGAATACATAATAATACATTTAGCACTTTATGTGAACTGCTATACTTCTATACTCAGCTGAATCAGAGGGAGGATTTACCAAACAACCATTTTGAAATTCAGTCAAAAGTTGCTAAACAAGTGAAAAATAAACATTTAAAAAAACATAATTTGAATACAGTATGTAGTTGATGTCTCAAAAAGGTTATCCCTCTTTCTTTGTGATTGTGTACCTTAACCCTCTTGTTATGTTCGTTTCTCTGGAACAGAAATAATGTGCCTGGGTCAATTTGACCCGGGGCATATTCAATGATCCAAAAGTGTCTAAACCCCCAAAAATCCCAATACGCATTTTTTTAAATCTAATTTTTAACTCCATTAATAACCATTTAAATCAAGATTTAGTCCATTGGTGTTCTTTAATTCTCACAGATCATGGTTCAATGAGGATAACTCACTCATTTTTCATTAAAATTATTTCTAAAACTTTTTTAATGTACATTGGAAAGACCTAAATATAAATACAATAGTTTTACATGACATAAATTTTTGTTTATTTTATATTACTTTTTTTTATTTATTTTTTTATGCAGTGATGTTGATAAATTAACAAGACACCTCTTCTGTCACATGCTGCCCAGATTTTTATGCTGCATTTAGCTGGTTTGAAAGGCATATATTGTCTAAAATAGACTATTAAAAGGGTCAATTTGACCTGCAACACAACAGGAGGGTTAAGCCGGCTCGCATTCCATTAGAAGCTGAGCTTTTCCACAAAGAGTCTTGTATTGTTTCATTTAAAAGTCCCAATCTATCTTATTGCCCCTTAGAGGGGCTATGACCCCTAGGTCATTGACCACTGGACATAACTATCTGTACATAATAGTTCAAAGGAGCTCCACCTTAACAAGCTGAAATGGTGAACTCCCACTTATGCAATGAGGCATCAGTTTTTATAATGTAGTGAGTCACACAAGGAGATTCTGCAAAACTTGGCTGTTAAATCTTTAAGTAATTTATGAAAGTTATTTTCAACTTGTATTGAATCAGGATAATAAATGAAGGACTCCTAATTGTTATGAAGTATTTTAACAACTGTATTCTGGTACTTTTACTAAAATAAATATTTCTTCCAATCAACAAATGGTTTCGGTTTTTCCTTCCTTTTCCTTTCCTTCAGCAGTATTCTTATTAAAACTTATTTTGGATTTCTTTCTCATTAGTATGAGGTCTTTCCCTCTGACCTTTTTCCTCCCCCTTACCACTTTTGTAACTCACATGCATGAGCAAGAGCTGCATCTCATTCTCAGCAATCCTCCGTCCGACACACTGTCTTGCCCCAAACCCGAATGCCAGGGAGCGGAACCCCGACCCCTCCATGCCCTGGCCTTCCTCTCTGCTGCTGCCCCACCGGCCAGGGTTGAAACACTGTGGATCCTCAAACACCTCTGCACTCCTTCCCAAAGGATACAGACAGGCCTGGACCATCGTCTGAGGGGAGATGTAATGGCCTTAAATCATATACTGAAGTCATCTGTAGCGTTAAATTTACATATTTGTCTCCAGCGCTGAGTACATATTAGAATTTGAAAGAGGACAGGGTCACAGAGGGTTAAACAGGGTTAGTGTCTGATCACTTACCCCAGCAGGTATGTGGTAATTTTGAAGAACAATATCTTTGACAGGATATCTCTGCACTGTGGTTCCAACTGGATATAACCTGATACAACAACAAAAACAGCAAAACCTCATGAAAAAAACTCACTTTTGACCACCTGCCTTTTCATCACATGATCTTGTGATCAATGGAAATCAATTCTCATTTTAGGTGTTTGAACGCTCGTAACACAAACAGACTCGTTGATGTCGGTTCCAAAACCCCATTTTCTACTGATCCAAAGACAGAAAACATTTTCCTCCTCTTACATCCATCACCATGGAACAGAGGATGTTTATGTTTTAGGTCAAAGTAAAGTTTCATACAGTGACTAACAGCCCCATGTTCTCAAAATGCAATGAAAGTCCTACCCTTCTGCATAATCTGTAATCTGTAATCTGTCAATGTCTCCAGCAGCTAATGGATTTCATCTAACACAATGGAGATGGCTATTTTTTTTTTACTCAATAGTTTGCTATAATTGAATCTACAGCACTTACAACTGTATACATAAGTATAAGCACAAGTTCAGTAACCCCTGTAAAGTAAGTAAGACCTTGTGGGAAAATCTTCCAATGCACCACATCCAAGGTCTACAGTAAAGTTTAGTGCCTATATTCTAAAATAGAGATCTTTAAATAAATGCATTTTGAACAGATCCATCCTTGGACAAAGCTTCAAGTGAAGAGAGTTCCAAGCTCTGGGACAAACTGGAATTTTTGATATTTTGTTAAAATTGTGCATTCCCCAATCAAGTTCTGAGCAGGTTTATTATTCCATAACCATAATTGTTTTAGTGTTTTGTACCTCAGAATCTCTTTGATTGTGCCTTTCAGTAGTGGCACCCCCTGCAGGGCCTTTTGAGGATCACCTCCTGCCTGTGCCCATGACGCCCTCACCTGCTGCCTCACCCTCTCCTGCACCTCTGGGTTTCGACCAAGCTCAAACAGTGCAAACTGCAGGGGTACTGCTGTCTGCAGAGAAGATTGATTTACACAGTGAGTCACACAGAGGCATAAAAAAGCAGTCCAATAACACACGTCTACACACCGTGTCAACTCCTCCAGCCATCAGTTCAGTGATGTTGGCTTTGATGAGGTCCAAAGATAGCTGCCCTTTCTCCAGGAGCTGTCCCAGAACCCCGGTGTACTGGCCTGTAGCTGCTCCAGCCTCAGACTCTCTTCTCTGCGAGGATGACAGCCGCTGGTACCCCCTCTGGATCCTCGCTTCCGCTGGAAGAAAGCCAGGACAGGGACATTGACTTTTGTGTGATAAACTAGAAATCTACAGACAATTGAAAAGTATTCCCTGCCTTGGGCTCTTCCTACCGTGGCTGAAGATGTGGTCCCATGCACTGGCATGCTGTGTCCACAGGGGAGCGCCGATACGGTGCAGCAGGCGAGGGGGCAGGTAGAGGAGAGGTGGGGTAGTTGCCAGCATTCGCTCCACAGCCCATATGAACTTCTGTGATTCCATCGAGGGAGTCGAGGAAAAGAGGCCTATACGCTCCCCGTAGATCACATGACAACTGGCTAACAGGGAGGAAAGGAGGAAGGGTAGGGCAGTGGTGCGTTCAAGGTCAGAAAAATACATGAATTAAACTAAAATAACATTGAACAATGTTTTGGAATCTGTTCAAACTCATAAAGGATTTACTAAAGAATGAACTAGGGGTTGACAGTTTTCTAAGTAGATTAAAATGCTCTGGGTTCATATTTTCAAGCCTGAAATCCAAGGATTACAAAGTACTATGGGTTGACATATTCTTAAATAAAACCCCCAAAACAGTCTCTGTGACTGCCAGAAAATTTTGCTTTTTTAATAGAACCAACCAGAAGGATATTTTTGCTTTCTGAGTGCACACTCTCAGAGGAGCTGTCTCGCCTCCACCAGACAGCTACTCTACCTAGTGTGATATCTGACAGAATTGTCAACCATTGTTCCATCTTCAGTCTAACATTGCACCCACTGCAGAGAAGTATGAAGAGAGCTGGATACACAATAAGAGGTGGGAACACTTCATTCATGTAAGGGTGACGCAAGGAGCTCTAAAAATATAACTTCTGGTTATAAAATATCTCAAAATTTCAGCAAACTATGACTCATGCGTGTTCATTGTTCCTTAGAGGTTAACTCTGGATTGGGTTATTAGTGAATATTACAGCTTCAGGCGTTCAATGATTCATAAAGGGCTAATTAAGTGTTTTTACTGACAGCTGATGTACCACTAAGAATTATTTCCTGACCTCAAGGGGTCTCATAGACATTGTTATCAGATGAGAAATAGTCTACTTCAATCAAATTGCAGTACCCAGAGTTTCTAATTAGAGTTTGGCCATTTTGTCGATTTGGCTTTAAATCCTGACGCTTTTCCCAAGGGCTGCTTGACAGGGGTTGCTATTTTTTCAACAAATGTACCACATAAAAACACATCTGCCTGAATCTAAAGCCATTTTATCTCAAAGCTGATTCATGGTTATGACACCATACTGGTTTTACAGGGTTTTCAAGTGTTTGTCAAAACAAAACAAACAAAGATGTATGGGATGTTGAGGAAAACATATCATCTATGTTGAAAATAAAATAAACAAGAGGTAATTTCTTGCCTGGTACAAGGAAATATTTTCTGTTTATTCAAGCATTTACCTAATGAAACTAACTACACAAGTTGATATTGGTTTTAATCCCAGCCTTGGCTCTGGTTGGCTAATCATTAGAGCTCCCCATCTGTGACCATTGTATTGACTAACATCCTGTTTCATGTCATAATGCCAGACAAATCAGGCAAATCAAATAAGTGGAGTGCACATATTCAAAGATCTGGACCCAGAGAAACATCCATCACCCTCAGACCTGTTTGTGTCATATTGACTACACTTCACTGACTGGAATAGAGTTTCTTGACGGCCTATTTCTATCCTAGCTTAGCACCTGGCCTGGTGTGCCATGGTCCATTAAGAGCAAAGCAGCATGACTGAAAGTCACAACCTCCCCCCTTCTCATAGACACACACACACACACACACACACACACACACACACACACACATATATACACACACACACACACACACACACACACACACACACACACACACACACACACACACACGTCACATAAGCATTCACACTTGTGAGCGTGGCTGGCTGCAGATAGGCACATAAAAGGAGCAGACCTGATGAAAGAATGCTGTTATCATTCTTTTTGGTGTTCCTATTTTTGAAGGTGTCTGTTCTCCTTGACCTTCATCCACAATCTTTTGACAATAGATATGATGCTAGTTGAACTGAGTTTTGGTTCTCCTGAAAGGTGAGAATATATTATATGAAAAAAGGAAGAACAAAAGCAGAGAGACATTAGCAGGGGGAGGTTTTTTAAAAATTCTAAAGGGTCTTCCCTGCAGATTTTAATAATTTATTCGATGTATGTCATTTCTTGTGAGTCTTAATTAAAAACACTTAATTCCCTTCTCCAGTTTGGAATTTTTGTTCCTTATCTGAATTAAAACAGGATTTTATCTCTACTTCAACAAACATAAGAAGACACAAGGAAACATCAGATGAAAAAATCACTGGGAATGATGACCTCTGACCTTCCAATGCAAAGCGGAACAGGTCAGGACTGGGATCCATTGTCAGACTGCGCTTCCCCTCCTCGCCTCTCCCCTCCCTCTCCACTCTTGCCCGCAGCATTCGGCAGAAATCACTCGCCACCTCATCAAGCAGAGGGAGAAAGCGCTTCACGGCTGCAGTCATCATCACCTCCTTGTTGAGCAGTAGACGGTCAGCCCGCCACTCTTCACCGTTCCTGTGGAGAAAAGATTTTAAAGCATCCAATCGTGAAGTAAAGAAAGTGGGTTAGAGAGGGAGCTTTAAAAAAATCTTTTTCAAGTAGATGTTCTCCTCCTGTACTTTGTCTAAGGTACAGGTGCTGTATCATAGTCTGTACAATCAGCCCTGGGAGATTGTACTATTGTTAGTTATAACTACTACATGCCGAACCAAAAAACACAACCCTAACTTTTACACACAAATACCTGTTTATATTCAGAGTGAGGACCATGTGTTTAGTCCCCATAAAGAAGGCTGGTCCCTACATTGTGAGCACTTTCAAAGATAAGTGGGATACATAATACAACGACATAATCAGTTCACATGCGTATACATAAGTGTAGCACTGACTTGAGGAAGACTCCCTTGCGGTGCTGGTGAGTCTTTCATTGCAGAGCAAGGGAGTCTGGCTGTAGAAGGAGCTAGAAAAGCTTTCCTAAGTTAATGAGCGAACCCCTATTTACTCATTACGAGAGAAGAGGTGCTGTTTTAATTTATTTTTAGACCTGGACTGCATTATTATTATTATTATTATTATTATTATTATCATTTATTTATTTTTTGTATTATTATTTTAACCATAATTACGTGAATCATTGCTTTAACATATATTTATCTTATTTAATTATTTATTTCTTGTATTTATCTGATCTTGTTAACGCTACCTTATTTTTAACTTTTCTTTCCACTATTACTTATTTTATTAATTTTACTGTATTGATTTTATTTATTCTTAAATATTTTATTTATAACCATGCCTTTTATAATTTTACCATTGCTGTTGTTTTCTGTCTCTCTGTTATTCTGTGAAGCACTTTGGGCAAAGGTGCTATATAAATAAAGTGGAGTTGAGTTGAGTTGAGTGTTAAAATCTGTTCAATCATAACCAGAAACTCTAAATCTTTCAACGATTCCTTCTCGCCTGAACAAAAGAACCCCATAAACCTTACACTTACTTGATTTCATGTTTATGTACCAAGTGGGGACTAAGTTTTTGGTCCCCATCAGTAAATTTGGTCTCCATAATGAAAGTGCTCAAACAGATTAACATAATACACATGAGCAGAACACATGCATGCAAACAGATGTGCTACTGACTTGAGGAAGACTCCCTTGCTGTGCTGGCGCGTCTCTCTGTGTGTTGCCCATGGCTGAAGGGTCATGCGTCGAGGGTGCAGGCCCTCCGAGCGAAACAGTTCGCTAATGTCAGACGGCAACATGATGTTCACACTGTTGAGGGTGCCCACCTTCTCCCTTTACACACACAAATGTACTATGAGCACATCAAAGAGCTTTGAATGTCAACACTTTTCGTATTATATCAGATCGTTGTACAAATGATGTACCTGTAAATGGGGCCCAGGGCATTGAAGGTCTTTTCCATGTGCTTGTGGAGCTGCCGGAAAATATCTTCTCTCCAGAACTTCACCAAGTTAACCAAGCCGCTCCTACCTGTGTGAGGGATCTCCTCAAAGTTCCTCACTCGTCCATCCACGGCTCTCTTTCTCATTCCTGCACTGTCAACTACTTTTCTGCTCTCTGACTTTCCATCTACGACTGTCCCTGCTGCAGTCATGCAAAGGAATCTTTGTGGATTGACACCACAAAGGTTACCAGACCCAGAAGTTCCATGTGCTCCGAAACACACCGTCGCTTGGATGAACGTGCTCCTCATGATCCAGACAAGATGTGTTTGTCGATTTGAGTTTTGACACCCCTCACTGTCCTCGCTGTTGTCTCTGCAGGACTAACGTATTCCCCTCCTCCATCTCCAGCCTCAAATCCTTGAATGTGCTCCATCGTTCTGATGGACCGATAGCAGATGATGATATATGGACCTCAAGATCAAAGTTCAAGAGAATCAAAACAGAGCTCAAATGTCAAACTGATCCAAAACACACACCCACACACGCACACACCATGTAAAATCCAGAGTCCAGATGGTCAAATAAGTCTTTATTACAACTTTTTCAGTCTTTTTACTCATTAACTTAACAATGTTTAATGTTGAGTTCCTGTTTTTTGGTGCATGATATATAATACTAGCTAAATTATAACAAAAGGATAATTATAAACTAACGACCTAAAGCTTGGCTTGTATTAATAACAATAACACTTTAGTTCATACACCCACATACATAACCCAGACAACATTCACAAAAAAACAGATTCATTATTGTTGATGACGTGAACATGTTGCCCTGAGTTTCCTGACTTGTGTATAGTTCACCCTGTTGGATCTTCATCATTCACAGGGATGTGACTGCTGCTGTAAAAAGACACAAGCTAGCGTAGCTTCTACATGCTAATACACATGCTATGCTTTTATAGATGAATAACGGTCAGAACCAAAATATATAAACATAGGGTCCAGGGGATTCGAAAATATGATTAAAACATTGTAAAGAATGTCACCTCAGTGTATAACATGTTTGTAGCTGATATATAAAATAACACCAGTTCATTTTATATGACATAAAAAATTGTTTGGATATACATACAGTATTGTCTATGGGGCGCCGTTTGTAAAGTTGTGCATACTGAAAATAACAGCAACATTTCTCCACATTTTTTTAAAGTTATATTTTTTGCCTTTTTGCCTTTATTTTATAGGACAGCTGAAGAGAGACAGGAAATGTGTGGAGTAGAGAGCGGGGTAAGACATGCAGGAAATGGTTGACCGGCCAGGAAACGAACCAGTGATCCCTGCAGCGAGGACTGTAGCTTCTGTATGTTGGCCGCTTAGACCGCTAGGCCACCAGTGCCCTGTGGAGTGAATTTCTAAAAGTAACTTTTTTAATCACATTTAGAGGAATATTTGTGATCTTCTTCACATTTAATTTAGTTGTGAAAAATATATTAAGTTAAAATGTTATTTAATCAAAATGCTAAATATATCTAAATGTAAAATGTGAATCTAAATGTTAAATATAAATATAAATGTTAAATATAAATGTTAAATGTCAAATATAGATGTTACATTGCCGCATATCAGCTAAATATTTAGGATCATGGAGCAACATTTTACATTTAGATTTAACATTTAACATTTATATTTATATTTAACATTTAGATTTAGATTCAGCATTTTGATTTAACAATGATTTTAACTTAATATATTTTTCACAAGAAAATTCAATGTGAAAAAGTTCACAAATATTCCTCTAAATGTGATTAAAAAAAAAAAGACTTTTAAAATATCACTCTACATTTCTATGACGCTTTGGAGCTAAATGTGGAGAAATACTGCTGCTGTTTTCAGTGCGCACAACTTTACAAATGGCGCCACATAATTATCATTGTTACATAAAGACAACAAATAAAAACAAACAGTGAATGGTTGCATTGTGTGTAACTGACTGAATTTGTGTGGAAGTGGAAGGACAGTTTGTCTGGTAGCAGCGGTCATGTGCAATCAGAAGGCGGCTTCCTGATCATCCCTGTGATCACGTATTGATCACATGACTTTACAAATGTGCCCAGCAGCTGGTATAGGAGTGGATGTCTTGCTGTGTTTCCTCCCTGTGAGCGTTACTGTTCCTAAACTGAGGCCTTGGAAAGCCTTCATCAGGTTGAAGCCGTTGTCCTTGCTTTTGGTTTCAGGGTGAATGATCTTCGACAGCTCATGGGGGAGTGACACTTTCCCTCCGACAGACCTCAGGTGGTTTGTGTCATTTGAGTCCTAATTATGAGGGAAAACAGAAGAGAGGGAAAAGGTTGAAAGGCAACACATGATAAAAATATAAAAACATCCAGTGTGGATAACAACTCTGTATCTGTAAAGTCCTTTCATCTCATTTTGTTTTAAATGTTTGACTAAGTAAGGGAGTTTTTCAAGAAACAGTAAGCACAACAAAAGAGGCACATCTTTTGAATTTGTATTGTTAAAGGCACAATGAGGTGGTAGGTCTTGCAGAGGCATCAGTATAAGAGTGACATTCAACATACAATCTAAAAAGTTGAGTATCCATCTAAATCTGAGAAGACATGCTTGAAAATGCACAAGTCTGGCTGATCTTTGTATTAAAACATTATTTTAAGGGATAGGACAATGTGCATGACAGCATGATGTGTCAGTGAGTCATACCACCACTGAGTCATAACCATTTCCCAGCTAGTTCACCCTCCTGTTATGTTGCGGGTCAAATTGACCCTTTTTAAAGTCTATTTTAGGCAATATATGCCTTCCAAACCAGCTAAAAAATCTGGGCAGCATGTGACAGAAGAGGTGTCTGTTAATTTATCAACATCACTTCATAAAAATAAAAATAAAATAGAAATGTAAAATAAAATATACAAAAATCTATGTCATGTTAAACTATTGTATTTATATTTAGGGCTTTCCAATGTACATTAAAAAAGTTTTAACATTCATTTTAATGAAAAACGAGTGAGTTGTCCTCGTTGAAGCATGATCTGTGAGAATTAAAGAACACCAATGGACTTAATCTTGATTTAAATGGTTAATAATGGGGTTAAAAATTAGATTTTAAAAAATGTGTATTGGGATTTTTTGGGGTTCTGACACTTTTGGATAATTGAATATGCCCCGGGTCAAATTGACCCAGGAACATTATTGCTGTTCCAGAAAAATGAACATAACAGGAGGGTTAAGTTATCCATGTTATCATACCAAGTGTTGTATGGGCTTTGAATTAAAATTCACAGGTTCAATTAAAAAAATTAAGTCTGTTCAAAGTATATGAAGCATTTCTTTGACAGCTTTCAAGAATTTCAGACAAAAACAGATGAAGACTTTAAAAAAAACTTTGGAAGTTCAGTAGAAATTACAGACCTCAGAAAGCTGATATTTTCTCCTGAAGTGAGCTCTCATAGCTGCTCTTTCTGCATTCTTCTGGGCATTCGTTGCCTCTCGCAGCCTCCTGTGCACATAGTCAATAAAACACAAATACATAAGACAAAATCATATAAAAAAAACATTGCTGCTACAGCAAAGGTGGTTGCACTGATTTGAATCCATCCAGCTGCCTTCTATCATAATATCAAATCAAAGTACCATTGTGAACATGACTTCATTGAAGACGTTGCTAATTTGACATATTCATTTTATATCATTACATATCAGAGAAATTACCAAATTTGGGAAGCATATATTTATATAGAGTTTGACAATATCATTGTCATTGTGTTTACGTATTTTAGTATTGTATGCTATGTTTGCCATTTGAGCTGTTTTTGATCTGTACAGCACTTTGGTCAACCCCGGTTGTTTTGAACGTGCTCTATAAATTAAGTTTGAGTTGAGTTGAGTTAATTGTCCAAGAAGAAAAGCTTCCAGTTTCCATTAATCACCATTTTTACAACACATGTTCCAAACAGCACAGCACGTGTCTAAACTCATGTACTTACTTTGAAGTGGAAAACTATTCAAGCACTACCAGGGAACAATTTTGATCATTTACTTGAGTATTGCCATTTCTGGACACATGGTTAATTTGTTTAGGTTTAATCCGTTGCTTTACAGATCGTCACAAAAGATATGACGCTGCATTGTTACAGATAAGTTTATTAATTAAACTAATGAATAAAATCAGCTCCATCTTGAATAAGTCTTCCATATTAATCCATTAGTAAAAGTCTATAGTCACATTGAGAAATTTGAGACTTAAGAATGTCTTGCGCAATTTCCAAAATAAGACTTCTACTTATTTTCAGTGTGCTTAAGTACTTTCTTTAAATATCCTTAAACTTGCCTCTCCTTCTCCATGTCTGCCTGGTATGATCGGATGACTGCAGGATCTTTTTGGTGTGCACTTCGCAGAGGAGGGGTCTTTCTCCCAAACCTGTTGCAACCTCCCCGTCCTCCCCCACCTCTACCCGTCTTGTTTCTGAGTTTGGGACACAACCTCCTCTCCTTCACCCCTGACACACAGCTGGTCAGCTTCCTAATTGGTGTCCTCATCGACTTCTTCACCCTCACCACAGACTCCATGATGGTCTGAAGCTCTCAGGACTGGATGGATTGAAGATAATGACCTGCTACACTGCTACTCCTGTGACAGATGGAGGGAGAATATGTAATGGTTTTCTACTACGCTCATGTTGTGTTGCTCTGATGCAACAAAACTCAGGACACACAGTCACAGGTCCTGAGGGGAAATAACTCAGTATGAGACAGACGAAGGACAAGGACAGCACACAGGCAAGGCTCAGTCACACTGACACTGTGGCCACACAAACACACAACAGCTGAGATGGATTGTTAGTCATCAAAAGGAAAGGAAATAACTAAAATGGAATGAATAGAAGAACAAGAGACAAATGACAGACTAACACATGTTGGATAGGTTATTCTTTGGGCTATTTCTCATTGTTTGTCCACACACAACGGTGACATTTTTGACAAATACACAGTTTCTTACCTCTGCAGGAGGCCACACTCGGCCTCACAGCATAAAACCCTGGTAAAGCTCAAGCCAGATGGCTTCAACTGCAGCCTTACAATCCTCTGAAACGTTTGACCAAATCAGAGAAAAGAAAAAGAAAATAAGAAAGACTCTCCACTCTCTAAGTGCCGGTGTTAATTATCCCTCACAGGGGAAATGTGCTACTGGTTTGTCCAGGTTTCAGCCTCTTCTTCGTCTGCTTTCTTCTATCAGACTCACTCCACTCTCCAACCCCCCCAGCTCCTCTATGCAGATTACCACTTAAGTCTTAATGAGCAGAATCCTGTTAGCCGTGGCAGGGAATGCCCCCGATGACTCACGTGTTTGTGATCAAGATTTACAGATGCTGGCTCATGTCATGTTGAGTGACACATGCTCCATCAAACTGACATCATCAGTGTCAACATGTTTAGACTCAGATCTGTGGTCTTAAAGGGATATTTCAGTTTTTTAAAAATGGGGTTGTATGAGTTTTAAATCACTAGTAATTGTCGGGGCCACAACAGATGCTGCTCAGCTCGGCTCTTTTAATGAGAAACTGCAAGGAGAATCAGCACGCAAGCTAGGCTACCTCTGCAGACGGTGTCATTTCTGCCACGTGATTTAGCAAATTTTTAAAGATTCCGACCTGAGCACTCACTTCAGTTTAGCTGTACTACTTGGATTTTTTTCTGCACTTTACTTTGCCGCCAGAAACGTTAGCCTAACTTGCATGCTAATTCTTCTTGCAGTTTCTCATTAAAGGAGCCAGGCTGAGCAGCATCTATTGCGGCCCCTACAATTACTATAGATTTAAAACTCATGCAACCCCACTTCAAAAAAACTGAAATATCCCTTTAAAGTGCTGCAAAAACACAGCAGGTACTGATTTGAAAAAAAAGTATTTTTTGCACTTCAATGTATGTATTCAGAGATAAACAGGTGAGGGCAGATTTAGTGATACAGATCGAAACAAAGGGACACCTGTAAGCAAAGAATCTGGCCTGAGACAGCAGTGTACGAGTTTTTCATAGAGAAAAAAAGTGTTACATAATGAGCTAAATAGGATAAAGAGAACAGTTCTGTCACTGTTAAACTGGAGGTCTTTGTTGACATTATTATTGTTATTGATCCAAAAGAAAACTGCGTTGTACTTTTTGAAGATTAAGCTAAGGCCTCCAAAATTGTTCACTCTGCTCTTTTACAGAGGTTGACTGACCTAAAGTTGTCTTAAAAAACTCTGAAAGGTAATGAAAATAAGTTGAGTGATACAATACTACATGTCTAAGTAAATTATTTTTCTTATTATTATAAATTTACAAAGAGCTGTCTCACAGGGCTCCATACTGGGTCCTATTTTATTATTAATAATAATAATAATAATAATAATAATAATAATAATAATAATAATAATAATAATAATAATACATTTTATTTATAAAAGCGCTTCAAAAGTTTCTCCAAGACACTTTACAAGAAAACAGATTATACAATAGAAAAGCAAAGGAAAACAATGCAACTAAACAAAACAAAATAAAACAAAACAAAACAAACAATCAATCAATCAATCAATCAATCAATCAATCAATCAATCAATCAATCAATTATAGGTTAAAAGCCTTTGTCAATAGATGGGTTTTGAGTCCAGATTTGAATTTGGTGAGTGAGGGAGAGAATCTGAGGTGTTGGGGGAGAGAGTTCCAGAGGGTGGGGGCAGCGACAGAGAAGGCCCTGTCCCCCCAAGTTTGGTGCTTGGGTTTGGTGAGAGGGGCGAGGAGGTTGGCATTGGTGGAACAGAAGTTGCGGGAGGGATTGCATGGTTGCAGAAGGTCGATGAGGTAGGAGGGAGCTAGATTATGGAGGGCTTTGTAGTTGATGAGGAGGATCTTGTATTGTATTCGGGAGGTGATGGGAAGCATAATTCATAGGACTCAGATGTAAATATATAAATTGATACGACTTGATATAATTAATTTAAATCAATAATTTATCTAGAAATATTGAGGATGACACCAAGCATAATTTTTATGCAGATGATTCCATTGTCTATACTTTTTTGTTTCATAACACCTGAGAAAGAGTCTGAAAGCTGCTTTGAGTGTTAATAATAATAATTTTATTTGTAGAGCACCTTTCAAAACCAGGTAACAAAGTGCTTTACATGGGTAGCAAATAAAACAGGCAGATCATAAAAACACACAAGTCAAGATAAAGAAATAAAACATATTTTAAAAGACATAAAATTCCCTTAAAAGAACTCTAAAGGAATAAAATTCTTTCAAAATATATTTCTTAAAGACGGTTAAAATAAAATAAAATTCAGATAAAATCCGGGAAGGCTCTGCGATAAAAGTATGTTTTAAGAAGGGATTTAAAAGAGCCCACTGACTCAGCAGACCTGATCTCCTCGGGCAGAAGGTTCCAGAGCGTCGGACCCCTTACTGCAAACGCTCTGTCCCCTTTTGTTTTCATTTTAGTGTTTGGAATGCACAGTAAACCTCTGCCCGAGGATCTCAATGTACGTGTCGGCTCATAGGGTGTTAAAAGGTCTGCTATATAGCTCGGAGCAAGTGTTGTCCTGAGTAATCCTTGTAAATAAAGATTCATACTCAAACAAAACCAAATGATGTGCTGCTGTTGAAGGGAGCTTTTGACAATGGTTATTAGATTTTTAAATAGCATAGGGATATGTATATGTCAATAACTTATTATTGTATCTTAGTTGAGTGACTTGTCTGTCTTTTATTCATCATATCTGGTGTCTCACAAAAACTAAGGGTAAAATTGATTGTTTTCTTCTATTTTGTGACTAAAGTAACTAATGGGGCATTTTTACTCAGTTACTGCCCATGGAGATAGTCATCGTAAAATGTTGGACTCTATACTTGGTAGCATTGTATCTCTGCTTTATGTTTTTACACATCACTTCATCTTGTGTGAGGAAGTTTTTTTTTCTTCCCCATAAGACCGTAGATTGGACCACCAGGGCGCCTTTCTTTATAAGTCTATACTAGATGAATTACTGTCTCTTTTCCACTGACTCCAAGAACTCAAAACATAGAGTTACAATGACTCATTAAGTTTGTCACAAAAACTTATTTTGGCAAATATTCCCCGTCTGAAGAGTCTTTGAATAACTTGCAGTGTACATGCAGTATATCAATTATGACCTTCTCTAATGACCTATTTGGCTTTGACATCACAGACAAACACGTCTTCTGAACCCTTCAACCAACCCACTTAAAACCCCTTCACCCTTCATTTGCCTCCTTTCCTTTCCCCCTGCTGCCCACCACTTTGATTTCTGGCAGGTGAGAACTCTTAAATCCTTTAATAAGATTACCAAGGAAAGCCACGCCTGCTCCAGTGTGTGCTCACTTACAGATCTAGGATCAGTTCACTCATCCAAGGCTGTTACAACTCGGGGAATGGAGGCTGAATTGATCCTGTGTCAGCAGCTACGGATCAGTTTCAGTAAGAAGAAATAGAGAAATGGCACATTTCACCCTACATGTGAAACATATTTATACTCTCCAGTTGATAACACCAGGCATCATCTGGCAAAATTGGGTGAAGTAACTGAGCTGATATAAATCACATTTTATCACAGGTTTTTGATAATCCCCACTTTGTTAAATCAGCTGTATTGTGTCTGGTTGTGTGACATCGAACCAGTACGTCCACGCAAGCCCACCAGTAAGAGCCACTTAAAGGATCCTCCAGGTGGATCAGTGTCCAACATGTGACACAGAGTCACTGACACCAGAGACACTCACGTGCTCCTGCATGGACTCACGAGAGGCGTGTCTTTGTCAGAAACCAAAGGTTTATACGGTGGCCCTATAGGGCAAAACACAACGACATTACAGCAAACACAACATTACAGAAAACGCAACATAATTTCACAAAGCACAACAACATTTAACAAATCATAACAACATGTTGCCTATTCTGAACACCTCAGGACTGCTTCAATGAGCTCTCTTCTGGAAGTCTTTTCATCCCATTAATTGGATATTGTACTTCAAAGGCACAGTTCAAACTCCAGTATGAGGAAAGTGTTTCATTTCCATCTCCCATGGACAGTCCCAGTCAGGATTCAAACACAGAACCCTTGCATTGAAAGGCAGCAGCCATGAACACCACATTACAGGGCAACTTTGCAGTGCTTTATGTACTTTCAATTACCATTTTTTTATTAGTTTAAAAGCACATGAAAGTGTTTCATTTCCATTTCACATTGGAAGCCCTTAATGGGTTTTGAGCCCATGATCATCAGATTGAAAGGTAGCAGGCCAATTCTCAACATCACAGGGCTGCTTGGATGAACGTACTTTCATAGGCCTTTTCATTCTACCATTTGGATATTGTACTTCAAGAGAAAATTTCCTATTACAGTGTGAGGAAAGTGTTTTAATTCCATCTTCCATGGACAGTTCATATCGGGGATTTAAAACGTGGTGTTCCCATGCAATCTCACATTAGAAGCCCATGGTGGGATTTGAACCTAGATCCATCAGATTGAAAGGTAGCAGGCCTATCCTCAACACCACAGGGCTGCTTGGACAGGTCTCACACAGTCAGCAATTCTCAAAAAAGTCTCTCGCTCTTTCAAGGCTGAGGCGAAACACTTTCCAGCAAACACAGCCTTGTGTCTGTGCTCTCTGCTCTTCTGCACTCAATCAACATGCCGAGGCTGCGAGTGAATGGCAGTAATGGGAGGAGTGTGTATGTATGTGACTTTCACAGATGGTCTGGAGTCAGTGTGATGACCTGCAGGCATCTATCAAAACACCACAACATAAGAAGTGAGCTACTCGGTCATTTCATATAAACTTTATTTAAAAATACAAATAAATGTCTTAGAGACATAGTGTTACAGAACTAGTATTTTGAAGCAGATTTGATCTGCTTTATTAAAAATTCTCAGTGGTTTCGTATGTTTTTGCCCATTTGCCCTGATTAGAATATATTTACCATACAGGTCTAGACATTGAGATTTCCTCTGATTCAGGCCCGCTAGGTTTCCTCATACACGGTAAAAACAATAATCTATCAGCTGGGGCGATTTAAGCCCTCAAGGATTAAATTGCCTCATGCACAGAGGTTATAGTCCTCGATGTGGATGACCAAGGCTTGATTTCAACCCGTGGCCTCTGGCCACATGCCATCCTCCACTTTTCGTCACAGTTTCTGACTTTGTCAGCTGTCCTATCTCTCTGAATAATGAAATAATATTCCAGAATTAAATAAAAAATACTTATTAGCTGACTGCTAAAACTTGTTTGCCCCTATTTTAAAATCAATCTGCACTCTTCCATCCTAATTTGAATTTGCTTATTGGCACATTCAGATGAGGTAAAGGCCTTTCAAAAGCCTAAAGAGGGTTGAACAGAAGAACGATGCCAAATAGATGATTATGTTGCTTCACATCTGCTGGAAGTGTAAAGTGTAGGCAGCTGTTTGCTTACTAGTGCATTTGACCGCTTGAAGATAATACATCAGATTTAGGTTCACAGCTTGTTTCCAGTTCATTGGCGTGGCAACAAAAATCTGCTCCTGCAACTTTATGACAGTACTGGGATTGAATTTACCTTGATATGTAGTATTCTAACTGTTTAAGATGACCTACTGTCCCATTTACTCCTTAATCAGCTGATATCTTCAATTTGCCTCTGTAACTGATCACCTCTCATTGATCCCATAAATCTGTCTTTCTGCTGCAGTCACCTGTAGTCTCAGCTTCATTCCCCTCCTGTTTCATCAGGGCCACAGCTCCAAAAATGTCCTTGCACTGAGCTCATCAGGAATTCTGCTCAAGTTCACACTATTCAAAAGTCAAATGGACCTGCCCAGAAAGCTAACATTTCCTGTTGTGCGCTCTTTCTTAAATCTATCTCTTTTTTTGTTCATTAGTGTCTTCTTGTTGAAGTGTGACGTAAAGAAGACATGAATTGTAGTCATTTGTAGTTGACTAACAAAAAACTTATGAACACTGTGGTGTGATCCTCATGGGGTCAAGGGTCATCTGCTCATCTCAAAGCTGTTCCTCCAGACTTGTGTTCTTCCTTGATAGACGAAGAAGGGATGACACAGCGCAGAAGGAAGTGTGATGCGTTTTGAAGCCTCATACTCCAGCATCTTCTCCAAGAGATTAAAAAAATGGTGGTGCTCGGTCCCGTGTGATAACAAATACTTCTGGAAAGACAAATAGAAAAACATGTAGCTTTAGGTCATTAATGTCTTTGGATCAATATTAAAAGTCTGCCCCTGCCTCAGCTCACCCTTAGTGGTTTGCATTTGGCTTTCACGTAGCGTCCAGCCTTAGAGCACTCATTCCAGTTGAGACGTCCCCGCTGGAAATACTTCTGCTTTCTGTTAATGAAAATCCATTTTGTAATTACAGTTTGGTAGCAAGTGTGTTTGTGTGTAATAGTGTGCATGAGTGTGTTACCTGCTCCTTTGTATCATTCTCTGAGGAATTGGTCCCAGTATACTCTCCATCATTGCGAGGTGCTCCTTGTTGTCATGAGTCTGGAAGAGAACATAAATGCACAAATGACGATCATGTCAATAATAATCTTTCAGGATAATTTCACCAGAATAAAGACATTTGTGACCTGGTAGAGTGTGAAACCTTCATAGTATTCAAACAGGATGCAACCGATACTCCACACGTCACAGGGATGACTCCAACCCAACTCTGTGGCACAAAGAAGAGGAGGAAGCATATAAATACCTTTAACATTAACATAACCAAGTGTCCCGGTGAGCCTCTGGTCCTAAGCAACCTCTCTCACCCAGTATGACTTCTGGTGCTCTGTAGTGTCGTGTTGAGATGACGGTAGAGTGGTGTTCATGGTCAAAGGTGGCACTGCCAAAGTCAACAAGCCGCACTGTGGTGTTATTTACTCTCCTCTCATTGCACTTCTGAAGGCAGACAGATGACACAATTTAAACACCTCTTAACTTTACCTCATCAATGAAAAAGTTGTTAAAGTTAGTCACAAGTAAATTTATAGATTAACTTGTCATTATTTGTCTGATGTGACAACATGTATCCAGCAGAGTAAATGTTTATGGAAACAGAACTCTACTGAAGTCTCATACCACTGGGAACATGAGAAGTCTGAATATCATCCAGATCCTAACTAAGCCAACGGTTTAGATTTCAGATCTTCAGATCCTTTTACTTGAAGATAAAGTATGCACACGAGTGCTGTTGCAAAATATGTCTGTAAACACAGCTCTGTTAATGGATCAGTTCACAGACAGTTAACAGAAAGACCTGACATTGAAGGAGCTGATATATTTTTCATTTCATTTTGTTTTAGTTTGATGCTCAGACCATGGTCACATGGTATGGAGCCGCAGAACATAAATTACAAATAACAAAACAATATAATGATGGCACACGACATGTACAGCAGATCTTCCTTAAACAAAGGAAGGACATTCTTCAGAAAAGCCCCTAATTTACAGATAAGTTTTGGCTTATCTGATTGCAAAAGTAGAATTAATTTAAACACAGAGGGACGTTGGAAATAATACCTGGGTATGAACCTCTCTCTATTATTCAGAATGCTTGTGTTCCTGCATTCAAACAAAATATGGTACTCATCGCCCACACGATCATCATTACAGAGATAACAAATCCTCTGTTTTCAAACTTGTTGATTTTATCGTTGGTTTACACAGAGAATGAGGTGCATATGTCAATGCGAAGAATTGTTGAACAGACACTAATATCTGTTCAGTTGGTCTATATGCTGGCAAAAAAAAGACTGCACAAACTCTGCAGTCAAATTTGCTGATACAGACACAAAGTTAAATTTTTCTAAGATAATTTTAACCAGTATAACAAAAAGTGTCCTCTTCTCTTCAAAGGTACCACACACTGTCCCACTGAGGTCAGCTACACAACTCATAGTCCTCCTGGACGTGTGCCATAAACGGAAAACATCCCATGTGGTTGGTTCACGCTTTCTGCTGAGAAAAATTTGCATCTAAATGGGCAACCAACAAAGCTATCTCCAGGGTTGTTCTGCCTGAGTTAATCCCTGCTCATTTAACATCCTGATTTTCTTTCATCCCTGAAGGGCCCAGGCTTCCTGCCTGCCTTACCTTCTCAGGATTGTATATGAGAGAGAAATCTGAGTTGACAAAGAGGATGTTTTCAGGCTTCAGGTCGGTGTGAGTCAGCTTGTTGTCATGGAGAACTGCAGTAAAGACAGAGAGGTGGGGGAGCATTTAGTTTGATCAGGACAGGGATGCCCTCAACTGGTTGGTTAAACAGGTAAATAAATACAATATAATTGAAAATAACATAATGTGGTCAGTTTGTCTCTTGACTATGTAAAAAAGTCCTGTCTTGGTCAAAAGCACTTTTTTTTAACCTTGATAACAACTAAATATTACTAGGTAGAGTACAGGGAATAAATATCTACTTTGAGAGATACACATTTACTCAGTGAAAAATAAGATACAACACAAAGCGATGAAACAAGGCTCTTTAAACAACTGACTTAATAGCTAACATTAGGTCAACTTGCTCAAATCAAAATGCTAACAGCTGATGGTTAGCAGTATGTACACCAGTTTGATAGTGATGGTGGTGATAAAGTTAGGAGGCCACCAAGGTTGCTAGGATTTAATCTCTATATTATAGCTCTAGCAAAACATCTGGGATAGACAGTGGTGGACAAAGTAGACTTCTTCATTACTTAAGTCAAAGTATAGATACTCCTGGTGAAATATTACTCCAATACAAGTGAAAGTTGTTCAGTCAAATTATTAATTGAGTTAAAGTACTGAAGTACTTGCTTTAAAAATACTTCAGTATTCAAGTACTTTTTCATAAAGCATGAGTGCAGTCAGGAATGCATGGGAATACATTCTGCTCTGTGCTGTTAATCTGGGAAACATGATTTCATATCTAAAAAGTTAACCACGAAATATAAACTAAGTTACTACAAGCACAGACAAGTTTCAAATGTTCATCTGGAATAAAACCAGTGTGTTAGCTACAGACCTCCACATGCTTTCTCAGGTTGGATGGCGATGTTTTGTAGGCTGTGATGAAGTTTGTGTGGTAAACAGATCAGAGAATTACAACAATACCAACCATTCTTTATTTAAAAACCTCAAAAGTGGGCTTTAAATATGGCCGTGGTGCTCAGGTGACGTTTGAGTAACGTCTGCATTTGATCTACGCTCAACTGAGGTACGGCTACACCACTGAGACAAACCAATCACAAGTACACAAACAGTTTACGGTCTTTGGGATCTGATCTGAAAAGAAAATTCATGAGCTGACTAACCCTAATCACAATCCTAACCCTAACCCTAATCACAACCCTAACCCTAACCCTAATCACAACGCTAACCCTAACCCTAACCCTAACCCTAACCTTAACCCTAACCCTAACCCTAACCCTAATCACAACCCTAACCCTAACCCTAATCACAACCCTAACCCTAACCCCTAACCCTAACCTTAACCCTAACCCTAACCCTAATCACAACGCTAAGCCTAACCCTAACCCTAACCCTAACCTTAACCCTAATCAAAACCCTAACCCTAATCATAACCCTAACCCTAATCCTAATCACAACGCTAACCCTAACCCTAACCCTAACCCTAACCCTAACCCTAATCACAACCCTAACCCTAACCCCTAACCCTAACCCTAATCACAACCCTAACCCTAACCCCTAACCCTAACCCTAATCATAACCCTAACCCTAACCCTAATCATAACCCTAACCCTAATCATAACCCTATGGTTTTGGTTCTGGTTCAGTTTGCTACATTATACTCTGCATCTACACATGATAGACTCTATGTCAGAGCTTTACAAAATGAGAAGCAGAAGTAAACAGGTGATAACCCTGGCACTCCTCTTTGATCATGACAGTGAAAGAGAGGAGGGTGTGTCTGAAGATGAAGACCATCTTGTGGTCAATTCTGAGTCTGATGGCTCCGATTATGAACCAAATGAGGAAACAGATATTCATATTCCTCCAAGCAGACATTCACATCAAAAATTGGGAAATACAGCAATCTTCATCCCCAAATATATGTCAGGTAAACTGCCTATTATAAAGACAGAGCCACTAGGATAGCAGTGACTAGTGTAACAGGCATCAAGTCAGCTTTCGAGCAGGTCATGATAAATAGTAAATGGTAAATGGACTTGTACTCATATATCTCTTTTACAGTCTTCTGACCACTCAAAGCTCTTTTACATTACTCGCTCACCCAATGATGGTAGAGGCTGCTATAGTAAGGGACCATCAGTATTAGATAATCTTATTCTAGACATTCATACACCACTGAACAACTGAGGGAGCAGTTTGGGGTTCAGTGTCTTGCCCAAGGACACTTCGGCATTTGACTGCAGGAGCTGAGATCGAATAGAGAAGTACTTTGAATACTTAAGTATTTTTAAAAGCAAGTACTTCAGTACTTTAACTCAAGTAATAATTTGACAGAGAAACTTTTACTTGTATTGGAGTAATATTTGACCTGGAGTATCTATACTTTGACTTAAGTAATGAAGCTGTGTACTTTGTCCACCACTGCTGATAATAAGCCTTGATGATAGACTGTATAACTCCATAACTTGAATAACTAAATGTTCACTAAATATCTGTTGTTGCTACTGCATCACTGGGACCACTGTTGAAAATAAGCTTGAAATAAGCACTGACGTTGATCCTGAGAAACAAGAGAGAAAGTAAAGGGGACTTACAGCTGACAGCGTGGCAGATCTGGTGCGCCATGTGTCGGATCTGGTTAATGGGGTAAGGCAGGAAGTTGTTCACTTTCTGGAAGTCAAAGGTGCTGAGAGACAGTAGTTCAAAAGAGATGCACACATGACCGTAGTAGTCAAACCAGTCAAGCATCTGCACGCAGTGACTGATGGGAAAAGAAACTCAGGGATGAGAATCATCAAACAGAGACAAATCATCATCACAACACTGACCAAACTACTTACAATTTATTGGTTGGATCTTTCTCGATTATCTTCTCCAGCACATTGATTTCCAATTTGGCTGCTTCTTTGTATTTCTCCAAGTTTTTTATGATCTTCAGAGCGACTTGACTTCCTCCTCTGAGTTCAAACATTGTGTTTTAAGTAACAAGAACAGCACATGTTTCATATGGAGTCCAAATTTCTAATGCAAATTACCTGCCGTGGTCCAAACATTGTACCACCTTCCCGAAAGTTCCCTCACCAAGAGTGTCAATAATCTCATCTAGGAAACAGATTGAGGAGAAATTAAAGGTGAGATTTTAATGTAAAATGAGATTGCCAACAGTTTTAATTGAACTGATATTACATCTGTTCTCCAGGACGTCCCCACTTCTGTAGATCAGGTGACCGCTCTCAGTGTCTCTCTCGTTATCCACTGCAGCCTCATGGCTGCTTCGCTGCAAACAAGGTCAGACACATTTATGACAAGTGGACACTGGTGGCAAGTACATTCATACATTTGAGTACCGTTGTAAAGTACAATTTGGTTGTGTGAAATCATGCATTTCCATTTTCTACATTTAAAAAGAAGATTTGTACTTTTGACTACAAAGCATGTCTTTGAAGACGAGTTACTGTGCTGCATAATCATTGATTCAAATAAAGCAGCTAATCCAGTGTGAAAATACATGAGCTACCTGGAAGATGAAGTTATAATTTGAGGCCCGAGTAGTCATTATTCTTAACAGCTTCAATGTTCAAATGTTAAAGTCATACACACACACACACACACACACACACACACACACACACACACACACACACACACACACACACACACACACACACACACACACAAACACACATATCAATTCTAACAGAATTCAAAATAACTAATTGTATGATGCTAAGAATGAAATTAACATACCGAAATATAAGAAACAATATTCTTAATCAGAATAAGCATGATAAGAAGCTTTACATTAAAAATGACTTTTAATGCTAAAAAGTCTGTACTTTTAGTTAAATAAGATTTTGAATACAGAAATTTAACTTGATCCAATTCCAAGTTATTCCTCTGTCATCTTCAAAATATTCTTAAAATGGCCCAGTTTACTTGATTTATTCTTTTTGTTGTAGAATCATTCTTTGTATTGCACCTCTGATAGGACACATTTTGTGTTGGAATTAGAAAATCTCCAGTAAGGCAATCACAAATGTGGTCCCCATGCACTGATCAGTCAATCAATCAATCAATCACTCAATCAATCAATCAATCAATCAAACTTTATTGATATAGCACCTTTCATACAAATCAAATGCAATCCAAAGTGCTTTACAGCCACTGAAATCAAGAAAGAAGCAGAAATTAAAAAATTTAAAATAAAATAACATAAAATAAAATAGAGACTAATGCACACCAAAATTAAAATGTGTGTAATTAAATAAGTTAAAGCATCAAAATTAAGAAAACAAATAGTTTAAATAAATAGATTTAAAAAGGGTAAGGATTAGAGTCGAAAATAAAACTCAGGCCAAAAATACCAATAAAACTGAGTAGATAAAAATAAATAAATAAATGAATAGATAAATAAAAATAGAATAAGATAACAGTTAAAATTACTAAAATAGTAAAGCAACATTTAAATCAACATTATAGTAAAAGGTAAATAATACATTTTTAGAGGATGATAGAGGATGATTAAATGAAAACATTTAGGACTTTGTATTAGCAAACAATTAAACTACAGACTCAGACAGACGTTGTGATCTCTGACCTCTGACTGGGCAAAAAAGTGGTCAGCTGGATTTACCTCATGCTTAATCTGATGTTTTTAGACTTACCTGCAGATAGATAGAATAGTGCTACATTTACAGTACATGCTGAAAGGGACTTCATCTTATGCATTTTTTTTAACTCAGCAGACTCCACTAATGTAGCTGCAATAAAAACAAAAATCCTGCAGAACATAAAGCTTTGAAGTTGAGTGTGATGACCTGAGCTCGTTCAAAAGGAGGTTAATATGAAATGTCAAGTGACTTCTGGCCTCTTTGGAGGAGCTGAGGCTCTATTTCCATCCACATACTGAGACTGTTATTAATATCAGAAGCTTAGCATGTGCTGAGGAGACATTTACTGCGGGACACCACACAGACAAGCAAGTGACACATATAAACACTCTGTCTGCAGGTGATTTATCTTTATAAAATATTAGGAGTTTAAAGAAGTAAAATAATAACATTGTGCAGATAGTTTCACGTAAAATGTCCACTGTGCAGATGGTAAAATAATTATTAATGCAAGAACACATCCAACACATGCAAAAGAGATGGATATACTCACGGGGAGGCAGAGGCAAATACAGTCCAGAAAGGCTTTATAGAGAGAGTTTAGCTCTGTCTTTCCCATAACAAACAGAGCGTCTCAGAGATGAAGTGTTTCAGCAGAAGAGAGGAGGATGGAGGCAGGTTGATAAAAGAATCAGTGGAAGAAAAATTAGACTGCGAGGAGTTGTAAAGAGAAAAACACAGAGAACAGGACAAAAGAGGGCTGAAGGAAAGGAAGAGAAAGTTACTAAACCACATGTAACAAAGTAAAAAAATAGCCTGCAGTGTTGTCAGCAAAAACAAGGAGGTATAAAAGATACAACTAGGCCGGCCAGTAAGAGAAAAGTGTTGAAAGTACAAAAATACTACAAGAGGAAATAAAGAAAAGTAAAAATCAAAGACAGGAAAAAATGAACTAGAAAGCTGAAGACAAAAACAGACAAGAGACGGTACAAAATGACAGGAGGAGGAGACAGGACAGACAGAGAGGGTGTGAAAGAGAGAGCTGAGACAGATGCTAATTATAAACTTCGGTCACAACCCCCTGAGAAAGTCTTCAGAAGAGAATCAAGATGTGGTCTGGGGCAGTGACGGAGGGGCAGAAAAGGAGGAGAGATCCAGTTTCACTTGACTTACAAACTGTCCTCCTTGCACCTCCTTAACCCCAGCACTGTTTTCATACACCTGTCCTGCTTCGCATGTTACAGATTCCATTCAATATACGGTGCGTGCTTTCTTTACAGAAATAACCGTCAGAAGTCTTATAAAACTTTTATTTTGGAGTTCATGTTCAAAGGGACTTGTAGCTGGAACTGAGAGGTACATTTTTGTTCAGTGCAGAATAACACAAGGCTTTAAAAATACATAAAAACATCTCAACAAAACAGTGAACAATCTGAAATCTCATAAAATTGCTAAATCTGTTGGTCATAGTGGAAAAATGGACCAATGATATAACGCAGCGCTTCTGGAATAAAAACTTCATAAAACATCAGATATAGTGGTAAAATGTTAAATGACCTAAACAATTTCAAACACGTCAACAGGACCCAAAAATGATGAATTGATGAGTAGCAAAACATTTCATTAAACACAGAAAACTTAGAAAATATTAGACTGAACTCTGATGTGTGCTTTTAAAAGTCAGGAGACAGGGACTGTAATCGTGTCACAGTCAGGACTGCTTCTTTGTAGTTGGGTCCAGGCAGAATCCATATGTCACCATAAGGCTCATTCTGCTCCACACAAAATTTCCCGGTGGATAAAGTTTCTACAGAGGAGATGAAAACAGAGTCAAAAGTATGAAGACAATCAGACGAACACAAAAAAAACAAAAACGAGGTTCAGAGTTGAATCCAAATTGCAGCTGAACTTGGGGGTTAAGTTTTAAATGATCAAGAACTGAGAAACCTCAACATGAAAAAACAGTGCTAAGAAAAACATCAGCAGACTCTGGTGTTGAAAAACAAAGCCAAAGCAGAAGTGCAAAAACTGTAGATCCTCAAATGTCCAAAAACAGAGGGGGGCCCAGTTGGAGCTCACATTAAAATGTTAATTATTCTAGCAGAATTAAACATGTTTACAGCCTGTCCTCAAAAAACGAATTTCTTTATTTGTGCGTGAGAAGGGGGACTTTACCACTCACCATTTCTGAATATTGTTATTGAGACTGTGATTGGTGCATAAGTAAACATACAAGTAATCAAGGTCATGGCTGATTTGACTGACAGCTGGGCGTGCTGTTGCTGTTTACCATGTGGCAAGGTTAAGGCTTCAACTCCACCTCTTTGCCTGCTCTAGATAAACTGAAAGTTAGACTGAGAAGCATTTCTTATCTGTGAACATCACTGAGACTATGTCCATGATTTATAGTTGATGGTTAAACATAAATAAAGCTGTTCCTGTAGCTGAAATTGTTTGAATTGTCTTCAGAACCCAATTATTTGCACGTACTGTCTCTAAATCCCCTGCTTGTTATTGGTCCTATTTATTCCTTATCACTTTACCACCCTAGTCTTAAAGCTTCCACTAGTGCCAGTTTGCATTTTCAAAGAACAGGCACTTTTCCAGTCTCAAAGTCAATCTCTTACAGAAGGCATATTGATTAAAGAGCTTTCCTCTGGTGTTGATGCTGTAAAATTAACACGTTTCAACATGACTGAGGACTCAGTGATAAATAAAACCGACGCCTCACCCAGGAGCCTCTGGAAAATGTTGCTGACAGTTCGACGGCCGACATTTGGCGCCAGAAGAGACTGAAAAAGCTGGGGTGCATCTTCGTCCTCGGTCAACTCCTCCGGCAGTAACCTACAAACACAAACACGCACATTGACTCAAACATTAGCGACTGTAACAACTCCTCTGTTCAGGGTTTCAGCCGGTTTGTTATGGTGTTTTGCGTTCACTGTCATTACCCAAGGGGCTCTGCGGCCAGCATTTCATCAGGCACCTCTGGGATGTCTTGTAGTGTAGGGACAGATCTAGAGATAGGGGTCCTGCCAACACACAGGTGTGTATATAAGCATGATGGAACTCACACACTTCACACAACTTTCAGTGTGTGTTACATACTCTTCTCTGTCAGAGGTGTGCATGGGGGAAGCTTCTCGAGACATTTCCCTTTGATCAGAGACCTCCAGTGGCAGTGATCCATGGGCTGAAACACACACACACACACACACACACACACACACACACACACACACACACACACACACACACACACACACACACACACACACACACACACGCACATGAGGCTATTGGCTATATTCATTCTATGGAGGCTTGCCTTAACCCTCAACCATAAGCGACACATGCCTAACCCTGACCTTTGACCCTGGCTGAATGCAGCTGCAGTGGAAACACATTGACAGCCAGTCACCTCCAGCCAGCTGCTTCAAAGTTAATAAAAGTAAATACATTCTCTCTTTTAACGTGGAGGTTTACCTGAGAAATCAAACATCTCTGCCTCTGCCACATCTCTGGGGACCTGTATTCACACAGAGACACACACAGTCAGGTTTTTTTTCTAACAGGTTTTACATATTTGATCCATGAACAAACACACACTTCCATCGGGCTGAGTTTGAATCTGCCTTCCTCAATTTCAGCCGCCTCAGGTGCCTCTCCCTGTCTTTCCCTCTCAGAGTCGGTGGACTCAGGACCTCTCTCCCCGACCTGCAGGTCCGAGCCAGAGAGAGACGTGACAGTCGCTGCTCGTTTCCATAGAAACTGCACCTCTGCAGGCAAGACTGTGGGGGAAAAAATAGCTCTTATGGATTATTTTGAAAGAGGTTACTAGAACCATGTCACATAAAAATAGCAGTCATTGTAAGGTGTTCACCTTTAACACAAATAATACAAAACAACCTGTTTCACAATCTACAGGAAATCTACTGGACTGTTTGACAGCACAAATAATATCACAGGTAACACAGGAAGAGAGGTGCTCCTCAGTGTTTATGGGAAGCATGACAGTCATTTCCAGGAACACCATTACATAATGGTCCTGGAGTATTGTGTGGATCACTAATGTTTATGGTACCGGTGGTGGGGACACTGTTAGTCAGAGGGTAAAGTCATACATCATGTCTCTCAGGGTGCTGCATTCCAAGCAAAACATGAACCCACAGCTTGGAATCTAGTGATGCATTAATTAATAAGTGTTTATAGTACCTAGTGTTGCATGGCATTCTCCTGACATTGAGTAATGAGCAGTTGTTTACAGTTATTAAATGAATTAATCTCCATAAATTTGTCAGCATTTCAATGTTTATATTTAGATTCTCTGGTGGCACTGCTGAACAGATGGCTGCGTCAATCCATCAGTCCATTCACTGGTCTGGTCCTGACTGAATATGTCGAAACAATCACTTTACAAGCTGTATAAAAGAATCACACAGATCATCATGTCCACCTCAGGATGAAGTGTAAAACCTCCTCTGTTCCCTTTACGTTTTAACCTGTGACATTATCAAGCCCAAAACACTCATTATTCATTACTTGAAGAAATACTCACATTCAATTAACCTCAGGTGTATTCAGAGGTGTCAAGTAACAAAGTACAAATACTTCGTCACCTTACTTAAGTAGAAATTTTGGGTATCTATACTTTACTGTAGTAATTATTTTTCAGCTGACTTTTTACTTCTACTCCTTACATTTTCACGCAATTATCTGTACTTTCTACTCCTTAAATTTTAAAAACATCCCCGTTACTCCTGTTTCACTTCGGCTTGTTTTCATTCCGGCTTGTCATCGTTCAAAAAAACACATTTATGTACATTGACATTCCATTAAAGGCTATTGGTAACATGCCTGTGAAGTTTGACTTTTTGCACAATTACAATACTTATCGGCAACTAGTCATCATAGATGAGAAGGAAGTCTTGTCACAGTAGGCATTTAGCTCTCAGCATTGCTGTGCTTCATGGAGCTGCTAATATGGCTTTAGACACATAGTCATGTCAGTATGTGAGGTGGAGGTCAAGTATCTCACAGTGTGATGCTAAACAGTGTCATAAACTATTTAGACTAGTTACATGCTTTTCTAATGGAGTGACTCCACTGCTCCAGAGCTTGACCTTTCATCATTTTCTAAAGGAGCCTTATTCCATCATTGCGATGCTTTGTGCCATTTGTAGGCCATTTTTTTTTGCAATTAACTATCAGTGTTTCAAGTGTCTGTTTGGGGTCCCAAAAGACCATCATCCAAAACAACATTTTTTCCTTTATGCTGTTTAAATAGAAATGAATAATAACTGAGTTTATGTTTTTCATAGGTCTCATTTCAAGGTACCACTACAATCAGAGGTCAGGGGTGTGTCCACATACACCATTCTAATCCTGCTTAAAACTGTGTTTGTGTGTGTGTGTGTGTGTGTGTGTGTGTGTGTGTGTGTGTGTGTGTGTGTGTGTGTGTGTGTGAGTGTGTGTGTGTGTGTGTGTGCGTGCGTGTGTGTGTGTGTGTGTGTGTGTGTGTGTGTGTGTGTGTGTGTGTGTGTGTGTGTGTGTGTGTGTGTTGTTGTTGTGGTCTTTTAAACTATTTTGTTTCATTCCATAAACTAATTAACTGTAACTTTCCTGAACTGTAATTATCTGTTTTTTTCTAAACCATATTTATCACACTTCTAACAATGATTTGAAAGGCAATACTGTTGATTTATCTTACAGTAATTCATTCTTGGGGTCCCTACGGCTTAAGGTAATGAACACATCTGTGTATGTGTGTGTGTGTGTACACTACCAGTCAAAAGTTTGGACACACCCTATTGTTCAATGGTTTTAATTTATTTTAATTATTTTCGACATTGTAGATCAATACTGAAGACATCAAAACTATTAAATAATCTGGTTTTGCCATAATCTGGATTACAACAGCAGTCAAATAGTGCTATCCATTGTGTACTAACCCTACCTCTGAACAACACAACTGATGGTCTCAAACACATTAAGAAGGCAAGTCATTTTACAAATGAACTCTTGACAAGGCTCATGTTAATTAGAAACCATTCCAGGAGACCACTTCATGAAGCAGACTTAGAGAATACCAAGAGTGAGCAAAGCTGTCATAAAGGAAAAAGGGGGCTACTTTACAGAATCTAAAATATAAAACATATTCTGGTTTGTTTAACACTTTTTTGTTAATTAAATAATTCCATATATGTTCTTTCATAGTTTTGATGCCTTCAGTATTAATCTACAGTGTTTCAAATAATTAAAATAAATACAAACCCTTGAAGGAGAAGGTGTTTCCAAACTTTTGAATGGTAGTGTATGTATGTGTGTGTGTGTGTGTGTGTGTGTGTGTGTGTGTGTGTGTGTGTGTGTGTGTGTGTGTGTGTGTGTGTGTGTATATGTGTGTGTCAGTGAGCATTACTGTTGTTTGTTAACAGTTGTGTTACTGACGGGTGCAGGGCCTGTTGAGGAGCTCAGCAGCAGGGATCATCCTTTGATGAGGGAGCAATGGGTAACTTAGTTTCCTGGTCTCAGTTTGAAGGTTTTTGATCTGTTCCTCCAACACCTCCTGTAAGATCTGTGTCTCAGGGTCAATGAAGATAAGCTGCCTCTTCTTCCTCTTCGTCCCCTTCCTCACCGTGGCAGGAGGAACATCCTGTGTAAGAGATGAGGAAAACTTAATTGGGACTTTCTTCCAACTTTAGTCCACTAACCCTTTTATTATAAGGAATCTATTATTATTGTAATTCATTAAAAATCAGATGCCAGTAAATCGTTCACTAATGCTCATAAAAAAATGTGTATTTTTTATATTGTATTTTTTTTTGTTGGTCTAAGAAAACTCTTTTCGCTGCATATTGGTCTGAATGTATTCCAACATGGACGATGCGCCTCCATCTCCTCCCATTGTAAAAAGGTGAAGCCAAAATACCACCACCATGGGTGCTGACAATTTTCATTGGGGACATATTTTGAAGCAAAGACCCCAGCAGAAGTAATCTGGCTGGTGGAACCACAGGACTCAGGTCACATCCCCTCTGCTAACTGAAACGCACATTTAATTTTTAGATAAAACGTCAAAGATCCCTCCGGTCAGAACAGCAGAACTCAGTTGTGTGATTTGTATTGGACAAAAAAAAGCAGGAGCACTTCATTAACAGAGAGTTATTCCTGTGAAGTGGTACTATATCACTTCTCACAACCAAAACCTGCATGAGCTGGCACCTCTAAGACCGGACTTTGTCTCTCACGTCCCCTTGTTGGTGGCTCTGGGGAAGGCACCGGGGGCACAGAGATGGGGGTGATCTGGTCTGCGGGGGGTCCAGACTCCTCTTGGGGCAAAAACATCGCATCCTCACCAGAAAGAGTAGTAGTGGGTTGTAATCTGACAACAATAGAGACATGGTCAGTGTGGATCTGTTTGCACTGATTCTTTCATGTGTATCTGAATCACCTACTCAATAGTGGATCCTGTGGGCTCTTTCGTTCCCTCTCTCTCCAGGTCTCCCTCTCTTTCAGCTCTTTCCATCTCCCTCTCTTGCTCCCCTAGGGTCACTGCCTCTCTCGATAGCTCCAAATCTCCTGTTGGAACACAGATTAGATAATCTCCCTTCTTTCCATTTTCAAAGTCTCGGAGAAAGAAAACAGCAGCTCCTTTTTTGACACACACCTTCCAGAAAGTTGTCCATTTGATCCAAGAGGAGGTCAATAGTGGCTGGATGCTGCTCAAGGAGGTCCACACCTTCATACTAGCAGACAGAAGAAGAAGAAGGAGGAGGAGGAGGAGGAGCGATGAATGATGAATGAAAGAGAGGACCAGCGTAACCTTTGATACAAATATGTGCTTGATCTTTTTCTGGCTGTCTTACCTCTGTGATAGGCATAGCAGCTGGCTCTGTCTCTCTCAGAGTGATGTTTTCTGGAGATGCAGTTATGCCTGAAGAAAAAAAAGACATTCTTTAGCAGCTACAGAAAGGAGCAGGAGAGGATATGGGTAATCACACTCTCTCCTGTTTGGTGAACTTTAGCTACACAACACTTCCTGACCCTGCAGCATCAGCCTCAACTCATTAGGAGGATGTTGTTGAAGGAATTCTGCTCTGACCTGACCCTGAGTGTCTCTCTGCTGCTCTGTATTACTGAGCTCTCTCCTCCTCTGTGACCTACTGGTATTTCTAAGCATACCACCGAAAACAGTCTGACATTCTGTACAGACTGGTCACGTTTTGTATGTCATTCTATAGAGAGAGAATTTGAAGACGAAAAGCAAATAATTAGGTCAGTCCTCATGTAGTCTCTCATACTAGATGTGAAATCTTCATAAAGCATTTAAAAGACAGCATCAACTACTAGATGACATTATTTTGTTTGTTGGATTAATGGATGGATGGTTAAATGGATGTATTGATGGGTGAATAGATGGGTGAATAGGTGGATGGATGGGGCGGCTGTGGCTCAGTGGGTACAGTCAGTCGTCTATCAATCGGAAGGTTGGCAGTTCAATATCAGCTCTGGCAGTCACATGCCCAAGTGTCCTTGAGCAAGACAAATTGCTCTCGCTATGAATGTAAGATGGATGAATGTATGACGGATGAATGGATGAATGGATGATGGATGAATGTATGGATGGATTAATGGATGGATTCATGGGTTGAGTGATGGAAGGATGGTTGGATGGATGGATGGATGGATAGATTGATGGATAAATGGATGATGGATGAATGGATGATGGATGAGGATGGTAGTCTGTATATATTGTCATACATATCATATATTATAAATAACACTGAGTGCTTTTCATCTTAAAGTTAGGCTTATAACATTTGAAGATTGTCTTAGAAAAATATTCAAGTGCCCTAATGAAACTGGTTTTCTTGCTGAAGTCCTCCCTAAAGGTCAAAATGATCATGAAGTACAATTTATTCATGCATGTTCAGAGACAGAAGGAGCAGATATCTGCTGTGACTTTGCTTCATGTGACGAACCATTTCAGTGTTTTGTTTTGTTTGGATGTTTTGTATGTAGGACATGTGGCCTCCTGAAAGAGATCAGAACTTGATAGCACAGCCCATCCCATTTCCTGACTTTCCTCCTAAAGACACTGATTTAATCAGCACTGAGCCGAGCTCTCTCATCAGGGAGATGCTAATCTAGGGATAAGGTATAATGCAGCCGGACACTCAAGGCGGCTGTGATTAAGTTGATGCAAGCTACCGATTCTTTAAATGTGACTGTGTTGGATAGTTGTTCATTTCTGTACAGCCTTTTACTAGTGTCAAAACTACCTGTAGCCAGGTATAGTGTTAATCAGTGAAAGGATACATACATGCACTGATATAAATTATCATATGAAAGAAAATTGGAAGAGGGGTGGGATTTTGAATACATTTTGGAAACACAGGTTAGCTGTTTGTGGTTAGTTCTGTAGCAAAAGCTAGGGAACCCTCTTTGTCACATTCATATGATTTTTACAAGTACTTCAGGCCATTTTTCCAAAACTTGTCTCTAACTATGTGTCATTGAGAAGAAACCATGAAGTGACCTTGATACGATGTACACACCAAATGTGACTCCAAAATTGAGTCACCAATTAATAAGCTTGAACTGCTCATTACCTTTTGGTATTTATTTAAAAATAAAATTGTACTGTTCAAGTGTGGTTCCAGATTTAATTTGGCCCTCATTAAACTAAATATCAGGTAATATATAAAACTTATAATATAAAACAATTTTGAAAGTCAAGTCAATTAATTTATCTTCTAAACAAAAAAATTTGACAAACGTCAAAAAGATTAGAAAGACAGTAAAAAGCAAACTGAACCACTTTAAATTAATTAGGCACTAATACCAGTCAAAGCAGCACAGTTATACATTCATGCTGTGATTTTTTCACATGTCGTTCTGTGTCACAGTGTGGAGCCCAAGCGGCAACCTCCGGTCTAAAAATATGAGTCTAATTTGGAAGTGCCAAAAACTGCAGTTCATCAAGGATCCACTTGAGGCTGGCTCCGGAAGTACCGGAAACCACATACACATCAATTCAATAAAGATGATCTTTACAGCAGAAATAAACATGTTTACAGCCTGGTACAAAAGACGAGTGTAGTCTGGATAGCTCATTTCTCACACTGTACGGGGGTAGAGACAGATGGGTGATGTCACGGATACTAGGTACGTTCAGATTTTATACAGTCTATGGAGGAGCCAAGCCCCCTTAATTATGATTAGACCTGTTGGGGCACTGCTCGGCAAAGGGGAACAGCTAGTGGCAATTATAACATTACAAATAGTAAGACTGTGCCAGTCAGCTTTTTCCATAAAAGCCTCTCAAATGTGGAGCACAATGCAGACCAAAATAAAATGAACACAAGATATATATATATTTTTTTTTAAAGGGTTAAAGGCTGGCTGAAGCAAAATCAGAGATGTGAGCATTTTGAAGTATTCCATAATGATCTATAACAGTTTATTGTGATTTTAAGTAACCTTGATATAAATACTTACCCTCTGGTCTTCTTCTTGTCTTTTACCACAATTGTTATGGTATGCATCTCATTTCGTCTAATCTTGATATCCTTCTTTTTTCTTTTAGTCTAAAAACTAAAAAACTAACTAAGCACAAGAGTTGGAAAACAGCCATAGCTATAATTTATACAGTTGTGCTCATAAGTTTACATACCCTTGCAGAATTTATAATTTCTTGGGTCGTTTCTGTTGTCATTATGACATAAAAAGAGTAAACATAGTTGTTTGACAATAAATGGCTTCACCCAACCACTAACCATGAGTGAAAAAAAGTTTTTATCTATAAGTTGCATTGTGTTACATTGTCCCTATCAAATAAACTTTATAAAATCAAATAAAATCTGTCAAATGTTTTATTCTTGTACATTCCTTTTTTTTCTGCTGCAGAAATAACCCAGTGCCCTGAAGAGGTAATTATTCCATCAGTCAGCTCACCAATGTCTGAAGCTGCAGCAGAAGCAGGACTGACCCGTTCAGCATGCTCAGGAGAGGTTTCTCTCAGAAACTCCCGACCCATCTGAGAGCAAAAAAAACGACAAGTTTTACATTAACACAATAATTATGAGTCTTCCAAGCTTTACTTTCAAATGTCTGCAAAGTGCTAAAACTATTTTCTTCCTTCATATTTGGGTACCTGTATCAGTGTGTTGGGACTGGGCATTGCATCCCGCATGTACATCACTCCAAATAAAGGGTCTGGAGCTCCTTCTGACTCTTCCAGGTGAGACAGGGCATCAGGCAAGTCCAGAGCGAGTCTGAGCAAAAACAGGAGGCCCAGCAGGAGGAAACAAGAGGCATAATGTGTTTGTAATTGGAGGACAATTTATGAGACATGGAGCACCTGTAATCACCTGCTGTGGTCATCTATATCCATTTTCTTTGTCCTCTGTTTTGCCAGCCGGCCCACAACGTCCTGAAGTTCTTCTGGAAGAATACAAAGGCAATGTCAGAAACCAAAGCGTATCTCTCTGCCTGAAATGATGGTAATCATGTCTCACCCAGGAGGATTGCACACTGTCGGTGGTAAACACGGACGACGCCATACTGCAGCTGGGAGGAAAGATAGAGGGAGAAGCGAGGTCGGGGCAGATCAGGCAGAGATGGTGGGACTCGCTCCAGCACGAAGTTCATGAGGTCATCGCTGTGCAGGACATTAGTTTTATTAGAACTGGACAGATCATAGCTCAGCCATTATAAATACGTGACTGTGAGCAAAAATAACTTCTTACCAGGTTCTTATGACGTTGACTTTCAGGAAGTCACGGCGAGTAACTCTATAGCCATTGGTAGCAACCAGCCTGGATTGTGTACAGAGTATAGTTATTACAACATGCTAACTGTCTCCAACAGAAACAAACTCACATGCACCAAAAACACTACCACCAAAATCATCCATCTCCACTCAACCTGTCTGACCTCAACTGCAGAGCCATCTTATGCAGAGCACGCACCACAACACTCGACTCCAAACACCCCCTCTACCCATTCTAATGATTCTAATGCTAACACTAATGTATTTGCTAATCTAATCTCAGATTTTTTTAAATCAAAATTCAGAGATTCAGTGATGAGAAATTCAAGAGATCAATAGCTACTTTTGGACTTTATTAATTACCAACTTTGTTTAAGCCTTCAAAGTTCCCTTGAATGCAGTGGAGTGTCCAGAGGGGTGGCCAAGGGTGGCACTGGCACCCCTTGAAATCCAATTGGCCACCCCAAAATCCTTAACTATGATTGGCTGTTTGCCTTGTCAGAGGTGGGGTTTCTGTTAAAATCTGTAACTTGGGATGAGTAAAAAGGTTGACAGTAGATTTCTTTATTAGTGCCCTCAAATGTGACTTTGAAAAACATCTTTTGTAAGATTTATTCCACTTTTTCATGTTTTTTTAAAGTCAAAAGGAATATAACAACTGTTTAATACTTTAATGAAAGTAGCTTGTAAAGACAGAAAGGGTAAATGTTATTTATTTGCAAATGCACTGCCTATCTGAGAGCCTCAGTTGGGCCGCCCCAGTCAAAATGTTCTGGACACGCCCCTGCTTGAATGACGATAAACAGATTTGATTGATTTATTCTTTCTTTATATCTAAAAAACTGTTCTTTTTTCTGTAATCCTGGATTATTCCATTTACTAGCCTATTCAAATCTGCCCTACAGTGCTTTTTATAAGTTTACAGCTAAATAGAGTAAAAAAAAAAAAAAAAGTTTTAAAAAGTAAGTAAACAAACCATTGAAGGTTTTATTTCAAAGTAATGGCATATTAAACAAAACAGAGAATGTTCTTCTCATTTGACCTTTGACCTCATCTTCAAAGCTGTTGTCTAATGAAAAATTAACTTCAAAGGCCCAAACTTTTTGTTTTGGCTAAGGCTGACATGTTCCCAGGTGCTTTTTTTCTGTACCTCTGATGCACCTGCACTTAGCCTTTTTTTTATTCATGTCCATCTGTAAAGACCAGTGCTTAACTCAAAAACTCAAACCCTGTAAGATAATCGAAAACTATAGCTCAAATAGAACTTTAAATGTAGTTTAAAAAAAATCTAAAAATAAAAATTCTAAAGTTGGATTACTTTCCACCAGAATAAAGTAGAACCGCCTTAAAAGTTCATTAGAAGCACCACACAATTTAGCTAGGGATTACATTAATCATAGTGTTGGACCACTTCATTATAAAATGTCTTGTCCCCTGAGATCAAAAAAGGGTCGGGGCATGAAATTCAATTGAAGTTAGTTCAATTATATGATGAGCATAGAGAAAGACGTGCGGCTTTGAGGAGGCCTTTTGTGGCCATAATAAAGGCCTCTTCTCCAAAACTATGAACAAATTACTTGGGAACAAACCTGCAAACTGATCATTCATCACCCACCATATACAGTTACACAGATAAATATAAACCTGCTGTCGGCTATCCTGAATAAAGTAATGATTTAACTCACTCAAACACTTAACAGCTAAAAATCGCTACATGAATTAAGGATAATTTGTACTCACCATATTGTAGAAAAACATCCCGTGTTACGGATCAAAACTGGTGGGTAGTAAAACATTTCAGCGAAAATATCACAGAAATCAATAAAACAGTAGAGCGGCTTGTTAGGGATGAGATTGTAAGGCACAGTAACATCAAAGCGGGTTTGTCTTTGGGGTAGATGATGCTGGTCGGTTTATTGTTTTTACTTTGGTACACGCGGATTGGTCAGTCCCCCTCCCTGGGAGCAATTTGATTCAGTGTCATTTTTGTGCTAAATCCTACTTTACAAATTCAACCTACCGGCGCCACATTTGATTAATATAGTAGAAAGCAGGTTTTTAGTGCATCTCGTACTCAACAGGAGTTACCATGAAGTTGTAAATAAAGATTAGTATTCAGATTAGGAAGCAAACTGCACGTGCAACATTATATATTTGATTGAAGATCTAATGGAAACTGTTATAGACTAATGGATCTGAACGGAGGAGGATTAGGGCCACTTTAAAAAATAAATAAAGGTAAATTTTTCTTAGAATTATTATTATTCTGAGATTAAAGTCAGAATTATGATAATAAAGTCAGAATTCTGAGAAAAAGGCAAAATTATGACAAAAAAGTCAGAATTATGAGATTGAAGTCAGAAGTCTGAGAACAAAGTCAGAATTATGAAATTGAAGTCATTATAAGATTAAAGTCAGAATTATAAGATTAAAGTCAGAATTATAAGATTAAAAGTCAGAATGAGGAAAAAAGTCAGAATTATAAGATTAAAGTCAGAATGAGGAAAAAAGTCAGAATTATAAGATTAAAGTCAGAATTATAAGATTAAAGTCAGAATTATGAGATCAAAATCAGAAATTCTGACTTTTTTCTCATAATAATAATAATAAAAAAAAATTTGACCCTCATTTTTTTTTCAGTGGCCCTAATCCTCTTCCGTAGATCTCTGCCTAATCTTTACTCTTTTATTATATATATATATATATATCTTTTTTACATACAATCGTTTCAAAAATAATTGAACATGTTCAAATTAAAAATTCATCCTGTACCTCATATGTCCTATGGTTGTGTTACAAAAGAACAGCTTCAGGAGAAATAGTTCCTTCAGGAAAAAAAAAACTTTTATTCAGAAACACAGCATGGATAAAATGAGACAAATCAGGAAAATATGTTTATACAAAATAAAGGCAACAAAACAGCTGCAATATAATAAAACTTGTGATTCAGCTTATAAAAAAAGAAAACACAAAGTTACAGTGTTGTAGGGCTCCTCTAAGTTTCCTATAGATGTAGCTAAGGGAGTGAAGTTGATGATGGATGAAGATCACAGCAGTCTTCCTCTGCACTCAGTGGATCCACAGCAGCAGAGTAGCACCTTCCCCTCCACACTGCCCACCTCGTAGTTGTAGTCCCAGGTCAGTTCTGTGCCGGCCCGTATCCGCCTGAACAGAGAAACAAGCTGGTGAGTGAGTGACAGACAGGAGCTTATCAATATGCTGTATGCACTTGCTGTGTCTCTTTTTGCAGACTCTGCAGTTCTTTTGAAACAATGGTGTTAGAGCTGCTGCTGCTGCTAGAAGTGAAACTATGAGCACAGTAAGTATTAAGCGAAACATTAAAGTTTCTGGCGGATGGCTAAACTTTGAATTTGGACCCCCTTTTAAGCTCTGTCAAGCTTAGTGGGCTGCAGAGTCAGGTTACCAGACGGTCATGTGATACATTGTTATTGTAAAAAAGTTGATTATGTCATCAAATTTGCTTTAAGCTGTCATTTCAGTATCATTTACATTTATTTTCCAGTCTTATCACCCCATGCAGCTTTGCATCATTGCCCAGGAAATAGTCAGCTTAACTACATTTGACAAAAAGTCAAAATCTGTTTAAAAACTCACTTGCTGGCGAAAAACGCCACCCAGGGAAACCGCAGGTCATGTGTGTCCACAAACACGTTCTGGACGAAAAGGTTAGGACTACAGCTGTGCTGTAATACAGAGAGCAGAAGAGATGGGTTCAATATAAATACGAAATAACAGAATTAAAGTGTATACATACTGAGATTAAGAAGATTATATACTAACATTGAGGTAACGCCCAAGATTTCCTTCCAACTTGGCATCAATGATGTAACAGGACTCTTCTCCATCAAAGAAGAGACGAGTGTTTTTTGAAACGTTTTCACCTCCTGCTCCAGTCTGTCCCTGCTGTCCTGATTTCCCGCCCTGACCCCCCTGCCCTCCCCCGCCTCCAGGTGGACCTGTTTTCACCATCATCCCATGGCTGCCCTTCAAAGCAAAGCCTCGAGTAGATTTCACAGCTACCTGCTTCTTCACCACACCTGAGCCAGAACAGCAGTGACAGGAGACGGTTAATTTACAATCAGTGTGCTGTCAATTCAAGAGTTTTACATTTCTCTTCTCCTCACCTGGGGTAACCTTTTCCCTCTCCTTGTTATCATCAGATCCAGAGCTGATGGTCTGAACATCATCGCTGTCAGACAGAGTCATCACGTCCTGCTTCTTTCCTGTCTCTGACTTCACTTGACTGCAAGAAACAAATAATTTATCATGACAGTGTTCTTAGTTAAAACCAAGTGATTGTCTGGAGTCAAAAAAAGATTTACAATTTTGAAAAAACTTCTTAAATGTAACACACCTTTTGCTATCTCCAGATTCCTGTGAAGGAAAACAAAATACTATTATCTACCATTATAAAAGTCAGATTATTTTTAACAGTTCTTTATAGTTCTGTAGTTCCTCACCTTCTTCATTCCCTGGCTGGTAAGCCACAAGGCCACCTTACTCTTCCCTGTCTCCTCTGGCATGGATGGGGGCTTATCTTCTTCAGCTCCTCTGACAGAAGTAGGCAATCCATCTTTACTGTCTTGACTCCCTGAAGCAGGAAATAGATAGATGAGTAAAAAGACAACACAGAAATCTAATAAACCTGCATAAGACTCATGAAATCAATGTAGGTCAGACAGTATAGAAATTATCCTTAATAAGAGATAACTCATATAAACTGTAATCACTCTCAAATTTCACCTAAATTAGGACAGTGGCATCTACACAAACTCTGTAACCTCACAATAACAATAATGTGATGTAACTGATGCAATTTTGTAAAAGATTGTTTTAATTAATTGAACCCCAATTCAAGTCATTTTAACACTTTATTTAACTGAAAGCACTGCAAAGACATCAACAAATGTTGGAACAGAGACATTTTGCTTTATGAAAAATAAATGCTCTAAATCTATTTTTACAACAATGTACACAGCATCACAACTTTTTGGGGAATGGGGTTGGATTGATAATATAATAGATTATGGTCTAGACCTGCTCTGTTTGTAAAGCGTCCAGGGATAACGTTTGTTGTGATTTAGCGCCGTCTAGAAATTGATTGATCAATTGATGAAAACCAGAAAGCAGAGCCCACATCACACCAATTTTAAAGTCTCTGCATTGGCTTCCAGTATGTTTTAGAATAGATTTTAGGATTATTTTATTGGTTTTTAAATCTCTTAATGGTCTTGGTCCTTCTTATTTATCAGATTTGCTTTTATCATATGAGCCAGTGAGAGCCCTCAGGTCTTCAGGTCTGTTAATTGTACCAAAAGTAAGAACTAAGACCCACGGTGAAGCAGCTTCTTATTATCAAGGCCCACGCCTGTGGAACACCATACCTGAAGATCTGAGGGTTTCAGAGTTTAACTATTTTTAAAAGCAAACTCAAGATCTACCTTTTTAGTCTCGCTTTTAACTGAGTTCTATTTATTTATGTATTTATTTATGTATTTATTTATGTATTTATTTATTTATTTATTTATTTATTTATTTATTTATTTATGTATTTATTTATTTATTTATTTATGTATTTATGTATTATCTATTTCAAATGTATTCACTTGGATTCTACTTTATTTATTTATGTACTTACTTATTTATTTTAAGTATAGCATCTTAAGTTATTTTAATGGTTTAATATCTTAACGTTTTATTACCTTTGAAATGTATTTTATTTTGGTGATTTTAATTCCCTGTGTTGAGTTTTAACATCTTATTTTACCTCCAGTGTTTCCTCATTAAGATATCATGAGAGAGTTTCCTCAGTTCATTCAGCAACTTATTTTTTATTTTATTTTTTTTATTTTAATTGTTTTTATTACTATTGTTGCATATATTATGTTCTTAACCTTGGTATTGTGAGGTGGGATTGGGGTCGGGGCTGGGATCTTTTTCTTAGTTTATTCTATTTTAAGTTGTTTTTATGTGCAGCACTTTATGTTACAATGCCATTGTATAAAAAGCGCTTTATAAATAAAGTCTGATTGATTGATTGAATTGGTTGATCACTGATAGAAGCGTTAATACATACAGGTGCCTGTACATTTATTTAAAAAAGATATAAAAACAACCAGGTCTAATGTGGTAACGACAGATTTATTCAATCTTGTTGGGAAAAATACCAATTTGGGTTTTCACCATCAATCAAAAGAATATATATGAAATAAGGATGTTTACTGAAGTAATAAAAGTACTTCCATTGGATAGAATCAGTGTAATTATTTTTCTTTAGCTCACCTTCTTTGTTGCCTTTCACCTGACCCCGTGTGGTGTAACTCCTCCACACAGAGCTGGAGTTGAAGTAGTTCTCCTTCACAAATGTGTCATCTGAACTGTCACTGTCATCTTCGCTCTTTGAATCCTTGTCATCCTCGTCGTTACTGTCCCCTGAGGAACTCGGGCTACGAGCTGTGACAGGAAAAAAAATACATGAAAAACAATGTGGAGACTGAGGAGCTGAGGTCATGAGAAGCAACCCTGCTGAGAACCTGAGCAGATCATTGAGAGTTCAACAGGATCTCCCACATTTGGGCTTGGACTCACCCTTTTTGGTCTGCCCACGGGGGTTATTAGACACTAAAGCTGATGGTTGAATTTTCATCCTGGACAAGTCCACGCCGCTGCCCTCGCTGTCCGAGCAGTGGGCCTCGCTCTCGTAGCCTTCCTTGAAGTTCTCCACACTCTCTATGTGGTCCAGATTAGCAAAATACTCGTCACCCATCTCAAGACCTTCTTTGTCTGCAAAGTCGTCAGTCAAGATTTTACCTGGAAGAGAAGGAAGAGGGGTTAAAGTCACATCTGCATGTTTGCTGTTTTTTCCATCACCTTTCCTTAAAAGACAGTTCCTAACCAGCATAGATGCACACAAAAGAGCCCTTGGCCACATCGTCCAGACATCTAATGCCCCAGCCTTTGTTCTGGGTCTTGAAGAGCTGGAGGCGGACCTGCAGGCCATGCTGCACCAACCGATTCGTGCACATCTGGGCACAGCATTTACACCTCTTATTGCACTCGTAGATCCTGAGAGGGGACAAAAGCAGGCAGAAAAGGATGGATAATGTCCTCTGAGATGAGACAGTAATTAAAATGCTCTTCTTATGAGGTTAGAGGTGCTTTGGTGTGTGCTTCATGTCTGACCCTGTGGGGAGGCACTCCTCTAGTCGTTTGTTCAAATATCCAGCGTTTGAGTTGATCTGCGCCCCTGGTGTGCAGCCTGTGGCCTGCAGGGTCAGCTGGTGACACGAACATTTGGATCTGTAATGAATTCAAAAGGACACGTGTTGAGATAATTAACAGAGAGGGGATTAAGAAGAATAGAGGGTCATCTATGAGCAGCTTCACTGACTTGTCTCGACAGCCGTCAGTGCAATCACATCCAACCAGGAAGTCTGCACTGGTGTTGATAAAAACTCCATCTTCAGGAATACGCTCTTTACCTAGAAGAAAGGAGAGGAAGATCTATTAGTCTCACTACAATCATATTTTCAGACAGACAGAGATATTCTTTTCTGATTTCTCTGTTTTAATACTTTCTGCACAATAACGTCTCACCACAAAATACCTATAAACAGACTTGGATGAGAATATCTGTCCCCTTTAAGAATCTATGAATGTTTAATTTGATGGACTGATCGTCTTCAGAGACAAAGTCAGTCTATCATTTGTTCTGTTCCTAATGTGTGTCATGAATTTCCCCATTGTGGGACGAATAAAGGAGTATCTTTTCTTAAGTCTTACTGTAGGCTACTTTAGGAGGAGGGGTGGAATCGATCTCATTGACGCAGGAGAGCGGGATGTCCTCCTTTCCGCTAGTGATGTCAGGGATGTAGTAGAACGGCCTCTGAGGCTGGAAGGGCCGGTCCACGAGCACGTAGGGGTCGAGACAGAACATCTCTAAGAATAAAAAGTCACAGCGAGTCTGGAAGAGGTAGTGCTGGATCTCTGCCATGTTACGCAGGCAAAGACCACAAGGAGCCTTGTAGATCACGTGGAAGGACATCTGGGGACGGACACAATGATCAAAGAGTTCAGTGTTACTGTAAAGAATAAAAAAACGTTTGTATATTTCAGGGTTAGGCGGGAACTCTGGCATCACAATTTTTCATTGCTCAACTCATCCTTCAACTGTACCTTGCGGTTGACTTTGCGACGCCCTGTCATGCGTCTGAAATCGTACAGTAAAGGTGTAAGGAGAGGGTTTTTTCCTCGATGCATGTCTGGTTTCACAGGTCGAACCCGGTTTAGACATGCAAGCTGACAAGTGTGCGCCAGGTAGAAGATGCGGTCAGTCGGGGCACGGTACGCAGGCTGGTGTGGGATTGTGGCCATTGCGTGTGTAATAGGAAGGGGGCCTGAAGTGATAATGGGCAGCTGTCTCTGAAACGGTTGTGCGAAAGTGAGCGTGGGAGTATTTTGAGTAGCGATTATTCTTATTCTGGGGATGGATAAAACAAAAGACAAAGAGAGAACACATGTTAACATATCAGAACATGAAGTATCTTAGGTGATATCACCGCCAGCAGTGCTCATTATACATAACAATAAGATGGACTCACCCAGACAGAGTGCTGGGAGTAGAAGAAAGAGACTGCATGATTTTGGAAGCATGGGTTCCTCCCACTCCAGGGATGAATGGAGAAGTGCTCTTCTTTGCCATTTGATGTTTGTTACTTGGTGTTATCAAGAATGAAAATATCAGTCAGTAACAAAGTCCCTGAAAATCTGTCCATGACCATAACACTAAATATTCAGACAATTAATTATATGGTAACAATAACAGCTGTGTCAGTTCAGTATGCACAGTGTGGCTTTGAAGGCATCACCTCAATGTTCTTTATGATACATTTCAGTTTGACCATCTCCTAGGTAGTATGGTTGCATCAGTATAACAAAGCTCTTACACATTAGAGCAGAATTCTTTCAAAAGGTTGGTTCTACATATTCAGAGGGTATCACTTACTCAATGCGAGGAGGCTGTATCTGCTGAATCTGCTGAATCTGCTGAATCTGCTGAATCTGCTGAATCTGCTGAATCTGCTGAATCTGTGGAGTCTGTGGAGTCTGTAGAATCTGTGGAATCTGTGAAATCTGTGAAATCTGTGAAATCTGTGAAATCTGTGGGGTCAGTTGAATCTGTGGGGTCTGTGGAATCTGTGGAGGCTGTGGGGTTGGCAGAGGCGTTGGGGTCTGTTGGATCTGTGGCTGTGGGGGCTGAGGACGTGTTGATGGTTGTGGTGGCTGTGGCGGCTGTGGCGGCTGTGAAGGTTGGCTTGGTGAGGACTGTGGTGCTTTAACAGGAGAGGCTCCAAGATGTCCGTCGCTGGTGTACTGAACTACTGGGCCTTTACTCCTCAACGCCCCTGAAGATAGAAACAGAGAGAAATTTAGTGGAAGATGAATAACTTACAAACATTGCATTAAATATTGCAGGTGAAAGTAAATTTTCTGAGTGCATATCTATCATCATTATGTACAAAAATAAGTAACAATATCATGGTAATAAGGATTTTACAGCCATATTTTAATTATGAAATAACAACCAAAGTGTGCACGTTGGTAAGGTCATAGCTGGCACCCATCTTTGTGACCATAATATACAAAACATGGCGCCCATCAAAATTTCAATACAACACAACTTCATTGTATTCTATTTGTTTCCAGTCGGGTAACAGATGCTTGTTACCTTACTCTTGACGATGTTCACAGGACAGCAAATGAACACAAACATCTGAGACAGCTCAGCCCAGGCCTCTTGGCAGGTCGAGTTTCAGTCAAATACAGACCAACATCCTCGTGGATATTTAATGCCTTGTGGGAATCAAATCCCTGAGTAATAAATGTGTGCGTTACCCATGTTAGGTCGTGACCTCTGCTGTCCTGCTAGCTTCTTCTCCTGTGTGTTGGCCGTGGTCATCTTCAGGTTGAACATTGGCTCCAACCTGGTGGAGCCTCTGTAGATCCACTCACTCCTCTTATCATCCTGATTAACACAAAACATTCACCCACTGTCACCAAACCTCTGAATATGACTCTTTGTTTCTTTTGAAAGCTGTGAGTAAGGGTTTAAATCAAAATATTTTACAACACCATACCAGAAAGAGGATCTTGACCAAGCTTCCGTCCACTTCCTCCACTTTGCTCTTCCACCAGGTTCCCTCCCACTCCGTCTTGATGATCTGTCCAACCTTTAGAAGCACCATAGGCCTGCTAGGATACGCAGTGATGTACTCCTCGATGAAGTCTCGACATGATGCGTCCTCTATGTCCTCCCAGGTACGCTTCACTGTAAAAACACGTCAGTTTAGAGTCGCATTTCACCAACAATCTTTAAAGCAGCTTAATAGGTAGATACAAGAGAGAAGGAGTAAAAAGAGACAGCCACTTACATGGTCGGCAAACAGGGTAGAGCTCAGGTAGCGCCACATAAGAGGCATAGCCATCATCAAAGAAGATTAAAAACCTAAAACACATATTAGAAAACAAATCTATTATATTTGCAACAGTTTAATAGCAAAACCCAAGGGATTAAAATATATCTGCTCACCTCATGCGGTTCTTGTTGTTGGGCATCTCTGCCACTATTCCAGCATAGAGCCACACCAGGTTGCCATCCTTGTACTTGGCAACGACACGAGCCCCGACAAACAGACTCTCCAAGGTGGGGTTATAGTCAAACGCCACATGATTTCCAGACAGCAGGCTCTTTCCTTTATCAAACTTCACCTTATACTTGAATATACTATTTCCTAGAATTACACAGAGGATATGCTGCATTAAGAAAACATTCAGGGAATCTTACATTTTAAGTGTTCAACATTATTTAAAAAGTTGTGCTAAAAGCAACACAAAATGCTGTGATGACACACCGACAGGGTTGATAGCAACGAGGGCTCCTCTGTGCCACGTCTTCGTACGCTTCTTTCCCAGAATGTTCATCCCGACCTTGAGCTCATCCTCTGTGATGTTTGGGTTCGGGTGGGTCATTGCATGAGACGAAACCTGGGAAACGAACACTGCTGGTGTTGCAATCTGAATACCTGATTGGTTTAAGAGCCACATTGACATTAAGTACCAAACTTACATAATACTAAGACACAGGTGTGAAGCATGATTAAGTAGGACAACAGAAAACAGTAAATGATTATAGGACTACAACTAATGTTGACCTGTCTGGGAAGGAAGCTGTGTTGGAGATCGGATCGATGGTGAACCTGGGGTGGTTTTGCTGATCATGTGGACCAACTTCTGCACCTGCTGTGAGGTTTTCTCTAAAGCTGCAGAGGTGTCTTTTACCTGATGAAATGAATACACAGGACATCATCATCTGCATGCACAGATAAGTGTTCCTCCTTAATATGGGTTTGATTTCTTGAGCTTTTCTACAAGCCTCTCTCAAAAAGTTGTTTGGTCAAACAGGCAGGACAGCATTGCAGACCAGCATTTCCTGTAAACTATGCATAATTAAACCAGACTGGAGACAGTGCATTCCTTGTTGGTGGATCTTAATGCATACTTAATTGCATGGCAATGGCGGAATTTCTGGAAATGATGGTCATTTCTGTAAAAGTACACTTAATGAACATTAAGAAATAAGGAGGTATCTATTAGTACAGTCTATTGTTTCCCTGCCATTTTGAAAGTAATAACCAGAAACACACATTTTTGATTATACATTTTTCCAAGAAGCATGTTCCAACTATGGTTATGCATTTAAATGTATTAAACTGTACTAATGTATATGTGTATATAACAATCTTCATTTGTTTTTTTTACACATGTACTATATCCACACAAATATACAATTATCTCACTAAACATTGATCATCTTGAGAACAAATATGTTTCTTTTGGAAAGACAAAAAGTCAACATGATAAACTAACTTCAGACATGCCAATGTCACCAATCAGCAAATTCAGTGTAAATATAAAAGAATATGACAAAGTTTTCTATTTCTCTCACCAGTGGATCTTTACTTGGTGTCATTGGCTTCTTTGGAGGAACCACTGACGCGTTGAGACAAACAAGAGAGAAGCAGATACTTAAAAAGCTGATCCATGTCATAACAGCAAAAAATGGTATCTGCTCTTATAAAGTAGTGACTTACAACAGCCAACAGCGATGACGTCATCATCGTCATCATCGTCAATTTCGATGACTTCAGAGGACAGCAGGCCTCCCACACCTCCCTCATCCTCTGAGCTACTCTCACGGTAAACCAGACCGTTCTTCTGGTATGTCTCCTTCACCAGTTTCTCACACTCCAGTATGGACCTGTAGGAAAAGAGAGGGGAACAAATGTGAGCGTGTCTGACACAAGCAAGACTTGTGGTTTTGTATCACTGCAAGCACTAAGATGACCGTGCATGTTGTGTATGACAATACATTCTACGATATGGTGCTGTACGCCATTCATTACAATAGATGTAAGTTTCCTTACAAATAGAATAGAATAGAATAGAATGTACTTTATTTATCCCTAAGGGAAATTCAGTTGTTTGGCAGATACAATTATAAAAATCACATAAAAACAAGTAATTCAGGTGTCTGTTAGCTCATCTCCCATTGGTTAGAGAGTTATGAAGCCTAAAGGCTGCAGGGATGAAGGATTTTCTGTAACTCTCAGTCCTGCAGCGCAGAGAGAGGAGCCGTCCACTGCCGCTGTTTCTCTGGTCCACAAAGAAGTTGTGAAGTGGATGATCTGTGTAATTTAGAATGACCTCTAGCTTCTTCTGTGTGCATCTCTCCACCACAGTCTCCAGTGAGTCCAACCTAGTTCCAATCACACTGCCAGCTCTTTTCACTAGTTTGTCCAGTTGCCTTGCATCCTTCTGTTTTATACTGCTTCCCCAGCAGACTGCAGTATAGAAGGTATCAACTGAACTCTTCAGTCACAGCTGGCTCCTGATCACCTTGCCTGGCTTTGAGCAACCTTTGAATATACCCTTGCGTTTCACATTGGTGTACATATTTAAAAATGGGAAAGCACTTATTTTGAAAATTAGATGACGAGCATTCCCATAGACTTATTTTGAAGAGTGTAACCATCCTTACTGCCATTCCTATACTGACGATGTCCACTGAGGATGTATAATTTCCCCAACAACACAGCTCACTGTCGTGCATTAAGCCTCCAACCATTGGACTTTGTATATGTAACTGTTTAAGCAGAAAATGTGTAAAAAATGAAACGAACATTATCAAACTTAAAGAGAATGAATGACTGAGTGTTCAAATGATCTATAATAACTGAAAACTGCTAAATGTTTCTGTTGTTTTCCATTGTGGGAAGTAAAGAGGACATAAGTTGTCATGAATCCGTACACATGCTAGTAACTAATATTTATTTTTAAAAAATGATGTAACTGAATTACAAAGAAGTTGTATGCCTGCAAAAACACTGTATAGTGACTTCATACAAGTAAAACTGAAGACATGAAATAGATAACCTACTGGTTGGCATCTTTGAGAAGCATCTCTGTCTTGGCTTCCTCTTCTTCCTTCTGCTCCACCCATTCTTTGAGCTCTGTCAGCTGAGCTTTCTTCTTCTGCACAATCTCGCTCTTCTCCACGGCTTCTTCAATCCACTTCTTCAACTCATCCAGAGAAACGCCCAGCTCTTCCTCCAGATTGGGGTCCCAGCCATCCACCTCCATTCTGGGAAGGAAATATCAGAAACATGACATTTGAACACGTTACTGTATTTTCACTGTTTGTGTTCTACGGTGCATTGCTTTTCTAACAGGGAATTTGCATCTCATGATTTGTTGTTGTTGTTGTTGTTGTTGTTGCTGCTCTTGTTATCAAAGTGTCACATTGCATTTTAAGCGGAATAAAAAGGGTAGGACATTCAGTCATCTTCCTTGTGTTAAGCATGTCCGAAAAAATTGATCAGTGTTGTGTTGATATGTCTATGTCTCACTATGCGCCAAAACAACCTGCCATAAGAACAGTTTTTTCCCCCAGGCTGTCACTCTGATGAACACTAAACCATAACAGTGTCATACCTGTCAGATCAATACTCTCGGTAAATATACATGTAAATATACAATGCAACAATTCTCCAAGCAGAATTCCATATTTCTATTTTTTGTATTATTTAACTACTATTTTTTTAATGTAAAAACCACCTCTGCAACTCACCACTGCACTTTTATCATATTATTTTAGTCTGTACATATTAGTCATGCCTATTGTTGTGCTTTTGTATTTATAGCTGATGTTATTGTTATTATTTTTGTATGCCTTATTCTTATGCCTTGTACAAAGAGAGCACAGTTTACCTAAGTCAAATTCCTTGTGTGTTCAAGCATACCTGGCCAATAAAGCTGATGCTGATTCTGATTCTGATTCTGATGCAGTTTTTTTTTATTCATAGAGTTTGATATCATGGATTGTTTGATGCAGAATTACTCAGTGGTGGACAGTAACAGAGTACATTTACTTGAGTACAGTACTTAAGTACATTTTTTGAGTATCTGTACTTTACTTGAGTATTATTTTTTGGGAGAAACTTAATACTTTTTACTCCACTACATTTCTATCAATGCTCTAGTTACTCACTACTTTTGCTTTGAAGTCACCTCATGAATTTCAGCCTCTTTTCAGAAATATGATCCATAAGACAGTAAAATGTGTTTGTGTTTCATTCCAGATGAACATTTCAAACTAAGTTGTCTGTGCTTGGAGTAGGTTAGCTGCTGTTTTTATTCCATGGTATAGTTTTTTAGAGATTTCAAGTAATGGTTTCTAAATAAACATAATGTAACCAAATGTACTCTATGCATTCTTGACTGCATTTATGTATTTTGAAAATACAACATTTTGAGATATTTTAAGAAGTACTTTGAATACTTCAGTATTTTTAAAAGCAAGTACTTCAGTACTTTAACTCAAGTAATGAATTGACAGAACAACTTTCACTTGTATTGGAGTAATATTTGACCTGGAGGATCTATACTTTGACTTAAGTAATGAAGCTGTGTGTACTCTGTCCACCACTGAACATACTTCTGCTATTTTGTTAAACAAATCTCAGGTTACATCTTTAATTTTTGTCAGTGGAGCACATCAATGTCACAGTAAACATTACAGGATACCTGATCAAGCCTTAACAGTGCAGAGCTGGCATGTCATGTTGGTGGTGATTTGCAGTAGAGACACTAGGGGTTCACAACTTCTAAAGGCATCAGTGAGTGCAGTGCATACTTGTGAAAACATCTGTTACAGAGCTGGACTGCAAATGAAACCTTGAACACTGAGACACATGTGGACAAGTCGTTGCTCCCTCCATAATGAACTATGCAGATGCTGATGGCGGCTGATCTACACGTCATACAAACAGCTGTGAGGGACATGTATAAAGTGATTTGACACACGGCTATCATATTTTTTTAAAATAACTTGCCAGTCCAAATGTTATCCTGCAGCAGCAGCTAGAGTCTGAGATGAGAAGTCGCGTTAGCCTCCTGCTAGCTAGCACAACAAGATACCATTTAAAAGCCAAAGTCCTGTTATATACATGCAAAGCTTTTGATATGAGCTCTGTGGACAGATTACATGCTATATCAACCAATCACACATTTCCTGCTGCAATGAGACGCATGCTTGTGAACATGGGGCTGCAAGACAACAACACTCAAAGCTCGGTAACAGTGAGCGCATGCTAGCCTCTCAGCCTAGCATTAGCATGGTGAAGATCATATCATCTGAATGTCTGATGCAAATGTATGCAAAACAAACAGCGTAATGTTCTCTGGATCTGCCGTCGCAGGCGCGTCACACGGTTACTTAAAGTTAAAGCACCACTCAACACTCACCCATCGGTGCTTTCCATCCTGCCTGCTCGAAGGTTTTAAGCTAGCTAGCTTGCTAATGCTACCGGCTGGCTAGCAACAATAAGGAGTTCATGCTGTGTGTCCCGGCGTGTCCGAGGTGGGCGGTGTTAATCGACGCGGCTAATTCAGTGCAGCAGGTCTCTGCAGAAAGGCTCCGCTCGCTCGGGCTATCGAGGTCGTTAAAATGTCCGACCCAGATACATGGTGCAGTTAGGGGCGTGACGTCAGCTCGACTCCAACTGGTGCTGTAATCTTATGGTTGATTGTAAGGCTGTTATAATGTATTTTAAACATGTTAAAAGAGACATGGAATTTATTGTGAATTTAATGATAATATATGGTAAATTTCATATTCACAAATGTAAATTGAAAAATGCACCCCCTATTTCCCTGTTTATTTACAAGAACTAAAACTATACTTTGAATCCTTTGAATTCTTTGAATTGATTGATAACTAAAAAAAGTAACCAAACAATTGACCTTTTTAATGAGTTTCTTGGAGAGGATTTCCCTCAGCGTCTGAAATATTGCATGTATTATAATTTATATATTAAAGGCACTATGAGGAGTTTTTAAACCAGCTGAGAAACAGACTGAAACCGACACTGATGCCTCTTTATGACCTTCAAAAGCAAACAAGACCATGAACAACAACACTGATACCTTCTCTGTTGTCATTTTTAATGCCTTAAACCACTCAGAGGGGGTAGGTGTCAGACCACATGATTGACATTTGGCATTAGAAACACCCTTTTTTGGCTGTTTTCATGGCAAATAATCACATTGAGTGATACATATGAATGTTAAAAGACAGCAGGGTGAGGTTTTTGTTGAAAACACTGCTTTTGCATGTACAGAACAAGAGATAAGAGGTATCGCTTTGGCCACAAGGGTGCGCCAAAATTAATATAAATCAAAAGTTCCTCACAGTAGCTTTAACAAGAGTTATATGTCCCGCTTTTTGTTTTTGGATTTTCTTTCTTTCTTTTTCCTTGTCTCTTTCATTTATTGGAGTATTTCCTTTGTCTGAAGCACATGTCTGTAGTGTTTGTCATTGTGTTGTTTACCATGTTCAATAAAAAAAAAAAATCTGACTAGTTCTGGGCAATAACACACTTTTATGATTCGATACGATACCGAATACTTTTTTGGCAATTTATTCGATATTTGATACCAATGCCGATACTTTCAGTGATTTGAAAAAATAATAAAATGCAACGCATGAAAGACAACTCCCATGACAAATACTGTTCATTTAACAACTTGAATATGCAAATCCTTTGGTGGCCTTTTTTGAATCAATGAAATACATTCAGAAAAACACAAAAATTATAAACACCCTTTACTTAAATTCTGTGAGTGGAAAGCTTAAAACAGCCTCTTCGGCACAACACTTTGGAGTAAGTTACCCGAAAAGAATCAGAAGTGACACATGCGCTTTTATTTCGCATTTATTAATTAGTATCGATATTTTATTAAAGTAATCGATACTCAAATGAGTAGTGTGTGAGAATCGATATATCGATACCACAGAATCGATACGCCCACCACTAACTCCGACAATCATTATTCCCAACCAGAGCCGGCCCTAACCGACTTGGTGCCCTAGGCAAGATTTTAACTGGTGCCCCTTGTATTGTAACCAACTCCACCAATCAAATCACATATACACTGAAAGACAACTGACATCCAGCTTTATGTTTTACAGATTTAAGTTATTTTATAATAAAAATTACCTCCAAAAGAACATTAATAAAATGGTAATAACACTGATATTTAGCAGGAAAATAATTATACTATTTCAAAATGCATAATGTCATAGGAGTAGAATTTATTCAGTCATTATGTAACGCAATCACAGTGCAGACACTTTCAACAAAGCATCAGTAATGTATTAAATGATGACTGAAAAGGCAGAAGCAAAATGTTTATTAAAGCCTAGCCTACATTTTATATCTAATTAATCTAACAGTTTCCAAAGTGTAGAGAAAAAACAACAAAACAAAAACAAATATCTTACTCCTCCTTTGAGCATAAGTTTCCTTTTTCCTTTTTTCCCCCTTGAATTCAACTTGCATGAAAGTTTGCACAAAAGCATCAGAACATTGTGTGACAGAACTTGAGAAAGAAAGCAGAATATCTGTTTTGGATCATAGTTTACTCCTTGAGAAGTCAGAAACATCTGTATCCCATTAGTGAGGAGAGGAGGGCATTTGTCTCTGTCTTTATGAAGGAGCTTTTTAAAGTCTTTGTTCTGGTATAATGATCAGTTCACATTCAATCTGAGGTTACATCAGACTTTAGGTTTTCCGTCATTTAAAGAATTTGGTCTGCTGTCCTGTACATTTTGATTCATCTTTTTTTCCTATCAAGTAAGCCAAACAAACTTTCTTTTAAGAACTTTGTTCAGGGGTGCTGGTGGCCTAGCGGTCCAAGCGCCCCACATACAGAGAGGCTATAGTCCTCGCCACAGAGGTCGCCGGTTTGACTCCCGGCCGCGACCATGTCCTGCATGTCTTCCCCCACTCTCTACTCCCCACGTTTCCTGTCTCTCTTCAGCTGTCCCATCATAAAAGCACAAAAGCCCCCAAAAATATAACTATAAGAACTTTGTTCAGACTTTCAATATATCATATATTTATGTTTTCACATAAGAGAGTCAAACCTTGCTTGAAAAAAAAAGTTGTACTTTGAATTTCTAAATTCTATCTTAACATGTTGTGATGACACTTGCCACAATCAACATTCTCAAAAAGGTCTCTGATACAAGGAGTGGTTCACCACTTAGCATTGAGAGTAACTGACGTGAATAGTGTTTGCCTTGTCTAGATCACACAAAGCTAAATTATTTCAATCCAAAATATTTAGATTCAGCATCATTAAACCAGTTCCATTCTACTTCCTTCAGGATGTTTTAACTGTATTCTTGCTCACCCATAACAATGAAGAGCTTGGGTTAATTATAAACACAGAACATTTAATACAGAAGAACAGCCCATGTTTTGTGCGGCATACTTACATTTTAGGTTGCTGCAGGTAGATCTCTTTCTTTGTGTATAAAATCTTTGGTGGAAACTGTATAATGTTAGACAAGTCCAACAACTGACTCATAACAAAAGCCTTAGAGTCTTTGGATCGTGGTAACTTGTTTTGGTCATCCCTTTAGTGGAATTGGCATGGCTGCTTTTGCTGGTTGACTTGCATTAATTAATTTATATTCAGGTTTATGGGTCCTCGGTTTGCTCCTCCTGGTATGTAGAAACAGAGATCGAACTGTAAGGGTCCAGCACCATCTGGGCACAGCGGACGATTGTCACCAAAAGGAAGAAGCAGAGCATGAAGAAGAAGAAGAGTGCAAAACCAAGGTCCACATCCACTTCAAACCTGGGTGCAGGGAGGGTTGTAGTATCCATGTTGACCAAAAGAAAAAAAACAAACGTACTCAGGCGTTTACTTCAGTCCACCATCAAAGAAGTTCAACAAATGCTCGGATTATTGCAGAATCACATAAATATAAATGAATGTTCAATAACACTTCCAACAATGCTCTTGTTGCTGATTCTTCTACAAACATTGACACCTCCTGTCCTCCTCCCGAAGAGAGGTTGGATTGGTGGACAAACAGAGCCACATTTGGCACCTGTGTCCTCCATGAAAAGTTAACGAGGAGTTTGGTGACGATCAGGCTGTTTCTGAGATTAGAACATGCAGGCATCTTTCTGGTCACTTCTCCTGGAGACCTTTACAAGTGTTGACACCTTAACAGGAGTCACTGGATACCTGCCAAATGGTAAACAGACACAGCATCACAGGAGAAAAAAAAATCTAACCTTACACAGGCTCTTTCAGTTTTGTAAAACAAATATAATGTGCAGATGTAAAGATGCTCTGATATGGAAGCAATCCCTTTACTTTACATTCACTTCTGCATATGCAAAACGGCCCTGTTTTCTAAGGTTACAAGAAAAGCAGTCAAGATGTTGAAAGGAGAAAGAAGAGATTGAGGAGGAGAAAGAGGATATGACGCCTTAGTGGCAATCCACTTGAGAGGGTTTGGAAACTGATCCTGACCAAAAAAATGCAGATTGCGTGTACTCTGATGCCACTTCAGAGATACCCACAAGTTAAAGTGACTCCATGCGAATAACAGTGGATCTAAGTTAAACTGCAGAGAAAAGATCTGCAGGCATTTAAGTGATGCAACAGAAATTGCGTAAATACTTGCATAAAATATACCTCTAAAAATCATATTTAATGTGGAGCAGTTGGAGTACTGAATCTTTCTTAGACTGTAAGCAGCATTAAACCTCGGTTTTCACCCCCAGGCTGGAAAAGTAGGTGATAGAAACTTAACCCAGGACAAACCCACAGATCTCCCTGTCTTCACAGAAACACAGAATGGGGAAGGAAAACAGATACAGGCCAACCAAAGCAACGCTGGTTTTTGTTACTTCACAACTTAAGAACAAACTGTTTCAGGGAGGTAATTAAAGACAACCATGACTGATGCATGAGCATCATCAGTAAATTGCTTGTTGAGATAAAACAGATCATTTTATGAAGTCTTAAAACACAGGTGACTTCATGATTAAGGATTAGATGATAATCTCAAAGTGTGTGTGTGTGCTTCAAAACACAGTACACTGTCATTTTCAACAATATAACAATTTAATACAAAAACCAAACATTTCTTTCTCTCATTCAACATTTCATAGACATATACAGTATATTTATATATTTGTGTTTCTAATTGATAAAAGTTCACATCATTGAAAAAACCTGGATACAGAGCAACCAAACAACAATAACAAAGACAACACAGTCACCAGCATACAAGCCTCTTTAGGAAGAAAACTGGACGATTATCAGCATGGGTTTACATACACGTACATCATTAGTCATTGTGTTTGCAGATTTTCAACAGCAATAAAAAAAGGGCCAATTTCACTACCTGTTAAAACGTTTTAAAAGTATCAAGTCTTAACCCAAAAAATTCCTCTATGATACAACTTACCAAAATATGATTGTAAAACACAGGTGGTCGAAGATGATCAGTCCATTTTGTGAACAGATCATACTGATTTTTAAATTCCATTTTGATCCTTCACACCCTGATTAAACCGTTAATAAAATATCAATCAGAAAAGGGCAGTGGAGAGGTCATCAAAAGTTTAAAATATAATAAAATACTGGGAAACAATTTAAGTTAATCAAGCATTACTATCACATCTCTCCATTTAAAAAACAATAATCAAAGACAACATTAATAAAAACATTAAAGAATGGCTTTAAAAGTACACATTTCCTGCTTGTTAATTATTGCTGTGTGACTTCTTTTGAATTTCATTTACAAAATAAGTACAAAAAGCTCATACTTGGTTCAGGTTAATAAAAGGGCGACACAAACAAGACTATCAAATCAAAAACCCTACCACTGTGTTGAAGTTAATAATGGCTCTGTATGTATCATTTTTACATACACACATACGCACTCTATATATATTTATATAGGCAAAGAAAAATAGATTGTTTACATTTCTCACCGGGCACCTTGACAAACAGTATGTAGCCTTTCTAATACTCATTATCTGTTTGTTAAAGTACATCATCCAATAATGAAAAAAAAACTGAAAAAATCCTCAAGAGGAAACACAAAATCATCAAATGTAAAGGTGAAGCCACCAATGTACATAGAAAACTGTCCTCTGTATGAATCTACGTATTGTAGAAGCGCTCCATGAAAGCAGTGCCGACATGCAGAGACATGCTGTGGATTTCAAACTGTGAACTGTGAGTGAGGTTAGCACAGAGAGTGGTGGTTTGCGTGCAACAACTGAGAATTTAAAAATCACCAAAGCTGAATATCCCTGCAATTTCCTGAGAGTTTAAATCAACGATTGGAGTGATTAGTCTACATGCTAAAGGCCAACAACATCAAAAAAACACTCTTCATCTATGCCTGAGAAAAAAAACTAGGGAGACTAAAACTAAAAGGCCTTTGTGAGTCTTGTGTGTTTAACCTGGTGTTTGTTTACCAGAGTTTAAGAGAGTGTTTCGTGCAGTCTATTCAAGTGTGGTTGTGTGATTGTGCGGTTTTATATATTTATATATATATATATATATATTTCACATATCTACAACATAGGCTGTTGAGCTTTGGGCAGTGCTAGCTAAAGAATTCTCTTACAATGGCTGGAAAATTATTTAAATAATCTTTTTTGTCAGTAGCAAATCCTTGATTTTCCTCCCCTTTATATCTGCAGGTAGATATCTCCCTCTATCTTGTGGCAGTGCAATTAAAGCCATGCAAAGCAAGGGAAGAGTGCCACTCTCAGGAGCAGGACGCAAAGAGGAGCAGAAGAGCTGTATACAAAGAGAGACTGAGGGCAAAAAAGTCAAAAAGACCAGTGGAGATGTATCGACCAGGTCACTCATTAAACGAAGGGTAGATTTGAATCTCAAAGTCTTCGCTGTTGAAGTTGGCAGGCTGGTCCAGCATAGACAGCACGTCCTGTATCCGATCAAAGAGACAAAGAGGTTTATTTTAAGTGATAGAGAGAGGGAGGAAAGAAGTGTTACAGGGAGTGAGATAAGGCTTGAATCACTCACAGGAAACATGTCTTGCTGGTTGCCCTGAGCGTGAGGATGCTGCTCTGCATTACTCTGCGAGTGCTGCTGGCCCTGCCACTGAGGCCACACTGCCTCTGCTGCCCGAGAGGGGAACTGAGCCCCGGACTGAGAGCCATCTGGTAAGAAGGACAGAGAGGTGAGAGGATGCAAAGGTAATAAAAAGAGACATGATCACACATATGTGCACTAAACCTACCATAACCATTGCTGTTGAGGTTGGCACGGTTATTCATTGGCTGGTAGTTTGCACCGCTGGTGGGGGTGGGCGCGGCACCTGTAGGCATCTGGCCAAAAGAGTTGGATGAACCACCTCCAAATCCTCCCATGGGAGCAAACTGTGGGGACATGGTCTTTGCTGCCTGGGGAGCCACCTGCTGGTTAGAGTAGGAGGAATAACTGCATTTAAATACTTGTGGATCGGGTTGAACATGAAATAACAAATAAGATGTATAACTGGGACAGACATTGGAAAAGGATACACTATAAAACATCAAATTAAAACAACTAAAATCAATCAGGGAATTTTGTTGTGCTGCCTTACCTGGTTATTAAACTGTTGTCTAATTCCAGCCGCAGCTCCAGGCCATCCTCCGGCTGGTCCTCCGTGGAGGGGGCTGCCAGTGCTGGAGGGAGTAACAGAATGTGGGGCTCCGTTTTGACGAGACATATGAGCCAGCATCTCTCTTGCTGAATGAGCCGGCTGAGTCATCTGAGGAGCCATGTTGACTTGCCTGTACGCAAGAAGAGTGAGATGAAAAAATCATCTGAATACAGAGTTAGCCAAAGTTTAAGTGCCTGTTTGTAACCGAGTTCAGTACAATCAGAAGGGACCATAATCGTGCCTGGCAGGATCTGTAACTGCTTAAAACTCATGTGGAAGCCTTTGTTCTGCTTTACCATTCACGTGGATTACAGTATGCCACAGATTTAAGTTACCCTGCTGGCTCTTTTCTGGAATGTTTTTTTTAAAACTTCATACATAGAGACAAGCTAGTAGGTTAAATAAATGTGTCATGTCGTTCATTGTGAAAACATCGAGGAGTCCAAGACTTCACATTATCTGTGACAAAAAAATATAGAAAACCACCCCGTGACTTTTATCTTAATACTGCTAGCTTTGACTGACCTGCTGTTACACAGACATGACTAAATGCCAGAGCTGGTAATGTCCTTTAGTGTGCTGTGGGAGCAGACAAGTAGGGTATCAGGCAGTCAGTCAGGTAGGGTACTAGCCAATCAGTCAGTCAGGTAAGGTGTCAGTCAGGCAGTCAGTCAGTCAAGTAGGGTATAGGTCAATCCATCAGGTAGGGGGTCACACAGTCAGTTGGGTAGGGTATTAGTCAGTCAGTCAGTCAGTCAGTCAGTCAGTCAGTCAGTCAGGTAGGGTATTAGTCAGTCAGTCAGGTACGGTATTAGTCAATCAGTCATCCAGGTAGGGTATTAGTCAGTCAGTCAGTCAGGTAGGGTATTAGTCAGTCAGTCAATCAGTCATTCAGGTAGGGTATTAGTCAGTCAGTCAGTCAGGTACGGTATTAGTCAATCAGTCATTCAGGTAGGGTATTAGTCAGTCAGTCAGGTAGGGTATTAGACAATCAGTCAGTCAGGTAAGGTGTCAGTCAGTCAGTCAGTCAGTCAGTCAAGTAGAGTATAAGTCAATCCATCAGGTAGGGTGTCAGACAGTCAGGCAGGGTACCAGGCAAGCGGGTAGGGTATCAGCCAGTCAGTCGGGTAGGGTATTGGTCAATCAGTCAGTCAGGTAGGGTATTAGTCAATCAGTCAGTTATTCAGGTAGGGTACAAGTCAGTCAGTCAGTCAGTCAGTCAGGTAGGGTATTAGTAAATCCATCAGGTAGGGTTCCAGAAAGTCAGGCAGGGTATCAGGCATGCGGGTAGGGTATGACTGATACTCAGTATCAGTCCTTCCCAAAGAGCGAGGAAACAATGTTTTAACAGTTTTATCTACACACAGTTTTCTTAACCAGGAGAGTTTTCAGGATCTTAGTTTATTTGTGCTAATCTCATTTTTACAACCTCAGAGCAATCAACTGATTTCAAGAGGCTTCATTTTGACAATACAGGCCACTACATATTGTTGCGTAAGCCCTTAGACACTGTGGTACTTCTTAATGTAGGTGTTTATAAAGTAGATTGAAGAATTGGATAACAATCCCATTATCTTCACATCTTAACTTAAGTACATTGCTGTTGGCTGAATCAATGTTATCCCTCGTTAACAATATAACCTAATTAAGTCACATCTCAAGATAACAGGATAAGAGCTGCAGGTCCTGTGTTACTGTGTCTGGGAATTCACACTGACTGACTGACTGAGCGTGCTCCAAGATTGATTAGATGACATGTTGCCTCTAGGTGTCAGACTGAGAATCTGGTTAACATGTTAACTCGTGCACTGACATGTAAACACAGATAATGACTTCTTACCTGTACGGCTCATTGGTACGAGCAGCAGGGAAGCTGTTGGCTTGAGGGTAGATCTGTGTGGAGGGGTTGGGGGTGGAAGACAGAACCTTGGTCTGATCTGGCCCTTGGTAGAGGGAGGGGTAGAGCTCTGGCTTGTCAAGGCTCTTACTGTGGTCCGGTCCTGCTGCTGTTACAGGCTGCACTGGCATCTGAGGATCACCAAAGTATAACTCAGGGATCACAATCTGGATCTCAACGATGCAAGAAATAAAACAATTTCACTGATTGAAATGCTTGTTATTGTATTATTTTAATTATAAGTGCTCCCCAAATGAAGGAGTGGGGTTAGTTGCAATAAAATTAAAAAAAATAATTACTTAGATTTATCTGTGATTGAACTCCTGTTCTAGAAAATGCATCTTGTTTCTGATTTGTGTTAATTTAATGTTAACATGTTTGTTTGGATTATCAATTGGTCTTTAAGTCTCTTCCAGATTAGATAAGTTTAAATATAATGATCAAATCTGCAAGCTTTAGGCATGAACCTACAAATAAATCCCATTGACATTTTTTCTGTTCTGTTTTCTGTTCCACTTAATTGAAGAATGCACAACATGCATGTGATCTCCCGTTGTCTGGTTCTGCTTTCCTGCTGAGCAAAGAATCAATATCCTGCCGATATCAGCCACGACAGTAAAAAAAACAAGTCATAATGTAAGCTTTAATTATACAGAGCATTCATATGTCCCAATGTGTGTGTGTGTGTCCTAACCTGTGACATTGTGATTGGACCAGCCTCATACAGACCGTCTCTGGCTCCGCCTCCCTCAAGCTCAGCCTGTTGCTGCTGCTGCAACTGCCTGAAAAGGGAAACGAGAGAGAGAGAGAAAGAGAGAAAGAGAGAAAGAGAGTTGGTCAAAAATAGCCTCATTTCCATCTCCATGCCCTCAACCGCTGAATGAGAAATCCCAAACACCTGCTGACAAAGTAGCACTCGACCCGCCACCGGTAGCCATGGCAACATAAGGGAGAAACCAGGAGAGAAGAGGAGGACAGCGGCACGCTTCAGCAAAGGAAGATCTGCTATATAAATACATACCACCAACATGCTGCTGCACCACCTGTGTTCAAAGTCGATCTCTATAAACCTTTTTTCTTCAAGCTTCAGTGACTCATAAACATGCTTCTTATTACACAACAACACTACTCTCCAACACGACAGAGGAACAGAGAAAAATAGCGAAGGAGGGAAGAATCACCAAAACTGGGAAATGAAAAAAAATAATACTGCTAGAGCCAGCAGTAGTCTCCCATGAAGAAGCAGCCCCTGTTCTCCCATGCAGGGGGGCAGATAGTCAGGCCAGGCCTGGTCTCACCTGGTGGCCACCTGCCCAGGACTGAGCACAACAGGAGGGCAGTTTGGACTGCCCTGACCAAGGGAGGGGGGCAGCGAACCCCCTGGGGAGGAGATTGGAGTGAGGGGGTCCTGAGTTGAGTTTCTACTGCCCCACAATCAGAGACGGGTACAGGGGAGAGGTGTAGGGAGAGAGCGATCAATATGTGGTTTACTGAAGGGGTTGTGGTGAGGGGGTAAGAGGAAGTAGGATGACAGTGAAAGGTAAGAATTCAAATTAAGGGCTCTTTCACAACATTTTAACACGTCAATGGTTTCATTATGCGCTGTATTTGATTGTGTAATCATGTTACATAATAGTCAGTATTGATCAAATCGGAGTGTTACTCACTTGACATTGACGTTGGTGCAGATGATATACTCAATCTCCTCTGAAAATGGGTTCTGGAAGGTGAAGGAGCTGGTCCTCATCCAGATCCACTCTCTGGATTTGGAGCGAAACCGAAACATCACTGACAAGACCTGGCCCTTCAGTTTCACCACCTGTGGACACACGTTTAGTATGACAAATATCATAACCTGGTGTCTTCATGATATACAATTCCTTATCAATTCTCCTAACGATTCCTGAGTATTTTTTTGAGGGGAAAAAAAGTAGTTCTACACAGTCTTTCGCACCAAAAGGAACCATTTATTTTTTTTACAAAATTATGTCTGCACAAGACTGAACATGAACATATTCAACTTGAACATACTGAACAATAGGTTGACCTCATTCTCGGCCCCGTGAGTCCGGACGTGGACCCTCGAGCCTGGATGTAAAGACTTTGAATTTGGAGAGGTTTACACTTTTCCTCTCCATGTTTCCTCGTGGTTCAAGGAATTCTGCGTTGCAGTTTGTGACGTAATGCAACGTACCACGCCGTGACGTGACGTCATGTCGGGAAATGAATCGTTAAGAAGAATCGATAACATTTGAGGTGTACAATTCCGATGGAATTGATCAATTGGAACCGGTTCTAAGTCGGATCCGGTTTTTGATTCCCACCCCTAACAGTGGCGCTAACAATATAAACAAGGGTAACTGAAAAGAAATGAACCGGCCTAAGAAGAACTTAACACCAGAGGAAGACGGCGGAATAATGACCACAAAAAAGCAAAATAAAAGCTGGAGATTAACCAAGATATGAAAAAGTAAAAAAAAATCATGACACAATATTTCACAGCAGTCCTACCTGTTGGAAGCTGTCTCTCAGTAAGCCTTGGTCCTCTGGGTGGGAGAGCTCCAGAATACTCTTCCCTAGTAATTCCTGTGAAACACAAAATAGAACACATCCACCATTAACCCAGACATATTACAACCAACATCAAAGGATGTTTGGGGAAACTGTCTGACAACAGTCCCTGTCAGTGAGCTGTAGGTCTTACCTGTGGCTGGTAGCCGACAGCGGCCATGCAGCGGTGGTCTACGAAGGTGAACATGCCCTGGCAGTTATGACGTGAGATGAACTCTGCTGGAACACTGATACTGTTGATGTCTGTGTCACCTGGGCAACAAGTCACCTATAGTAGGAGAAGAAAATGGGTTGTCGCATATAAGCATACAAGGAGCAAGCGAAAATCAAAACATTTCATGGATCAAAACAAGTTTCAATCCACCTATCAATCTTTATTTATATAGCTTCAATTCATAACAAATGCTATCTCAGGACACTTTATAAGAAGAGCCAGTCCAGACCACACTCTGTGTTATGCTAGCTTGATGCCTTAAAAGTTACATGTTGCATGAATCACATTTTATCCATATTTGTATGTGTGATTGAATCTAGTTGAGTATATGAAAACACCAGAATAAAGAAAACCTGAGTGCTACCTGTGGAGTCTGAGTAGTATCAGTGTTCTACAATCAGCTGCTTACAAGCAAATAAATGATTTCCAAACACTCGGACAGTGCAAATATTTGATACAATCCACTTCAGATAAGACTGCAGATTGTGACCATAAAACACTGCCTCATGGTAGACTTGAAGTTTTTAAAGATTTCATGTCTCTTACAACATTAGTAAAGGCAAGACTGTCGATTAAAAGGTCACACGTTGTTGCAGTTTGTTAGAGGTGCAAGCAAGCTCTTTGGTAAGATTTCTTTGTTTTTTTTAAATCACATTTTTAAAATTTTAAATTCAGAAA